>NC_138509.1:94638973-94641473 GCF_964252035.2 Podarcis erhardii | reverse complement strand
CCTGGTTAGTACTTGGATGGGAGACCGCCTGGGAATACCGGGTGCCGTAGGCTTTTGCCTCCTTTTGCCGGTCAGCGGCCCCGCTTTCAACTCTGCCCCTCCACTTGCCGCCCATTTCATGCCAGGCGCTGCTGCCTGCTCTTTTGATCTTTCCTTTCATTTGCTTTCCTTCTGACCTGCCCCTTTCAAACCTGCTTGCACGTGGAAAGCATCCCGGGCCCCAAATGAGCTACTACGCCGAGAATTGCTAGGCCAAAGGCTGACCTCCGACCAATGTGCTTTCACTGCTGTAGAGCGCCAGCTGCTGGACATCAAGTGCTCCACAGGAGAGCTGCAAGTGGAATGCATCTGCAGGCTGTTCCGTTGAATTGCATTCAAAGACAGCCACGAATGGACAGGAACCACGCAAGGCGAAAGCTGCGTGGGGAAAGCCTCCAGGGCCTCGGGGGAGGCGCTTTCCCTGCGCTCTTGCTTAAAGGCTGACTTTGGAGGCTGGTACAGGGTCTACGGCCATACTACCCTGAACACGCCCGATCTCGTCTGATCTCGGAAGCTAAGCAGGGTCAGGCCTGGTTAGTACTTGGATGGGAGACCGCCTGGGAATACCGGGTGCCGTAGGCTTTTGCCTCCTTTTGCCGGTCAGCGGCCCCGCTTTCAACTCTGCCCCTCCACTTGCCGCCCATTTCATGCCAGGCGCTGCTCCCTGCTCTTTTGATCTTTCCTTTCATTTGCTTTCCTTCTGACCTGCCCCTTTCAAACCTGCTTGCACGTGGAAAGCATCCCGGGCCCCAAATGAGCTACTATGCCGACTAGGCCAAAGGCTGACCGCCGACCAATGTGCTTTCACTGCTGGAGAGCGCCAGCTGCTGGACATCAAGTGCTCCACAGGAGAGCTGCAAGTGGAATGCATCTGCAGGCTGTTCCGTTGAATTGCATTCAAAGACAGCCATGAATGGACAGGAACCACGCAAGGCGAAAGCTGCGTGGGGAAAGCCTCCAGGGCCTCGGGGGAGGCGCTTTCCCTGCGCTCTTGCTTAAAGGCTGGTTTCGGAGGCTGGTACAGCGTCTACGGCCATACTACCCTGAACACGCCCGATCTCGTCTGATCTCGGAAGCTAAGCAGGGTCAGGCCTGGTTAGTACTTGGATGGGAGACCACCTGGGAATACCGGGTGCCGTAGGCTTTTGCCTCCTTTTGCCGATCAGCGGCCCCGCTTTCAACTCTGCCCCTCCACTTGCCGCCCATTTCATGCCAGGCGCTGCTGCCTGCTCTTTTGATCTTTCCTTTCATTTGCTTTCCTTCTGACCTGCCCCTTTCAAACCTGCTTGCACGTGGAAAGCATCCCGGGCCCCAAATGAGCTACTACGCCGAGAATTGCTAGGCCAAAGGCTGACCGCCGACCAATGTGCTTTCACTGCTGGAGAGCGCCAGCTGCTGGACATCAAGTGCTCCACAGGAGAGCTGCAAGTGGAATGCATCTGCAGGCTGTTCCGTTGAATTGCATTCAAAGACAGCCACGAATGGACAGGAACCACGCAAGGCGAAAGCTGCGTGGGGAAAGCCTCCAGGGCCTCGGGGGAGGCGCTTTCCCTGCGCTCTTGCTTAAAGGCTGGCTTTGGAGGCTGGTACAGCGTCTACGGCCATACTACCCTGAACACGCCCGATCTCGTCTGATCTCGGAAGCTAAGCAGGGTCAGGCCTGGTTAGTACTTGGATGGGAGACCGCCTGGGAATACCGGGTGCCGTAGGCTTTTGCCTCCTTTTGCCGGTCAGCGGCCCCGCTTTCAACTCTGCCCCTCCACTTGCCGCCCATTTCATGCCAGGGCTGCTTCCTGCTCTTTTGATCTTTCCTTTCATTTGCTTTCCTTCTGACCTGCCCCTTTCAAACCTGCTTGCACGTGGAAAGCATCCCGGGCCCCAAATGAGCTACTACGCCGAGAATTGCTAGGCCAAAGGCTGACCGCCGACCAATGTGCTTTCACTGCTGGAGAGCGCCAGCTGCTGGACATCAAGTGCTCCACAGGAGAGCTGCAAGTGGAATGCATCTGCAGGCTGTTCCGTTGAATTGCATTCAAAGACAGCCACGAATGGACAGGAACCACGCAAGGCGAAAGCTGCGTGGGGAAAGCCTCCAGGGCCTCGGGGGAGGCGCTTTCCCTGCGCTCTTGCTTAAAGACTGGCTTTGGAGGCTGGTACAGTGTCTACGGCCATACTACCCTGAACACGCCCGATCTCGTCTGATCTCGGAAGCTAAGCAGGGTCAGGCCTGGTTAGTACTTGGATGGGAGACCGCCTGTGAATACCGGGTGCTGTAGGCTTTTGCCGGTCAGCGGCCCCGCTTTCAACTCTGCCCCTCCACTTGCCGCCCATTTCATGCCAGGCGCTGCTCCCTGCTCTTTTGATCTTTCCTTTCATTTGCTTTCCTTCTGACCTGCCCCTTTCAAACCTGCTTGCACGTGGAAAGCATCCCGGGCCCCAAATGAGCTACTACGCCGAGAAT
>NC_138509.1:94306473-94603973 GCF_964252035.2 Podarcis erhardii | reverse complement strand
CTCCAGGGCCTCGGGGGAGGCGCTTTCCCTGCGCTCTTGCTTAAAGGCTGGCTTTGGAGGCTGGTACAGCGTCTACGGCCATACTACCCTGAACACGCCCGATCTCGTCTGATCTCGGAAGCTAAGCAGGGTCAGGCCTGGTTAGTACTTGGATGGGAGACCGCCTGGGAATACCGGGTGCCGTAGGCTTTTGCCTCCTTTTGCCGGTCAGCGGCCCCGCTTTCAACTCTGCCCCTCCACTTGCCGCCCATTTCATGCCAGGGCTGCTGCCTGCTCTTTTGATCTTTCCTTTCATTTGCTTTCCTTCTGACCTGCCCCTTTCAAACCTGCTTGCACGTGGAAAGCATCCCGGGCCCCAAATGAGCTACTACGCCGAGAATTGCTAGGCCAAAGGCTGACCGCCGACCAATGTGCTTTCACCGCTGGAGAGTGCCAGCTGCTGGACATCAAGTGCTCCACAGGAGAGCTGCAAGTGGAATGCATCTGCAGGCTGTTCTGTTGAATTGCATTCGAAGACAGCCACGAATGGACAGGAACCACGCAAGGCGAAAGCTGCGTGGGGAAAGCCTCCAGGGCCTCGGGGGAGGCGCTTTCCCTGCGCTCTTGCTTAAAGGCTGGCTTTGGAGGCTGGTACAGCGTCTACGGCCATACTACCCTGAACACGCCCGATCTCGTCTGATCTCGGAAGCTAAGCAGGGTCAGGCCTGGTTAGTACTTGGATGGGAGACCGCCTGGGAATACCGGGTGCCGTAGGCTTTTGCCTCCTTTTGCCGGTCAGCGGCCCCGCTTTCAACTCTGCCCCTCCATTTGCCGCCCATTTCATGCCAGGCGCTGCTGCCTGCTCTTTTGATCTTTTCATTTGATTTTAACAGCCACAAATTGACAGGAACATTGCAAGGTGAAAGCTGCATGGGGCAATCATGCAGGGCCTCATGGGAGGCACTTTCCCTGCACTCTTTTTAAAGGTTGCATTCGGAGGCTGTTGTAAGTCATTGTATAAATCTATGCTCCAAATCAGTTGCACGGAAAACATGTGCAAAGATAATACACCTATCATTAGAATTAGTCTTGAATATATAAGCAGTGTAAAATGGAACTGAAAAAGACTTCACTTTCTTCTCAGATGAAAACCAATCATTTTCGAAGATAGACTATTTATGGATATCTAGCGAAATTTGCCCTAAAATATGCTCTGATCATAATGTAGTTTTTATGGACCTGAAAGTGTTCATTCAGGTTTCCTTCAGATGGAGAATAAATGATGATTTGTTGAGAAGTACTTCAATTGTAAATAAAGCACCAAAGGACTATTTTGAACTAAGCATGAATCCGAATCGAAACTAGAGTTATTTGTGATGCCAGCAAAGCAGTAATGAGAGGATTTCTTATTCATCAAAATTCAATTAAGAAAATGTCACAGAATGAGAAGGACGATAAAATTATGGAGCGATTAAAAGACAAAGAGAAGAAGCTTATACGAAATCCAAAGAATTTCCGGGGGGGGGGAGAAATTAAAGCCCTACACATTCAATATTCACAGGTTGTAAATCAAGAAATAGAATAGAAGTTAAGGAGGATGAGACAAAGAAACTTTGAATCTGCAAATTAATGTGGGAAACTTCTAGCCTGACAATTAAAAAAGAAACAAAAGCAAAGTACTATCACAAGTATTGTAACAGAAAGAAAATCTGTAGAGACCTCTGCAAACATAAAATATTTTTATAAGTATAACAAACTGTATAGAAAAGATAAAGAGGACTAGGCAAAAATTGAGCAATTCATTAAAACTAATGGTTTGCAGAAGATTCCAGAAGATAAAAAGATTTTACTAAAGGGACTAATCACAAGACAGGAAGTGGAACATGCAATGAATTCAATGCAATTTGGCAAGATGGTCTATCAGTGAAATATTATAAGACATTGAAAGATTGGCTCATTCAACCTCTGGTAGAAGTATGTAATCTGATTTTACGAGGGGGCAAAGCACCTGAGACCTGGAAGGAAGCTTATATTACTATGATTCCCAAGCAGGGTCAAGATAGATCCATTGTCAAGAACTACAGACCAATCTCCTTACTTAATGTGGTTTACAAAATTTTTGCAAATATATTTGCTAGCAGGCTAAAGTAAGTTTTGTCTGAGTTTATACATAAGGACCAGGCAGGATTTCTGCCTGGAAGATATATGAAAGATAATATTAGGGAAATTATTGATATTTTGGATAAGCTGGAAGCAAGAAAGAACTGCAAAGAAATGTTAATGTTTATTGACACAGAGAAAGCCTTTAACAATGTATCTTGGAATTTTATGTTACATAACTTTGAAAGTATGGGGGTTGGTCAAGACTTTTTAAATGGTATTGAAGCGATCTATCAAGAACAAAAAGCCAAAATTATTGTAAATAATGTGGTATCGGAGGAAATTAGAATTGAGAACGGAACCAGGCAAGGGTGCCCACTTTCCCCTCTGCTGTCTATTTCAGTCCTAGAGGTCTTGCTAAGTATGATTAGAAACGATGAACAAATGAAAGGTACAGTGGTACCTCGGGTTACATACACTTCAGGTTACAGACTCCGCTAACCCAGAAATAGTACCTCAGGTTAAGAACTTTACTTCAGGGTGAGAAGAAAATTGCGTGACGGTGTGGCAGCAGTGGAAGGCCCCATTAGCTAAAGTGGTGCTTCAGGTTAAGAACAGTTTCAGGTTAAGAACGGATCTCCAGAATGAATTAAGTTCTTAACCCGAGGTACCACTGTATCACAGTAGGATCCAAACAATATAAATTAAAAGCCTTTACTGACAATTTAGTATTGACATTACAAGATCCAGACTCCAGTGCAGCAAAAGCACTGGAGCTGATACAGGAATTCGGACAGGTAGTGGGATTTAAGTTAAATAAGAGAAAAATCAAAGTATTAGAGAAAAATCTGGATAATGACGAAAGAAAACTATTGCAAGAAAAGATTTCGTGAAAAAAGTTAAATATCTGGGGGTGAATCTGGGGAAAATTTGAATTTGTACAAAGATAACTATGAGAAATTATGGAATGAAATTAAGAGACATTTAGAGATATGGTCAAATTTAAAATTGTCATTAATGGGCCAGATTTCAGTGGTGAAGATGAATATGTTGCCAAAGATGTTATTTCTGTTCCAAGCCCTTCCAATCATAGACAATGTGAAATGTTTTAAAGAATAGAATAAAGCACTATCTAGATTTATCTGGCAGGGGGGGGAACCCAGAATTAAATATAAATTACTTATGGATTCTAAAGAAGGAGGGGGATTTTCCCTGCCAGATTTGAAAATCAACAACAATCTTTATTATGGTCCAGAGACCCAACAAATTGTTACGAAGCAATACACAATTCATACAGTCTACCTCCAAGTTAAACAAGCATTTTGTTCAGAATGTAGGGATCATTAGTTCTTGCAACCATCGATAAAAACTTTGCCACTGCTAATGTTCTAGCATTTGTCCGGTCTTCCAATAGGAACCTGACATAGAGTGAGCCTCTGATTTTCCCGGGAAAGGTACCAGCAAGGGTAGTATCAGTTCAGCCCTGGCTTGCTCATATTTTGCACAGTGCAACAAAATATGTTTTATGGAATCAATGTCTTGAGCACACGAGCAAAGTCTGTCCTGGTAGGGAACTCCTCTCAACCTGCCATCCAACACTGCAGAAGGAAAGACGTTTAGTCTGGCTTTGGTGAAAAGCCTTCGATAGTTTGGTACTGTCAGGTTTTTAATGTAAGATGTTAACTTAAAGACATGCCCATATTGTACTCCTACTGCCAGCGGACTACAGACTGTGTGTGATCGAGATTGCAAGTCACTATGAGCATTATCCCATAATCTTTGCTTTAACATCTTTTGGGCGCCTTCATAACCCAGGTAATACAGTGGGGGGGGGTGACAGACCAATAGAGGTTGCTTTTTAGCCATGATTTTCTGCCATTTGCTGACAAATTCCTCATTGGTCAGGTGTTGGTACAAACCCTTCCCTATATCAAACACTGAAATCCTGAGCCAATGTTTTAGGGCAGCCCACCACGCTTTAGTTGAAATTGGGCATTCACCAGCTTCTAACATAAGTATGGAGTTGGGGACACAGTTGGGTACCTGCAGCAGAGATTGTAGAAATTTTGCCTGAAAGCCATCTAGCTTTGGCAGGTCCCCATTATGCCAGACATTTGCAGCGTACAGGAGTTGGGAAATGGATTTTGCGTTGAAAACCCTTAAGGCTGCTGGAACATATTTGCCGCTCTTTGTGAAAAAGAATCTGAGTATGGCTAGCTTTGTGATCTCCACCTTTTGAAGGGAGGTTTGCCAGTGGTGCTTCCAAGATCCTGTATGATTGAATGTGAGCCCTAGGTAACTGAAGTATTTGATCTGTTCAAGGTTATGGCCATCCAGCACCCATTTAGACCGGGAGAAGCTGCTTTTGAAAACTACAGTTTTAGATTTTTCATAATTAATGGATAAACCATTTCCAGAACAGTAATCAGAAAATTTCCTCAGCAGATAATTCAAACCCGGTCTGGAACGTAAGATGATGGTTGCGTCATCAGCATATAACAGCAAGGGGGTCCTTCTCATTCCAATTTTTGGAAGGTGTCCATCTGGGTCCATTAAGCTCTCTTCTAGGTCATTTAAGAATAGACAAAACAATGTGGGGTCCAGAATGCATCCCTGTCTCATCCCCCTAGTCATCTCGATGCTGTTTGATAACTGTCCCTGTCGACCGCATTGGACCTGCAGTTTGTTTCCATTGTACAGGGCTTTTATAAGAAAGAGGAGTTGTTTGTGCTGCAAAATCAGATTTAATTTGGACCATAGCTGGGATCTGGGGATGGAGTCAAACGCTGATTTCAGATCCATGAAGGCCACAAAGTTTACCCTGTAGAGGCCTGGTATACTTCTCGGCTAGGAAGGACAGCATTAGACAGTGGTCTGATGTTGAATGGTTCTCACGAAAGACTGCCTGGGCTTCAGATAGTATATTATGTTCATTTAGAAAAGTTGTCAGTTTGCTACTGAGGAATCGGGCATACAGCTTCCCAATTATTGAGAGCAGGCTAATTGGCCTATAATTGGAGTGTACATTTGGGTGGCCTCTCTTAAAGATTGGGACTACTATAGCATGTTTCCAGCTATATGGTACCTTACCCGAGTTATTTACTACCGTAAAAAGTGCTGCCAGAAGCAGAGCCCACCAGTGCTGGTTTAATGTAATCAACTCCGCTGGGATAAAGTCTTTCCCCGGAGCCTTTCCGCTCTTCAGATTCCCAATTAATGTATGGCCTTCCTCCACAGTAACCGGCCTCCAATGAGGGAGCAGTGACAGTTCTGCCCTGTTATCCTGGAAGCTGGAAGGGAGGTTTGGATTTTCCATAAATATATTTCTGAAGTGGTTCTCCCAAACCTGAGCTGGAATAGCACAGCTGGGGGCTGAAGAACTATTTTTCATTGAGTCAGAGACCAGTTGCCAAAAGAGTTTAGTTTCATTGTTTAGTGAGGCATTCAATAGCAGGAACCAGGAATTTTGTTCAAACTGCATTTTTTATTTTATTTTTTTGAGGCCAAAAGGGCGTTATACTCTTTTTTGATTTTGAGATAAGATGGAGGTAAGTAATTTAGTCCAGCATTTCTATAGACCAAATAAGCGTTCCTTAAGGCTTCCTTCTTTGTGCAGCACTCTTGGTCAAACCAACAGCGCCCTTTAGCAGTGTGTGGCTTGCCGGCTGAGTTTATGTTCACAGAGACCACATCCTGCAAGGACTCAATGAGATTTTTGTAAGCCGTCAGGGAGGAATCTATTGATAAATTGTTTATTATAATTGATCTTAACTTAATTGCAGTTTATGAATTCAATCTATTCTCAACTGCAATTGCTATCTCAGATGTCCATTTTTTTTCTACGCAATGCTGGTTCATTTGCTTTATCTATTTCCTCATGTTCTATGTAAGAGTGCTGAATTGAGTTTTGGCCAGTAGTGGAGACGATTAGAGGTAGGTGATCACGTTCAGTCCTATTATCTATGTTGAATTTTTTAATTGATATGATTTGATTTGAAAATCTATTTTGAAGCAGCTGCGCTTTGCTGGATTAAAGAGTGGATACAACTAGAGGATACCAATGTTTTAGACTTGGAGGGATTTGACAATGTGTTTGGATGGCATGCATATTTATGGTATGATAAAGTAAAGGCCCATAATGCATTTAAAAATCATGTAATTAGGAAATTGTTGTACAATGTTTGGATAAAATATAAAGATCTTTTAGAAAGGAAGACGCCCAGATGGCTTTCACCAATGGAGGTGAAGGCCCCAAAAAAGTTAAATATGGATATCAAACGGTTGAGACATTCAGATTTATTATTGGAGGATAAAGGATACAAACGAAAACCATTTGATCAAGTTAAAGATAAGTTAAATTGGCTACAATACCACCAGATTAATGAATTATATAAATTAGATAAGAAAAATGGTTTTGCTTCTGAAAAATCTAAGTTGGAGACAGAGTTGTTGGATTCTAAAGTTAAAAATCTGTCTAAAATGTATAAATTATTGTTGGAGTGGCATACAAAGGATGAACAAGTTAAATCAGTGATGATAGATTGGGCAGGAGATGTAGGACATAACATAATGTTTGAGGATTAGGAAATACTGGAAGAAACGGGTCAGGTTCACTGCATGTACAATGTTAAAGGAAAACATAATGATAATGATGTATAGATGGTATCTGACTCCTGTTAAATTAGCAAAGATTTATCTGTGATAATCTATGTTGGAAATGTAAAGAAAAAGAAGGTACCTTCTATCATATGTGGTGGACCTGCCCCAAGGTGAAAGACTTCTGGGAAAAGATTTATAATGAATTGAAAAAAATGTTGAAATATGCATTTATAAAGAAACCAGAGGCCTTTCTTCTTGGAATAACAGGTTTGGAATTGCCCAAGAAAGATGTTAAATTATTTTTGTACGCCACAACTGCTGCTCGAATCTTATTAGCTAAGAAGTGGAAAACGCAAGAAGTACCAATAGTGGAAGAATGGCAGATGAAGACGATGGATTTTTTGGAGCTAGCCGACCTGACTGGAAGAGTCCGTGACCAGAAGGAGGAAGAGTACCAGGAAGAATGGCCAAAATTTAATGATTATTTAGTTAAATGTGTTAAGTTAAGCTACAGTGGTGCCCCACAAGACGAATGCCTCGCAAGACGAAAAACCCGCTAGACGAAACGGTTTTCCGTTTTTCAAGGCGCTTCGCAAGACGAAGTTCCCTATGGGCTTGCTTCGCAAGACGAAAACGTCTTGCAAGTCTTGCAAGTTTTTTCCCTTCCCCCCCCTTTTTCTAAGCCGCTAATAGCGCTAAGCCGCTGTCAGAGCTGCCCAAGGTCCCAGCTCACAAAGGACCAACGCCAGTTCTTGTTATATACAAAAGTCTTTATTGAAGTTCAGTTTCGATTTCAAAGCCGTGGCGCGCAGCTCTACGTCTCAACTCTAGACCGCTGAAGCTCCGTCTGAATCTCCTCCCCCCAGACACCAGTTTAAGACTCTAGCCTTGCTCCACCTCTTCCTTTGCTCTTTCCTCCTCTGGGTCCTCCTGTCCGCTGGGGTCTTGCCCTTTCTAGACTCTTCTGACGCTGAGTCCCCTGAGTCTTCCCCCTGCCTCCGGCGGGCTTTAGGACCTGGTTCCCAATCCGGGTTTTCTGCTGTCCCGCGCGCCCGTACATTTGAACTTGGCGCGCGCGCCCAGCCGGCAACCTTCCTTCTGACCGTTTCACTGCTCCTGTCACTGCTTCCCCCCTCGGGGGGGGGGGTAGCTGGACCTGACTTCCCCTCCGTTCCCTCACTCTCCGATGGAGGCATGGCCAGCCCTGACTCATCTTCTCTCCCTACTGGAGGAGACGCTGGCCCTGATTCATGGGACTCTTCCCCCCCACTCCGCTCTGGTGGGGGAACTGGTCCTGATCTCCCGCTGCTGCTTTGGGAGTCCCCGCTAGCCCCTTGCTTCTGGTCTGTCCCCCCTGGGACCCCCCTTGCCCTGGCCATCGGCACCCCCCTCTGGGAATCTTCTGAATCGCTGGAGAAGCTCATGGAATCTCTCGGGCCACTGACATACTCCCCTACGCTGCCCTCAGATTCTTCCCCTTCGCTCTCCGTTTCCTCTCTCCCCTGTGTCTCTGCTCCTGAACCCCTGACAGCCGCTAATAGGGATGCTTCGCAAGACGAAAAAACCGCTAGACGAAGAGACTCGCGGAACGGATTATTTTCGTCTTGCGAGGCATCACTGTAATTGGAAAAAGCTTGCAATTACCAGGTAGGCTTAGGATTTAAATATGTAATGTGATGAATTAATATGTTTAATGCTGAATTGGAAAGAAAGAAAGAAAGAAAGAAAGAAAGAAAGAAAGAAAGAAAGAAAGATGTTAAGTTAATTTTATAAGAATACTGATCTGGAAAACTGTTAAAATGATATACATTGAAATTCAACCAGGGGGATACAAGGAAGTCACTTAACAATGTTCATAAGAATAGCTTTAATAAGGTTATGATTTATGTCTGTTTGTGTGTTTATAATTTTGTGAAAATCAAAAAAAAAAATGGGGGGGGGGGAATCAGACTTCAAAGTCTATTCAGTGTTTAAGCACATACAAATTCATAATCAAGTAGAATGAGCCCTGACCATCCCTGTAAATAAAGGGACAGAGAATTTTGTCTGCAAATGGTAAGGCTGAAATAACAGAGAATGTTAAAGATCTTATGAATTCCAACTCTCTGGCCATTTTTACCCATACATAAGGGAGCAGATGATTGTTCTGCGAATGACACAATGATAGCCCACATTTTTTGATAGAGACCTGCACCCCAAATTCCTGTGCATAAAGGAGGCAGTACTCCCAATTTCCTTTGCCTGGGCTACAGGTGTGCAGGAAGTATGATTAATTAGTACTGAGTTAACAGAAATTTAATTTGACCAACTTCTATTGCTGGCTTTGGTGAAAACGTGAATTGCTGGGTTTAATGCTAACCCTATTTTTAAATACTACTTACCCTTCCCTTCCTTTACTCAAATGGTAATTTAGCCAAAAGATGCAACACTTTTAATGGTATAATAGATTTGCTGAAACATGAACTCTGCACATGCACAGAGACTATGTCAACTTAAAAGAGGTGGGGAGAGAGCTGACTGCAGGGAGAAATTTATGCAAATTTCTTTATGTAAAACTTGGAACCGTTCAGGAAAAACACCCTTATGTGCCCTTTGCTCCAGGGACTACTTAAGAAAAAACAAAAGGGTTAAGTACTGGACCATCAAAAGTTAAGAGGTTGCCAAGGTCCAAATCTAACATGCCCAATTTTTCCCACAGGTGAATATCAGAGCACTCCCACTTTGAGTTCCTCTCTTATGTAGTGTTTTTTTAAAAATAAATTTTATAACAGGTTTTGTTTTGTGTGTATATGCCTATGCATTTTAGAAACAGCATTTCCTGACAGATTTCCACATGAAAAAATTTTCCCTTTCAACAATACGTGAACCTCACAACCCCACTAACAAAGTGTTTGTCCCTTCTTTTCTCCCACAGCACCAAAAAATAAAAATACAGTGGTACCTCGGGTTACAGACGCTTCAGGTTACAGACTCCGCTAACCCAGAAATAGTACCTTGGGTTAAGAACTTTGCTTCAGGATGAGAACAGAAATCGTGTGGTGGTGGTGCAGCAGCAGTGGGAGACCCCATTAGCTAAAGTGGTATCTCTGATTAAGAACAGTTTCAGGTTAAGAACAGACCTCCAGAATGAATTAAGTTCTTAACCAGAGGTACCACTGTAAAAAAAATAGGGGATATGCTTAAAGGCTGCGTTGGGAGACTGGTGCTGTGTCTATGGCCATACTACCCTGAATACGCCCGATTTCATCTGATCTTGGCAGCTAAGCAAGATGGGAGCATATTCACCCAGTGCTTTTCAAACTGCACTGGCTCCCGGTAGAGTTACAGGGGCAGATTTAAGGTGCTGCTTTTGACCTTTAAAGCCCTTCACAGCCTAGGACTCTCGTACCTACGGGACCGCCTCTCCCGGTATGCCCCACGGAGAACTTCAAGGTCCATAAATAGCAACAACCTAGTGGTCCCGGGCCCTAAGGAAGTTAGATTGGCTTCAACCAGAGCCAGGGCCTTTTCAACTCTGGCCCCGGCCTGGTGGAACGCTCTGCCTCATGAGACCAGGGCCCTGCAGGATCTGATTTCTTTCCACAGTGTCTGTTAGACAGAGTTGTTCCGCCTGGCCTTTGGCTTGGAGCCAATTTGATTCCCTCCCTCTCTTTCTTTTTTTCTTTCCTTCTCCTGCGTTGAGGCTACATTTTATTTTAATATTGTAATATTTTAATGTTGTCTTTTAATTTTGTTTTTAAGTTGTAATCATTCAACTTGTTTTTATTATTGCTTGTAAGCCGCTCTGAGCAAGGCCTTGGCTGGGGAGGGCGGGGTATAAATAAAAATATATTATTATTATTATTATTATTATTATTATTATTATTATTATTATTATTATTAGCAGGGGCAGGCCTGATTTGTACTTGAATGGGAGACCGTCTGGGAATACTGGGTGCTATAGGCTTTTGCTTACTTCTGACAGTCGGCGGCCCCGCTTTGAACTCTTTCCCTCCACTTGCCATCCATTTTGGATCCCTTCCAGTCGGGATTCAGGCCTCATCATGGGACTGAAACTGCCTTGGTCGCACTGGTTGATGATCTCCGGCGGGCTAGGGACAAAGGTGAGAGCTGTTTCCTAGTTCTGCTGGATCTCTCAGCGGCGTTTGATACCATCGACCATGACATCCTTCTGGACCGTCTTGAGGGGCTGGGAGCTGGGGGCACTGTCATACAGTGGTTCCGCTCCTTCCTCCTGGGCCGTGTTCAGAAAGTGGTGGTGGGGGATGAGTGTTCAGACCCCTGGGCTCTCACTTGTGCAGTGCCCCAGGGTTCTGTCCTCTCCCCCATGCTTTTCAACATTTACATGCAGCCACTGGGAGAGATCATCAGGAGGTTTGGGCTGGGTGTTCATCAGTATGCAGATGATACCCAGCTCTACCTCTCTTTTAAATCAGAACCAGTGAAGGCGGTGAAGGTCCTGTGTGAGTGTCTGGAAGCAGTTGGAGGATGGATGGCGGCTAACAGATTGAGGTTGAATCCTGACAAGACAGAAGTACTGTTTTTGGGGGACAGGAGGCGGGCAGGTGTGGAGGATTCCCTGGTCCTGAATGGGGTAACTGTGCCCCTGAAGGACCAGGTGTGCAGCCTGGGAGTCATTTTGGACTCACAGCTGTCCATGGAGGCACAGGTCAAATCTGTATCCAGGGCAGCTGTTTACCAGCTCCATCTGGTACGTAGGCTGAGACCCTATCTGCCTGCAGACTGTCTCGCCAGAGTGGTACAGGCTCTGGTTATCTCCCACTTGGACTACTGCAATGTGCTCTACGTGGGGCTACCTTTGAAGGTGACCCGGAAACTACAACTAATCCAGAATGCGGCAGCTAGACTGGTGACTGGGAGCGGCCGCCGAGACCATATAACACCGGTCTTGAAAGACCTACATTGGCTCCCAGTACGTTTCCGAGCACAATTCAAAGTGTTGGTGCTGACCTTTAAAGCCCTAAATGGCCTCGGTCCAGTATATCTGAAGGAGCGTCTCCTCCCCCATCGTTCTGCCCGGACACTGAGGTCCAGCTCCGAGGGCCTTCTGGCGGTTCCCTCACTGCGAGAGGCCAAGTTACAGGGAACCAGGCAGAGGGCCTTCTCGGTAGTGGCACCCGCCCTGTGGAATGCCCTCCCATCAGATGTCAAAGCGATAAACAACTACCTGACATTCAGAAGACATCTGAAGGCAGCCCTGTTCAGGGAAGTTTTTAATATGTGACATTTTAGTGTATTTTTCATCTCTGTTGGAAGCCGCCCAGAGTGGCTGGGGAAACCCAGCCAGATGGGCGGGGTACAAATAATAAATAATAATAATAATAATTATTATTATTATTATTATTATTATTATTATTATTATTATTATTTCATACCAGCCGCTGCTGCCTGTTCTTTTGATTTTTTAATTTGCTTTCCTTCTGACCTGCACATAGCTATCAACCTTTCCTTTTTTGTGCGGGAAGTTTATCCCAGTGCCATTTCCTGCTGCTATCCCGGATGGTTAGATATCTCGTAGACTGTCCCCGGGGACAGGTGAGGCTGCTGATCCCTTATTTTCAAATCTGAAAGTTGACAGCTATGGACCTGCACCTTTCGAACCTTTGGCGTGTTCGAAGAAGCACGTGAGATAGGTGCTAGATATTACCACAATTATTATAATAATGCAAATTGCAGGAGGCATTAGATTAATATTTTTTTACATTTAAGCTTCTGACTCAATTCTATGGTTCTAATTTTGTCTCAGGTGCCATAATTTCTTCTTTTCAATAGCTCTAGTTATTCGCAGGCTTTAACCACTAGAGGGTGCTGTTGACTGAGTTATATTAGAAAAGTGTCATCCATAAAAATGGTTTTAAGAATATAAGGAAAGCCTGTTGGATCAGACCAATCACCCATCTAGTCCAGCATCCTGATTTCAGAATCCTTTGGGTAACCACCCAGATACCTTTGGGTAACCACCAAGTAGGATTGATGCAGAAGAGCACTCTCCACTGCTGTGGTTTCCCACATTTAGTACTCAGAAACATTCCTGTCTCTAACGGTGGCAGCAGATCATAGCCATTGCAACTAGTAGCCATTGATAACACTTTTCTGCATCTGCTTCAACCCAGTTTTCACAAATTATTGAAACTCAGAAAAAGTGAAGAAATCCATTCTGGGTCAGAACTGATGAAGAACCTCTTACTGCGCAGCTCACTTTACAAATTAAGAATAAATAATGGCCATGCTTTCAAAACTTGTTAGTGTGGTTTTCTTTAGACTTCATTTATGGAGGGGAGCAAAACCACCTCATGAAGTATGCGTTTTTAAAGTTGAATTAAGTAAAGACTGTTTTCTAGCAGACAGAATCCATAAATAGGGTCATTTTGTACTAAAAGCAGTATCTCTGAATCTTTCAGCCCAGGAAGTTATGTGTTCCACATAGAACACCTTATTCCCTTTAGGTAGGCTGAAGATTAACAGAGCCCTGTCAGTTTACACCTTCTGCTTTCTATTACCCAAAGGCAAGGTTACAGTTGCTAGGGTAACCTCATAACAACTGTGTGCACCCATCTGCATAGGATTTACTTTCTCTAATTAAAAGTCCATGGAGTTGATCCATGTCCTGACATATTAGAGGTCACGTCCCTGTTCTGTTAGATAAGCATATACCATTCTTTGGTCTGGTTGTGATGGGAAGGTTGGCATCTCGCTTCAATGTTATTGATTGGAAAGAAGAAGAATCCAGTACTGGGGTGAGCTAGTGATTATCCCCTTCTGATTTGTTCATCCTCAGAGGGAGATGAATAAGATAACACCCACTGTAATACTCTTTGTCTATATTTATCCCATGGCTTATTTTTCGTTAAGAGAATATGTAATGCTCAAATTAGATCTTAGCATTGCTGAATATTTCTCACTCTACATTTCTGCCCATTTATCAATTCCCCCATTTGTTTAAAAGATTATTCAGTTATTTTGGTTATTTTGCTTAAGGACTCAGAGTGGCCGCCAAATAACCCCATGAGTAGAATGTAAATCTATTTGCATATAGTTGGTTTCAGATGCTATTGTCCTAATAGCAATGGGAAGCTATTTCTATGGGAGTTGTCTTATGGAATTCCACTGGTGCCCATCCTGATTCCTATGCTTATTTAACATCTCTATGAAGCTGTTGGAAGTTGTCATCAGAATATGTGGAGTGAGGTGGCTAATGAAAGCCAGCTCTATCTCTACCATCTGAATCAAGAGAAGCAGTTCAGGTGCTAGGACCGAGCTTACCAGTAGTGATGGGCTGGATGTGGGTCTACAAATTTAAACTGAATTCAGTACAACAGAGGTGCCAGGTTCTTAGGTCTGGGAGGTGGAATTGCACACCTCTCAAAGGAACTGGTGTATAGTTTGGGGATCTTGATCCATTAATTTTAACTTGACGCCCGGGTGGCCTTGGTGACTTGGAATGCCAGCTTCCACCTACAGTATATATACCAGCTATGACCTATTCTGGACAAGAATGACTTGACCCCTGTACTCTTATGCTCTGATAACCTTCAGTTTAGGCAACTGCAGTGCACTGTACTTTTGTATTCTCTTGAAGATGGTCCTGAGGCTCAAACTAGTGCAGAATGCAGCAGCCTGTGTGCTGCCACAGAGGCATGGTCAGGAAGAGCAACTGCATTGACTGCCTATTCACACCCAATGAAATGAAATGAAATGAAATGCACTGCATGAAAACTCCATGTATTTAGTGGCCAATTGGTTAGTATGATATAGTACTTAAGATTTTGGGTAAACATACATAACAACCCCGCCCCACCCCACCCCCCCAAAAAAGAATCCAGGGAACTATAGTTTGTTAAGAGTGCTGGAAACTGAAGGGTAAACAACAGTTCCCAGGATTCTTTGGGGGGGACATGGGGACTGTGCATCTTGTTGCAGTAGAAATACTACTACTATATTGTTGTTGTTGTTGTTGTTGTTGTTATGCATTGACATTAATGTTCAAAGGAGGGACAAATATTATAGTGCATAACAGTATAGGTTCAGGGGAGCAGAATGTAGCAATGTATTTTCTGCATTTTTCTTCACTACATTTATAAAAGCATGGAGTAAGAAACATTTGTGCAATCGTTTCCTCCCTGTCGCACACCCCTACAGCAAATGCAAGGGAGTCCTGCTGCTTGCTAATGTTGGCTTCTCTAATGAGGTTGATGCAAGTGCTGCAGGGCTGCATGCAGACGAAATGCGTATTCTTCAGGCATGCAGCTGAAGGGAAAAGTGCTGCTTCAGCCATGCTCAGCACAGTTTTCTCATCAGGAGAATGAGTTGCTTGATCATGTAATGCAGTTTAACAGGCTGGCAAGTGCTGTGGTCCCAAATTACCTGTGGTTCTCCCAGAGTCCTGGAGGCTGAAGATACATTTATTTATCTTTCTAATTTGTTTATTCATAATTGTACAGGTGGGTAATGCAATTATTTGGCAGCAAGTCATTGTAGTCCTGAAGCAGCAGCAGAGGGCCAGGTTGGGCAAGGTGGTGGTGTGCCTGGTCCTGATCTGGTGCCAGACATGGAATCCTCAGAGGAGGAACAAGACACCCCACATCTGAAGGACCTGAAGGACCAGGCAGGGCCCCCTGAGTCCAATGCTGAGGATCCCCTTGATAGGACTTCTGGGTTGATACCTGAGGAAGAACCTCTGGGCGTTTCAGAGGAGGTCCTTGAGAGTGCTGGTGCCAATAGAATAACAATAGCACAGTGTGTGTCTACAGGCCTAGAGTCAGAAGCCTACTCTTGAGGAAGGTGTCTTTTCATGAGTAAGCAATCTGATACTTCTTCACTGCTCGCAGCTGTGGTTATATGTCCCTGAGGTATACTTTTAGTGTTGCTACACCAGTTCTCTGGAATCAATCCCTGCACTTTGATGTAAAGGGGCCTTGTGCTTCACTTTGTGTAAGGGAGAAAGTACAAGCCATTTCCCATCATGCCTCCATAAAATAAAAAGGGGATCCTTTGGTAGGTGTAATTGATGAGAGGGTACAACGTTTTTCAAAAGTCACACAAGGAGCTGCCCAGGAATACATTGTAGGGTAAATACAGGACTTTCTGTTTTATCAGAATAAATTGTCAGTTGAATTGGAATGGGGGTTGACTTCCGCAGTTATTCTTTTTCCTGCTATAGCTCTAAGTAAATTCTAGTTATATCAGTGAATTTTACAACATAAATATTGTGAAACATATTATACTGTACCCATCAAGAAAGATTTATATTTTCCAGTAATTATATAGTTATAAAACACCACCATTATGTAGTTACAGTAATAGCTGCTTAAACTGTTCAGAAATTGCTCCCTATTCTCTAACAATGACAGGCTCTGAACAAAAATGTATAAGTTGTTATTGCAAGTGTGTTATCCTGAAATAACAGCCTTTTATTTCATCAAGCAAGAAATTGCAAAGGTTCCAGCCACACCTTTCTGAATAGTTCACCATTGTGCAATTCAAATCAAAAAGATTTTGGTGTTTTTTGACCTAACTGACAATATGGATTTGATTGACATTTGGAGAACAAAAAATCCCTTAGGGAGAGAAGGGACTTTCTTCTCTGAAGCCAAAATGACCTGGACTAGAATTGACCAAATATGGATAACTAGAGGACTGGCACCAAAGACTAGAAAGGTGGAATGTTACAGATAGGTAGCCGTGTTGGTCTGCCATAGTCAAAACAAAACAAATTCCTTCCAGTAGCACCTTAAAGACCAACTAAGTCAGTTCTTGGTATGAGCTTTCGTGTGCATGCACACTTCTTCAGATACAGTTGATGGACTTCCATTTCATGCGGCTCAATGTGGTGCCTTCCATAGTTCCAGTTACAGATAGGTAGCCGTGTTGGTCTGCCATAGTCAAAACAAAACAAATTCCTTCCAGTAGCACCTTAAAGACCAACTAAGTCAGTTCTTGGTATGAGCTTTGGTGTGCATGCACACTTCTTCAGATACCACTTCAGATACCAGGTATCTGAAGAAGTGTGCATGCACACGAAAGCTCATACCAAGAACTGACTTAGTTGGTCTTTAAGGTGCTACTGGAAGGAATTTGTTTTGTTTAGAAAGGTGGAAATCTGCCCCAAAACTTGCTCCGACCATAACGCTGTGAAGATGGAAATGAAACTAACATTAACTGGTTCCTTCAGATGGAAGATGAATGACACCCTATTAAGAGACCAAGAGATTGTTAAGAAGGCCCAAAAGACTTTGAGAGACTATTTTGAAGTGAATCTGAAAACTACAGTTGAAAAAAAGAGTAATCTGGGATGCAAGTAAAGCGGTCATGAGGGGGTTTCTGATACAACAGAATGCTATAAAAAAGAGAACCCAAAATGAGAAAAAAGACAAAATCTTGGAGAAAATAAAGGAAGGAGAGAAAAAATTAAGATCGAAACCAAAGTCACAGGAGATTCTGAGAGAAATTAAATTATACCAAGTACAATATTTGAAATTGATAAACCAGGAAATTGAGTGGAAAATTAAACAAATGAGACAAAAGACTTTTGAATCAGCAAATAAATGTGGGAAACTGCTAGCGTGGCAGTTGAAAAAAAGACAGAAGCTGAACACGGTTACAAATCTTGAGGTGGAAGGAAAAAACATTCAGAATCCTGTGGAGATTAGAAAGTGCTTCCAGAGATACTTCAAACAACTCTATACCCAGGGGCCACAGAACGAGACTGAGATAGACCAATTCTTAAGAACTAATGGATTACAAAAAATATCTCAAGAAAATAAGACAATATTGAACTACAAAATAACAGAACAGGAGATTGAAGGTGCCATTCAAAACATGCAACTAGGCAAGTCTCCAGGACCGGACAGATTAACCTCCAAGTACTATAAGACTTTGAAAGACTATTTAATTCAACCATTAAAGGAGGTGTGCAATGAGATTCTGGAGGGAAAGAAGGCGCTGGAGTCGTGGAAAGAAGCTTTCATCACATTAATACCAAAATCTGAATTTGAAAAGACACAACTCAAGAACTACCGTCCCATATCCCTTTTAAATGTGGATTACAAAATCTTTGCAGATATTTTAGCAAATAGATTAAAAAGAGTTTTAAATGAAGTGATACATAAAGATCAGGCAGGCTTTCTTCCAGGCAGACATCTTTCTGATAATACAAGGAACATTATTGACATTTTGGAGTTATTGCAAATGAATATTAATACAAAAGCAGTTTTAATTTTTATTGATGCGGAGAAGGCCTTTGACAATATTTCTTGGAATTTTATGAAGAAAAATCTTAAGGGAATGGGAGTGGGACGGGGGTTTGAAAATGGCATAGAAGCAATTTATTCAGAACAAAAAGCTAAATTGATAGTTAACAATGTGGTGTCAGAAGAGATTAGAATAGAAAAAGGAACACGACAGGGCTGCCCTATCTCTCCATTGCTATTTATTTCGGTCCTGGAGGTGCTTTTGAACATGGTCAGAAGGGACCGGCTGATCCAGGGAATTAAGGTCGGAGCTAAACAATATAAACTTAAGGCTTTTGCAGATGACTTGGTTTTGACGTTACAGGAGCCAGAATCTAGTACGAAAAGGGTGTTAGAATTGATTCAAGAATTTGGTCATGTGGCAGGATTTAAACTGAATAAGCAAAAAACCAAGGTTTTAGAGAAAAATTTGACAACAATGGAAAAAGAAAGGTTTCAGAAGGAGACAGACTTATCTGTGGTTAAGAAAGTGAAATACTTAGGGATTAACATGACGGCTAAAAATTTGAATTTATTTAAAGATAATTATGAGAAATGTTGGATAGAAGTTAAGAAAGATCTAGAAATTTGGTCAAAATTGAAGCTTTCCTTGTTGGGTCGGATTGCTGCTATAAAGATGAATGTATTGCCAAAAATGCTGTTTTTGTTTCAAACTTTACAGATTGTGGACAAGATGGATTGTTTCAAGAGGTGGCAAAGAGATATTTCTAAATTTGTCTGGCAGGGCAAAAAGCCCAGAATAAAATTTAAAATATTGACTGACGCTAAAGGAAGAGGGGGGTTTGCCCTGCCAGACATGAAGTTGTACTATGAATCAGCAGCATTCTGCTGGTTGAAAGATTGGCTACTTCTTGAGAACACTGACATTTTGGACTTGGAAGGGTTCAATAACGCTTTTGGGTGGCATGCATATTTGTGGTACGACAAGGTAAAAGCTAATAGAGCATTCAAAAACCATATTGTCAGGAAAGCTGTGTTTAATGTCTGGACAAGATATAAAGACCTATTGGAAAACAAGACCCCAAGGTGGCTATCACCTATGGAGGCTAAGGCTTTGAAAAAACTCAATATGGAGGCCAAGTGGCCGAAATATTGGGAGATACTAGAACAGGATCGAGACACATTGAGATTGCAGAGTTTTGAGAAATTAAAAGATAAAGTGCGAGATTGGTTACACTACCATCAAATTAGAGAGGCCTTTAACTTGGATAAAAAAATAGGCTTCCAGGTGGAAAAATCGAAATTAGAAACAGAATTGTTAGAACCTAAAACTAAGATACTTTCGAGAATGTACAACTTGCTGCTAAAATGGAATACTCAGGATGAAACAGTTAAATCAGCTATGATTAAATGGGCACAGGACATTGGTCATAACATTATGTTTGCTGACTGGGAAAAGTTGTGGACCACTGATATGAAGTTTACGGCATGTAATGCCTTAAGAGAAAATATTATGAAAATGATCTATAGATGGTACATGACCCCAGTCAAGCTTGCAAAAATTTATCACCTGCCTGACAACAAATGCTGGAAATGTAAAGAAATTGAGGGAACATTCTTTCACCTTTGATGGACATGCCCAAAGGTTAAGGCCTTCTGGGAAATGATCTATAATGAACTAAAAAAGGTATTTAAGTTTACCTTTCCTAAGAAACCAGAGGCCTTCCTTTTGGGCATTGTCGGCCAATTGGTGCCAAAGAAAGACAGAACATTCTTTATGTATGCAACAACTGCAGCAAGAATACTAATCGCAAAGTATTGGAAGACACAAGATTTGCCCACCCTGGAAGAATGGCAGATGCAAGTGATCGACTATATGGAACTGGCAGAAATGACTGGCAGAATCCGAGACCTGGGAGAAGAGTCGGTGGAAGAGGACTGGAAGAAGTTTAAAGAATATCTCCAAAAACACTGTAAAATGTTTGAATGTTAAAATGATATTGGATATAAAGAGAATAGGGCATCAGTGACATGGTAAAAAGAAATATGTAAAAATGTTTTGAAGAAAAAAGGGGTAAGACCAGAGTATTATTATGTCGAGACTAAACAAATGATATAAAGGATTAAGTTATAAAGAACATGTGATAAATGGTTTTAAAAGGAAAGGAAACCAAAGGCATAATAGGTTGAAATGTATAATATTGAATAAGATTGGAAAGAGGGTAGGGAATTGCTGAATTTGATTGTGTAAAGGGGAACACAGAAAAGGGAGATGTGAGGAAGTCAGGAAAGAGGGTTATAAAGATAGTAAGTAAGAAATAATCTTTTCTTTGTTTTTTGTTTTTCCTTTTTTATTATCTCTCCTTTTTGACTTTATATTATTTTTAAACTGTTGTTTTTGATTGTCTTTCTTTTTTGTTTTTCTTGATTGTGATGTTTGTTTTGTTGTGCAAAACCTTAATAAATATTTATTTTTTAAAAAAAAAAAAGATTTTGGTGTTAATTATTTATTCCCCGCCCCTTAAGTGCATGTGATGGCACTGAGTACATTTCTAGGTATCCAAATAATAAATGTTCCAGATACTAAATAATAGTTCCAGTTACAGATAGGTAGCCGTGTTGGTCTGCCATAGTCAAAACAAAACAAATTCCTTCCAGTAGCACCTTAAAGACCAACTAAGTCAGTTCTTGGTATGAGCTTTCGTGTGCATGCACACGATCTGAAGAAGTGTGCATGCACACGAAAGCTCATACCAAGAACTGACTTAGTTGGTCTTTAAGGTGCTACTGGAAGGAATTTGTTTTGTTTTAAATAATAGTTGTTTCCTTCTTCATCCCTGACCAGGATTTACTAAGGGTAGATCCTTTAATGGAATTTTCTGAGTTCTTTGTTCTCCTTTGGTATAGAGTACTAGGTGGCAGTCACCAGGGCCATTATAAACCAAATCTGAATCCTATGGGAAAACCAGGACAAAGCTGGAATGTAAACATATAGTTAAAGGATGCAATCCTAAACACAGTTACTAGGGAATAAATCCCATTGGGAATTACCTCTGACTAAATATGCTTAAAAATATGCTGGACAAGTCTTTTCAGAGTCAGCACTAGGACTTTCTCCTGGCAGATAACATCTGACACGGTACCAAGGAGTCAGGATAGGCAAACAGGAAGAAGGCTGAGATCTCAGAACAGGCAAATGGACAAGATAAGAATAAGGAATTTAGAGCTTGCTCAGAGAGGAAAAAACAACAGTTAATATGATTCACAAAGGAACTGTCCAGCCTGCAAGTGGTTTGTTCCTACTTCCTTTTAGAGGGACTGGTGGAAGGCTGAATGAAACTAAAACAGGACTCAGTTTGGGTCATTTGGACTAACTTTGCTTCAGGTCAAGCAGGGCAGTCCTGCTGAGCACTAAATTATATCCAGTTAGGAAAATCTCTTAGTTTAAGAAAATTGAAGAGTGCAAGAATAATACCTTAAAAAACAACAACAATTGAAACATGTCTTTGAAGCAGTTTTTAGATTTTGATACCATGGACTAAAACTCTCAGGCTGAAACCAAGTAAATTAAAGATGAAACATCATGATGGGTGTGGAGAAAGGGGAGGTGCAGCTAATGTTCAGTGATACATATCCCAAAGTCATTGTGGATAAGATTGCAGCCTCAGTAATTCCAGTGTAATTCCAGTTTTATTTCCTATTTTTCCAGCCTGTTGCACCTGCACATTGCTGTTTTTAATATTTAATAATATTTATTTTGCATATTATTCAACATGCAACATTATATTGGTTAATATTGGTTAATATTTATTTAATATTAAATAATATTTATTTTGCATATTACTGTGTCTTTTAGGATATGCACTGCCTCATGACTTTCGTAAAAAGGTGGTATTAAAATGTAATAAATAAAGCCCTTCCAGTTACTGAGTGGGGAAAATAGAAATGCTTCTGTTGCATTACATGACCAATGGGTTAGTAGTAAGACTGTGAATAAATCAAAAGAGTGAAATCTTTCCATGTGTACTCTATCAAACCATGTTTATCACATCAACCTCAAAGTATCCCTGAGCGATACTGTGGTTCACACAGGCATACATATTCACATGATTTCTTTACACTTGATTACAGGCAGCTGAGAGTCATATGGAACATGGTGGTTGCCACGGGTTTCTTTTAATGTGCCTGCCCTCTTCTCATATAAATGAGGAAGTTGTGGTATGCCTTACTTTAACAATAACAGGAGTGTGTAGAATAGTGTGCTGGACTTATATCCATTTCCATGCATTACCTCCCACCAATCTGTTGTTTTAGACACTTTCCACAGTTCCCAATACTGGAGCCAAGAAGTGAGAAAATTGCCTGGAGTATTGAAGGTGAGGTACGGGTTGGGGTGAGGATTCGTGCTTAATCGACTTGGTCATGTACACAGAACAGAAGATGGTAGGATCCCCCAAGACCTGCTCAGCAGGTACTGGCTTGCGTGGCTATTCCCTCCCCCTCCCACAGAATGGAATAAATAAACACACAGGACACCAGAATTTAGGTTAATGGGTGAAAAATGGCCACAACTTCATTGATTACAGGTAAGAGCGGTATTGGCTTTAGGCATTGGCCCTATCAGACTAACCGGTATAACCGGGAAGGGTTAAGCACCAACAGGGGGAGTCCCCGAGATGCACATCCCTAGGCGCTCCCCGAGGGGTTACCGCTCGGGAGCGCGCTTTAGGCCCTAGCCTCCGTAGGTTTCGGACGAGGTGACGCCCCCCGGAGTCCTTTAACGAACTACCCTTCAACATTTGGGGGAGGTGATGGCGTTCCTCCCCCCCATCTCATTTGCATAATAAGACCCCTGCCAATGCCTAACCGCCAAAACCAAGGTGTTGTGACGTTTTGCTATGAGGTAGGCAAAAAAACCAAGTGGCTTCCAAAATATAGCCAATTAGCCAAATGGAAAAACTCCTACCAGGCCCCTTGCGGCGACCAGCTGAAGCCCATAGCAAAGTACAGATGAGAACCTAGAGGGCGGGAGGGTGGGAAACCACAGCTGCTGAAAGGAAAAGAAAGGGGCGAGCATGGGCTGCCCCGACCTTAAATGCCCCTTACAAGTTCCGCCCCCGCCGCCAGCCGATTGGCTGGTGCGGTGAATAATGAATACTAATGATCCCGGGATTCCCTGGGTCCCAAGGGGCTGCAGCCGGCCCCGCGAGGGTGTGAATGGGGCGTGAGCCCGCAACCCCGCCATCCGGATGTCGGGAGTGGCATTCAGGATAAGACCTGTTGGCAGACCAACTCTGTGTTACAAATATGTCTGCAAGCATGACATGAAGGCTGGCAACATTAACCCCGCCATATGGGAATCCCTGGCAGACAATCACAGTTCCTGGAGACAGACAGACAGCTTGTGTATCCTCAGCAGGGACCATAGGAGGCATGACTGCCAGGAGGAACACAGAGAAGAAATGCCATGGTGCACCTGTAGCAGGAAAATTGGACCCCTTCATCTGCCCCACCTGCAATAAAATATGTCTCCGCTGTATTGGTCTATACTGCCACAGCAGGTGCTGTAAGTCTCCAACAGTTTGACTTTATCCCCGAAGGCACACTCTTCCATTGTCTCCAGAGACAGATGAATGCCAACAAATATACCTTCTGCTTTTATAAGGGTATAGGGGTGTGTGTTAATGATAACCCATCATGTCTGGTTTCGCCCTGAGTGTGTAAACTGTTTCCACTGAAAAACATTGTTTGAGGTGATGTAAAAGATCTCTCCACAGTGGGTCTCTAATGACCCAGGCCAGCTTTTCTGTCCATCTAACCCAGTATTCTCTATTATAACTGGGCACATCCAGGGTGCACCCCAGAATTGCTTGTGTGCTACACTCAGTATAGAATCTGTGGGCTTGCTTGGGAATTATAGCTTCTTGAAACTTTTCATGACATTTCTAGGCCTCATGGTTATGGACAAACGTCTGAAAGTGTGTGTTGAAGGCACTGAAACAAGTCGTTATCCCAGTGTGCCACAGCAGATGCCACCTCCTCTGTCTTCCACTACTCCAATCCTTGTGAAAACATTCTGTTAAAATCCTATTCTTCTAGTAATGGTAAACAATGTATCCCATAGCAGGATTTGTGTTTCTTTGGTGCAAGAGATGGAGTTACTTTGTCCAAAATGAGATATAGATATAGTAGAGTAGGCAACCTAAGGCCCGGGGGCCGGATGCAGCCCAATCGCCTTCTCAATCTGGCCCGCAGATGGTCCGGGAATCAGCGTGTTTTTACATCAGTAGAATGTGTCTTTTTATTTAAAATGCATCTCTGGGTTATTTGAGGGGCATAGGAATTTGTTCATCCCCCCCCCCCAAAAAAAAATATAGTCCGGCCCATGGTCTGAGGGATGGTGGACCAACCCACAGCTGAAAAAGGTTGCTGACCCCTGATATAGATGAATATAGACTTTACCTAGTGTCTTTTCTCTAATAAAGTTGCCCCTCTTTCCTATCTGTTCATTACCTCTGACAGGCAGACTTTATAATCCAGAGAACAAGGCAAAGACAATGCTTACAGAACTGGCTGTTTTCTCTCCTCAGTGCTGTCAGAGCAGTGCAGACAGCCTGGCCCTTTAATTAGGCCAGGCTTGGAGCTGCTCTGTTTCCTTGCATCTGGCTGGCACTGAGGAAGTAGAGATGTAGCCACTACGGCATTGAGGCAGCCAGTACTAGAGAGAGTCTGCAGCAGAGAGGGTGTGTGTATGTGTGAGTGAGCAATCACACAGGGAATCTGACAGTTTCCCTCTCGAAAGGGAGAAGACAGAGGCTGAGAGGCTGGAGAAACTAGGCTTCTGGTAACTCTGGATGCCAGGATCCCATCCAGAAATGTGCTGATTTTTCATCCATATTAATTCATCCCAAACCAAGCTGGTTAAAACAGCAGACGGCGTGTCATTCTCCAGGTAAGCCCTTAATGCTCAGTTGTGTGTTGGGTAACTTTGTAGGGCAACAAAAGAGTGGGAGATTGGGTGAGGCCAAGTAGCACAGGAGGCAGCGACTGTATGGGACCCTGGCTTTGGGGGGGGGCAGGCACCCCTTGAGTGTAAGATGTCCCTGGCCAATCCCTGAGCAAGGAATAACTTTAGCTTGCTACTGTTTCCCATATTTTTTTTAAATGAACAAATGAACAAAATCTTTTGCTTTGTTACAAAGCGGATCTTGCTAATTTGTCTTGATGACCGAGAAACCCATATTGCAGGTATGTGACCCACATTTTGTGAATGGGAAAGGGAGCAAACAGAACATGGCACACCAAACCTTTCAGCTGTCTTGGCAGCTGCTTCTCCTGCTCCTGCTGCATCACTAAGAGACCTGCACTTATGTATTGAACATGTATCATATTAATTATTTACTGTAACTCATCATGGTATATTAGCAAATGTTCCCAACCCTCTGTTGTTAAAAGTATTCACCTGGGGGCAAACAGGACTGGTTTAGTTCTAATTCTGCTCCACCGTTTTTGAAAAGAAATAGGGGTAAGGAGTGCTGGAGGTCTCACACCCCCCACAAGCTATTGGATTGGAGGTTTCACTTGACTATAGGGGTTTTCCCAGTTTTGGGGACAACTGATATATTAGGCTGAATTTTTCATGTGATCAAATACGTTGTAGTCTTAGTAGAGGGAACTCCCAAGTGAGCGTCTATCAAATTGCTCCAAGAAGGTGAGTGAAAGGAGTCTCTCCTTTATTTCATTCTCAAGTTGAACTTTTGTCTATTTTATTTAATATATTTCCTTTCAAGACAAAGAAGCCTGCTCTAGATGGTTTGCCATAAAAACAAAACAGTAAAAGTATAAAATACAATTGACCAAAACAATAGCATACAGTAAAAACATTTCAATCAATGAAAAATTTGTCACAGAACAACAGTTTACAAGATATAAACCAGCATTCTCATAGCATCACAGCCTAGAGTGAGTTTGGGCATTTCATTAGGTTTGTGGGTTCTAGATCAAAATTTAAATTTCTTGTCTGCATGGCAAGACTAAGACTAGGCAGTGAACCCCAGCAGGAGGCTCCATCTTAATACCTATTATAATTAAATATGTCATTGGCACCAGTAGTTTGTTTTCCCATTTTAGACCTCTTGTCCTGGACCAGAGAGAGGATCTCAAGAGTGCGTGTAATAATTCAGTTGGCATAACCTCAAAAGTTGTGGGAAGGGGTGTGACCTGAGAGGGGGGTAGCTTAGTGTAATAAGGGCAGTCTCTGGACAGCTAGTGAAGTATCTCAGATAATCCTATTTAGAATAATGTCCTTATATTCCAGTCCTGAAAATAAAACTCCATTCAGTTTGCTCTGTTGGCTCATTATTTCTGACTCTGCTCCAGCTTTCAGCTACCAGGAAGTTGGGTGAGAATGTGTGTCACGTCTCTCTGAGCTTTTCACAACTTCTCCAGGTTTGCCTACAGGTACTAACCTCTGCTGTCCATGCTTCTGCCTTTGCCTTGTCTTGGGTAGGTGGTGGTTTATGAAAGTTTAAACATTTGCAGCAAAGAATATGGTCTGAACATGTCATGGTCCCTTCCAGCTCCATGATTCTATATGTTAGGCTTCTGCTTCTGAAGCTAAGTAGAAGTAGATCTGGTTAGCAGTAGATGGGAAACTGCCTGGTATACTATGCATGCTGTGATCAACTCCTTGGAGCAGGGATGGAGAACCTGTGGCATTTGCTGGACTACAATTCCCATCATCAATCAATTATTTTCTTTGTAGGCCTCCTTTCCAAAGTTAAAAGCTCAAGGTGGCTTACAGCATGAAAATTAATTACAACCATAATAAAGACAGTCATAAACAATAAGTAGAACATCAAAACGTATACAACCAGATTGAACAATTTCCACATAAAGCATAAGATGACCTAAAATAAAGATACAACAAACTAATATCAATAACAGCAACAACTCCTCCTCAACAAAACCCCCTAAACAATACCCCAGCCCAAAAGTCATCTTTGATCATTGGCCATGTTAGCTGGGGCTGATGGGAGTTGAAAGAGCCAGTGTCACTCTAGCATAAGGCTCCACTAAACAGTCATGTCTGTGTACAGCAGGCTGTGGGGCCACTACAACAAAGTCCTGTTCTGGGCACTGCTAGATCTTTTTGAGTGAAGATACCTGGTGTAAAGCCTCTACAGAATATCTCAAAAATGAGGGGGACCTATTGTTTAAATAACAGATTTACTGTCAAAAACCCTTGCTATGGATCTCTTTTAGCTACTGCATACAGACAAAAAAGAGTCATTAAAAAGACCAAAGATTTTAAAGACAACTGTACAGGCGATTATGTTCCCAACACCGGGCTTATCCACACTTACCTTTTGCTCTACTCTGGATCTTTCCCTACAAAAAACTGCTCTTTAATGCTGAATCAGTGTAAACAATAATTTGGGTTTTCCGCATATTACCATTTGCTCCAATTGAACTTCAGAGAACAGGTTTTCACAGGAATAGCTCCAGAGCAAAAAAAAGGGGGGCACTCTGACATGGAGCTTTAAAGTGCGGACCGAACCTAGAAAGAGCAGAGGGAGCTAAGTGCAGAAAAGCCCTTAGTTTGGTTGCAGCAACTCTTTATATTGCTACAGCCATGCTATTCTGTTGTGGCAAACTCTGAGAGAGCCCGCTTCCTGGTTCTTCTGCAGTCTTCTTCTGGGAAGGGCTGTAGCTCTGTGGTGGACTATCTGCTTTGCATGCAGAAGCTCCTGGATTCAATTCCAAGGATCTTCAGGCAGTGTTGGGAATTGTGCCCTGCCTGAAATGCTTGAGAGACACTGTATAACCAATAAACACACGAGACGTAACCGGCTGTGTTCTTAGATAAATAAGGTATACTATTCATGTATCAAATAATAAATTTCAACGGAAGTAACTCATAAAGTTCAACAGACAAACAAAGCAGAAGACCCAGTGGATCAGATCATTCTCTAATCAGTTCATGCATAAGGTCGACCGGGGAATAGTGTCTATTCCACCTGTCTGTTCATAAGGTCCAAACAATCCACATGAAAGGTTGTTGCAGTTCCACAGAATCCTTTCACAGAGTCTAAGACAAGGATTTCTGAAATATTGGCCTTGTTTCACCGTCCTGGGCTTCATCAGTAGTTAAAGCTCATATGTGATATTACAGGACAGTGGATCTTACGGCATAGTAGTAGCTGCTACTACTATGAAAGGATTCTGTGGAACTGCAACAACCCTTCATGTGTATTGTTTGGACCTTATGAACAGACAGGTGGAATAGACACTTACACGCATGGACCTTATGCATGACATAAGAATGATCTGATCCACTGGGTCTTCTGCTTTGTTCGTTTGTCTGTTGAACTTTATGAGTTACTTCTGTTGAAATTTATGATTTGATACATGAATAGTATACCTTATTTATCTAAGAACACAGCCAGTTACGTCTCGTGTGTTTATTGAGTATGCTTTACATGACCGTAGGTTGGTTTGTTGTTGTTTTGAGAGACACTACACACACAATTGGAGAAGGTGCCAGTTTTTAAGAATGGGACACTTATTTTCCACCCTGTTCACATGTACACACATGAACACACACCGCCACTGCCCCTGGATACAGTGGGAAGAGGATCTTTTGCTAGGGAGAAAGTAGCAGAAATCCAGGGTTGTTTGTTCTTATAATATTAATAAGATTGTAGGCTACTACATTCCCAGAAACTAAGAAAGGATGGGGGGGGGGGAATCACAGGGTGCTAACCTGTGGATCTGTGTTTATTCATTACAGACTGCCTCACAGCTACCTGCATAAAACATAAAGACCAGATGGGTGTTGTTTACTTTGGTAAGATAAATATGAAGGTTACTGATGATTTAAGAGAAGAAAAAAGCAGGCAGTGATAAGTCATTGGTAAACATGAAGCTGCAGCCAATCAGTGTCATGGCAGACAGAAATAACACATGCATTGTGCATGAAACCATAGGGACTTGAGTAGGCAAGGAGAGGCTTTGAGTCAAGATCCATATTCCATGGCTTCCTGCAGATTCATATGGTTTGATGTAGCTGGTGGTGAGCTCTGAGTATGGGTAGGCTCAGCCAAAACCTAGTGGTCAGTGGCAGTTCTCAGGGTTTGGGGAAATACGCACCCTGTCATCCATCTCCTGTCTTATTACTGTTTTGATTGTTGCTGTTCTGGAGAGCACAGCAGCTAACCACTCTAACCATAACAGCAGCTTTAAGAAACCAGCAACTCCCTTCCACCCCCATCTGTTTCAACAGGTCACTGCTTACATTGCAAAGAGAAATGCAAGCACTGAATCGATACATGTTCAGGGTTGATTAGCTGCTTTGCATAGCACCTCTGTTTGTTTTTCCATGCCATCTTTTTCATGAGCAGCAGCTGGCCAGAACCTCTCCAGTGTAGCCAGTGCTGCATCTACAAGGTCACCTGGAAACAAAGGTTTATTTTCAGAATACGGATCATCTTCCAGTTTGCTTGAGCCCTCAGTGGGGCCCAGACTTTCCAACGGACCAATGAGAGAAGGCAGCATCTGTTCGCACCATCCCATAAGCCACCCACGGAGGTTACCTGGGTGACCAATTCACACTTGTGGAAAGGAAAAGAGTAGAGAGTAGCTGGGATGTTAAAAGATACTTGCAATATTTGCCAGGGCATTAATTATTAACAACAATAAATTTGAGAGATGGGAGATCATGAAGTAGGGGAAAGTGGAAAACTCCAAGCAATGGGCAGCTTTTAAAGGCTACGTACACACCATACATTTAAAACACATGAGTCCTCTGAAAGACTCCTGGAAACAGTAGTTTCTTAAGATTGCCAGGAATTGCATGTCCGTGTGTGGTGAACTTCAATTCCAGGGATATTTTGGTGGAGGTCATGTACTTTAAATGTGTGGTGTTTACTGCCTAGTTCTGATCATAGGTGTATAATCTTTGCCCATGTTTTCCTTGCAACTGTTTATGAGCATAGATTTATGCAATGACTTATATTATATATATTGGACACCCAGCTTTAAAGCATGGACCTGTGCCAGAAACATGGCACAAAGGAAGTCTGAATGAGCCCTAGGGCAACATTATCATTGGACTATCCACTATAACCCCAAGGTCTCATTCCTAGTCAGTCACCACCAGTTCAAACCCCATGAATGAAAATAAGATTTTTTTTTGCCCCTATATGCATCAGTTTACACCTGTTTACATTGAATTGCATTTGGCATTTTCCTGCCTACTCTCAGTTTGGAGAGGCCCTTTTGGAGCTCTTCACAATCACCTTTTATTTTAATGACCATAAGCAATTTTAATTAACAACCTTGGCCACCTGACTGCTCACTCCTAACTTAAGAGCATTTATGAACAAGTGAAAAAACACAGGTCCTTGGGGGACTCCACTTTCTACATCTCTCCATAGAATTGTCCATTCATTTATACTCTCTGCTTCCTTTTACTTAACCAATTCTTGATCCACAAGAGAACCTCAGTGTCAGAGGACAGTGGTATTTCCCTGGGTTCTGATGGATGGGTAGGATCCTGGAGAACTTCATCTCTGGAGACTTTTGGCGCAGAGCCAGTGCAGGGCCTTCTCTATTGGCATGTCCTTGTCTTTTCTTATTTTCATAGCTGCAGTCGGTGGGGCCTGTTAGTTTCACCTGAAGATCATGCCGGGCTTGTACTGCCGGCCAGCCTGGACAGCCCTCCCTCTAAAAAGCTCTTGTGTGAAAGCCTGTGCCAATGGGTATTCCCTGGGAGTCACTGCCCACCTTACTTACATCAACTTGGAGGAAGAGCCTATAGATGGTAAGAGCTTTTTGCAGCTACGGTGGTAGGTTATGACTGCACAGGTGGTAGATGCTGTTCTAGATCTATCAGGAATGTAGGTGACTCTGCTGCTTCGGATGCATGATTCCCCATTGGTCAAGATGTTGGATATGGTATAAGTCCTATTAATATCTGAAGAGCAGAGAGGACAATTTTCTTCTCTGTTGAAGCACTAGGTAGATTGGAGAGCTTCCATCTTGCCCAGTGCTGTGATGGGAAGAAAATACCATCCCTCACTCCTCTGCTGATCTGCACGGTTCAGCTGAAGAGGGGTGGGGGATTGTGTGTGTGTGTGTGTGTGTGTGAGAGAGAGAGAGAGAGAGAGAGAGATTTGGGTGCAAGGGGTGGACTGATTACCAATGGACAATCCGGCTTTCTATGCACAGGAGTCTTCATTTATCCCCTGGAGGAGTCAGAGGTGGTCTCAAGCTTTGAAGCTATAACAGGAAACAGAACCTCCACGTTCCAGATCCAGAACCGGCCCAGTGTGGAGGACTGCTGCATTGACTGTAATGCAAGCTGGAACCAGCCACTCTGCTGCACCAATGGTTGGTTGTGGTAACATCTCCTTGCAGTGCTCTGCCTCTGGCACTGCTGAAATGAATAGCAAGGTGGGGCTTGAAGCAAAGACATCAATTCAAGGCAGTTTCACATTTTGGGGGTTATGGAAGAGTTAGCCAAAGGTGATTTTTCTTCTGCTTTCATGCAATAAATAGTTCAGCTTTCCATCCCAAGAGCACTATCCCTAGGCTAGAACTCAAGGTAGGCTACAATGATCCATTAGAAAGCTGCTAAAAGGCATGAGCTATGAGTCATGCCCCAAATCTCAGCTCTGCTGTGAACGCATCTAGTAACCACAATCTAGCATTAGTTGGTTTTGGTCAAGCCACTATCCTTCATCACTCCTTCTGTACTATACGGAATAATAATACTGGACTACCCAACAGGATGTCTGTCTATAAGTCATACAAATAATGCATATGAAGCCACTCAGTAAATTTCCCACTGTTGAGCTGTTCATTAAATTAAATCCCAAGGGGATGCCTCGGCTGATGTGTGCAACAGTGGATAGGTTGAGTTTTCCATGAAGAGAACTAGGCAGCCACAGGTAAATCTGTGGCTTTTGACCTAACCGTTCTCACAGTTTGCCAATAGATACAGTGCCAAGAAACTTAAGTGAGATAATCATGAAGAGTATTTGGGGCTCCCCAACCTGCACAGAGGTGCTGCCATTCCAATGGTAACTTTCAAATCAGAACAGGAAATGAAGGCTGTGCAATGACTCCAGTCTTCACCTTGCTGTATGGGTAACTCAGTGAGAAGTGTGGCTCCAAGACAGTGATAAAGTAAAGGCATTAGCTTCCCTCATGAGTGTGTAGGAGGCACCATCCTAGCTACCTCCTCTCTGCCTTCTGCCCAGGTCACTTGATCCTTGACGAAGACTTAGCACGTTCCACGTTCATCATCAGCACAGGCCCCGTTGGGCCTTCGGAAACCTTGACTGTAGTCTTCAGCAGCAGTCGGGAACTGGCAACCCTGGCAAACGGCGCCCTACGTGTCCTCTTCCCCTCTGTGCTCACGCCCTTCGCTGTATCCATCCCCGAAAGTGAAAGTGAGGCGAGAGGCTTATGTGACGACAGGTTGGCCCTATGGTGATTTTCATGGCTTTCTCAGAGTCTATGCTATGCGAAGGGTAGGGACTGGAGGAGGTTATAGGGACCACTGACAGCTGGCAAGTAGTTACGGTGTGTGTAGGTTGCAGGAATCAGAGCTTTCCTGCTGACTCATATGGGTTCTCTAGCAAATGGGAGTGTGGCACAAATAATTGATAATGGGAGCCTGAGCCAATTAGAAACTGGCTGGGAGTCACATGACTCAGCAGCAGCAGCAGCAGCAGCATCCCTTTTATAACCATCCCTTTTATGAGTGCCTTTGCTTATTGAACCAAAATGACACCACTCACTCATAAGAGGGAATCATCAGCATGCCCAGAGGAAACCCTAAGTGGAAAGGAGGGATCCCTATTGGATCAAAAAATGCAAACTAGATGGGAGGTGGAATGGAATGCAGTATGGTGCAGGAGGGCACTCCACTGTGCAACGTTTTGTTGAGGTCCCTCTTGTGTCCTTCAGTGGAGCATTGGACAAAGGCTGGATTGATGGTTTTAGAATAGCAACTTATGACCTTTTGCCACAGTGGGAGATTGGAAATTTAAATGTACAGGCTAGTGTTCAAGTCTAGCAGTCTTCTCTCAGAACCCCTTTACAAATTGATGTGTTGAAAACAGCTTGGTTGCAACTGTGCAGAGTTCAACATTGTGGGAGGAAAAATATGAATCCCTGTGACCTCTGTGTGTGTTGGGTAAAGAACAAAAGAATCAGTTGGTTGCCTGGATTCAAAATGCAGGGCTAAACTCACTCTCCAGCAGGAGAGAACACCCAGTAAAAAATGTAAAGGTACCCCTGCCCTTACGGGCCAGTCTTGCCAGACTCTAGGGTTGTGCGCTCATCTCACTCTAGAGGCCGGGAGCCAGCGCTGTCCGCAGACACTTCCGGGTCACGTGGCCAGCGTGACAAGCTGCATCTGGTGAGCCAGCGCAGCACACGGAACGCCGTTTACCTTCCCGCTGGTAAGCGGTCCCTATTTATCTACTTGCACCCAGAGGTGCTTTCGAACTGCTAGGTGGGCAGGAGCTGGGACCGAACAACGGGAGCGCACCCCGCCACGGGGATTTGAACCGCCGACCATGCGATCGGCAAGTCCTAGGCGCTGAGGTTTTACCCACAGCGCCACCCGCATCCCAGAACACCCAGTAGGAGCGTTTAAAGTCACAAATGTTAAGCAGCACAGTAAAGTGTTAGGAATGCAGGTTCCTAAACCTTTTGCATATCCCATTTAGTCCACTTGCGAAGCGCTTCCTTCTTTCTACTTCTCTTGCAAGGAACAGGCCACACACTGCCAAGGAAGTTCAAACTGCTTTGCTTACAGATTCAAAGGTCAGATTCATGCATTTATTCAAGCAGTAGCAAGGAGAACACAGGCAGAATATTCTTGGATAAAAAAAAATACAGAGAGATAGCTTCAAAGATGTGCTCTAAGCTTGAAGCAAAGCTTAAGACACTTCTTCGTTGATCAGTTACATGGCGAGGAGAGAGGGAACAGGAAGAGAAGGCTTCACTTCCTCCCTCATCAGAGAAGAGGGTGTGTGACCTAATTGAGTCTAGGAAACACAGCTTTATTGTCTTAACCTCTTCATACACTTAATTAGCTCTATTCCTGCTAGTTGTATTTGACTGCAATTTCCCACAAACATATGGTGAAACTACTGTGTTTCCCATATCTACGAAAGCATATATATATATATATATATATATATATATATATATATATATATATTTGTTTTCAGCTCATCTGCACAGATCCAACTAAGCTATGATAGCAGCACACCAAATTCACACCTCAACCCATATGAACATAGCTGCCAAAAATAGGCCCCTCCCACTGAGGTGAAAGTTTCCGAAAACTTCCCTGATTCTGATTAGTTGCTCTTGTAAATATGCCCCCATGGGTTGCAACAGAGGTCCAGCCACGGAATTTCTCCTGCAGAAAACAAAGTTTCTTTTTTTCCGCATCTGTCTGTTTTTCTTTTGGAAAATGTCTATATGGAGCTAAGTGATTTAAACTCCTGGGCAGATTGTCTTTAAAAATAAATAAGTTGTATTCCAAATTCACTTTCGGCTGTAGTTGCATTTCCCTGCCCGCAGGAGGCCACTTTGCAGGCCTTGGGCTGTGTTGTGGTGATTAGCAAATGTATCCCTTGCCCAAGAACTCCCACAATAAGGTCAACCGCCATGCATGCCAGACAGCTCTAGTTTGTGACTTTTCTCTCTCTTCCTCCTTCTTCATCAGCTCTGCCAGTTGTTTTGGATCCACTACTCTGAAGAGTGAACAGTCTTTCCTTGTGCCTCCCCAGGATACAGATATCTTCAGGGGTGAGGTTTACAATGCCTTTCCTTACGAGTTCAGCTTTGAGATGCTTGTTAAAGGACCCTGTTTGCTGGCAGGTATGATTTAGTATCTAATTTCTGTGTGTTTTGCATTTGCGGTCACATGCACAGCATTACAATTAAAGCATACAATTTTAACAGTCACAGCGTCTCCCAAAAAAATCATGGGGACTGTAGTTTGTTCATGGTGCTGACTTCACAGAGTTATAGTTCCCAAAGCCCTTAACTACATTTTAAAAAACAAAATCCAAAGTGGTTTACAAAAAGAATAAAACAATGAAATTATCAGCAAAAACAGTTAAAAACAACTATTTAAAACATTCAAAGAATAATTTAAATCGATAAGTTTAAAACCAAATTAAAACACATATTAACCTTATCTAAGGTTAAGCGTATCTAGATAGGCTTATTTCTTTATTTAATTTATACGCTACTTGATTGCGAAAACAAAACAAAACCCTCCAAACAGTTTACAAAAAGATAAAACAAGAAAATCAAGAAAAAATGCAATACTTTAAAACAGACAAAAAGTTAAAATACCAAAAGAGTTTAAAATTCACATCAACTTTCTAAGCATCGATAGGATTGTCTAAACAAGGCGCTAAAAAGAGTACACTCAAAGTGCCTGCTTGATCTCAATAGGCAGAGAGTTCCAAAGTGTATGTGCTGCCACACTAAACAAATGCAGAATGAATATTTTGTGGCACCTGTAGCAGTGCCAGTTCTACCAATCGAAGCGCTCAAGTGGGCACATGTGATGTGAGGCAATCTCACATGTAAACTGGTCCCTAGCTGTTAAGGGCTTTATATTCTAACAGTAACACATTAAAGGGGCAGATGGAGCTCATCAGCCTGGGAAGGTAGCCCATCTAAGAGAAGGAAAACTCTGATTCTAAACCTCCACTGCCTTGTGGGATATCTTTGGGAGAAGAAAGGGCTAAGGAGTAAACCCTACACAAATCCGGAGTGGACTCCCTAAGATGGTTGGACACCTCCTTCCAATAACTCCTGCAGCCAAGCTGCTGCCAAATGTATTGCTCTTCTTTCCTTTGGACCCAATCAGTGAAGCTGAGAGGGGCAGGTCTTGTCATCTCGGCAGCGCAGGGCCTCCATACACACTGCCGAGGCTTGCGCCCCAGGGAGGTCACTTTGGTGCCACTAACGCAGCAGTTTGACTTCACCCCGGGAGGCGCTCTCTATTGTCCCTTGAGACAGACAGATGCCAGCAACAACACCCTGAACTTTGCCCAGTAGCAGATTGACAACCAGTGCAGAGCTGTGAGCACAGGTGTTCTGTGATGCCAGGGTCTCATTCTGCGCTAACTGCAGCTTCCAGATCAAGCCACGGAAAGCCCCACATAAACCCACGAAAGCCCCACGTAAACCACATAATATATATATATATATATATATATATATATATATATATATATATATCACAAACACATGCAGAAATGTGGAGAACTGAACCTGAGATTGGAAAAGTGAGAATCTGATAGAAACCAAAATGCCAACAGTGACAGGGAGCAGATTCCTTCTACTGTCCGCTCTTGATCCAGAAGTAAATGCAATGGCTGCAATGCCCTTTCATTCCTTCCATTATCCAGGACTACGGGAAATGCAGGTGATTCACTTTTGCTTTTGCTCCAGATGATAGATAGATAGATAGATAGATAGATAGATAGATAGATAGAAAGATAGATAGATAGATAGAGATAGATTAGATAGATAGATAGATAGATAGATAGATAGATAGATAGATGATAGATAGACAGACAGACAGACAGACAGACAGATAGATAGATAGATAGATAGATAGATAGATAGATAGATAGATAGATAGATAATAGATAGATCTCATTATCTCAGAAGACTGAATACTTGGGTTTCAAAGATGTCTTGCTTTAAGGAGGACTGTGGGGAAGTGACAGTGAATGAAGGTGTTCCAGAAGTGCTGTCTGGTTAGTGGCATCGTGAAAGATTTATGAAGCAGCCCCAGAAGAGGAGGCAGAATCTTTAGTTATAAAGGCGTCAGAAGAGCACTTCATAAATGCTTGTTCTGAACCTCTTTTAGGAATTGGTTAATCACTAAAATAATATATGCGCTACTGTGGTTAACAAAGCAGAGATTTTCACCACATGAATAAAGTCTCTGGTTTTTAAACCATCTATATTGCGCATGCTGAGTCTATACTCTTTTTAGTGCTGAGTCTATACTCTTTTTCTCTCATGAAAAAATGATGGCTGTGGGAAGAAAGGAAACAAGCGAGAGTGTGCGTCGTGGGGGGGGGGAGGGAGACGGAAGCAACTTCAGAAAGCCCTGGAGCATATGCTTGAGACAGACGAAGGAATTAATCCCATTAGGAGTTGGCTCAAGTCCCATGCCTCCGAGAAATGCTGCACTCGTGGCCTTGCTGGGCTTCAGTCTAGTAAAAATGTCTTTTGCTGCTGACGAATGACTTCATTGTGGTCTGTGCATAAAGGTAAAAAAAATGGCGGGGGAGTTGTGTGCTGAAAAATTATCTAGCTCCATTTATCTAGCAGTGCAGATAAGCTGGCAAGTATGTACCTTAGTGTAAGCTATATAAAGGCTTACCCACACCTTCTTTTGCTTCCCCACTCCGCAAGAAACCTGTTCTTTAACGCTGAATCGGAACAAATGGCAACTGGGTTTTCCCGCAGATTGCCGTTTGTTCCGATCTGCCACTAATTAGTGGGTTTTCTGGGGGAAAGCAGCAGGTCAAAGGCAAAATTGCTTAGACCCATGCCTAGAAAGCTCAGGTCAAGCAGAAAACTGCTTAGACCTTTGCTTTCTAGGCACGGGACAAACAGAAACTGTGGGTGAGCCCTAACTGCATTCTTTTAAATAAGTCTGTGCTGGATTAGTGTTGTGGCCACAGTATTGAAACCTTTATACATTTTGGAACGGTTTGCCAAAGAGCGGTTTGAATTCTGTAAGAGCTGTAGATAAGAGAGGGCGAATTGGCGGGACCTTCAGGTCGGGAGTGAGAGTCCCTGGGCTGTGTGTTTCCTTGGACATGGCTTGTAAAAACACACAATTCCTGTTATGTACTGAAGTCTCACCCTGGGCCAGCAGGGGGATACTGTAGATAGTTATGCAAATGAAGGATCGAAAGTGACGTTCAGTGATTGGATAGTTTGTATGCAAATGAAGGATCGAAAGTGACGTTCAGTGATTGGATAGTTTTAGAAAGTTGCAACAGTTACGCTGTTCTGGAGCTCTATATAAGCAGGCTGATTGAGCTCTTCAGTTCAGTTCTGTTCTGGCCTCTGAAATAAACAAGAGCTGTTTGAAGAATCGCTGTGTCGTCTGATATGTTCGCCCACAACCTAACAATTCCAAACAAGTTTATGCTGAGGAAAGGGCCTTTATCAGTTCCGCAAATTTTCACATTTGCTTGCTTTTTTCTAATTCTTCTGCAACTCAGAGGGCACACCCTAAGCACTAGAAATCTTACAGCCCTCTTCTGGCTCTTGAGTTACACTGAACGCTCACTGCAGTGCTTTGCCTTTGCAGCCATAGGGACCAGCAATTTCTTCTTAGTGAAAACAGATTGTAAAGATGCTAAATACTGAAACTTCTTTTTAAATAAGTATTATTTAGATAAATATCTGAAGATGGAGGAGGATGAGGTTTTTTGTCACTGTTTGGCTGCTGTTAGATTAGGTTTGGTCCCGCCCCCCCAATATATAGTTTTGATTTTTAAGATTTTATTTTTAAAAAATTACTGTGTTAGCCACCTTACCTGATTCTTATTCTTTGAAGAGGCATGGAAGAAGAATGCCTCTATTGCATTGCTGTTATCTAATCTCCAAGGGCAGATTTGTGTGTGTGTTCATTCCATTACTCAGCGATCAATTATTCTCTGTCAAACATGTGAGCTGTTTCCATTTAAATCTACTCTGTTTATGTCTGAGATCTAATTGATGTACAAGTTCGTTCATCCACACATGTTGGTCATCACTTGATGGCAAGTCTTCAAGTGAGCACAAGTGCATGGTAACGAGGCCTTGCTTGGTGCTGTTAAACAAATGCATCTATTTCCATCTGACACACTTTCAAGCAGGAGTGGGAAACCTTTGGCCCTGCAGATGCTGATGAACTACAACTCCCATTATCCCTGGCCATTGATCATGTTTGTGAGGCTGATGGGAGTTGTTGTTCAGCAACACCTGGAGGGCCAAATGTCCCCCACCCCTGCTTTAGCGGTTATTACATTACAGCAGGCAATAAAATCCTCTCGTTATTGCAGGATTGGAGAGCCCATCCCATGCTCTTCAGGCTGATGCTAATCCTTTTGCCAGCTCTGCCTCAACTATATGCATCACCTTGGCAGAGAAGCACAGATGTGACAGGAACCTGGAGATTATCTTGTATCCTTGTGGTAAGAGAACACTTTGAAGTCAAGGGATTCTGCGATCGCTACAACAATGGAACCTTCTGCTAATGTATAATACACACTGCAAGGGGGAATGTAGGGGCGATAATCCGACTGGGGAGCCTTAGGACTGAACAATTTAATCTTCCAGATCTTTAGTTCTGTACCCAGATACCAACAATATATTGCGACTGAGAGACATTAATTTCTGAACTTTTATTTTATAGCACACACACACAGCTTCTGTAATGCCTCTTGGGGTCCTTTCTGAGGTTGGCATAGGACAGGCATGGCCAAACTTGGCCCTCCAGCTGTTTTGGGACTACAGTTCCCATCATCCCTGACCACTGGTCCTGTTAGCTAGGGATGGTGGGAGTTGTAGTCCCAAAACAGCTGGAGGGCCAGGTTTGGCCAAACCTGGCATAGGAGCTGCTCTAGTATGTCTCTGCTTTATGGGAACAGTGGACTTTTTAATATATTATTTTTGTCATGACATTTTTATTTAGGTAGTTATGGACTAAACACAAAATCTCAAGCAAGAACAACCAGACTAGCCCAGATGATGTGTTTAAGAATTTTTATAAATATGAAGCTAGGCAGATTATTCAGACAACTATATAGCAAATTATGTGGGGTAAGATACCACCTGCGTAGTGTTTAAAGAGCTGATTCTCTTATTTCTGTGACCTCTGGAGAGAAGATACTCCCTGCAGCAATATCCATGCTGCTCGTGTAGCATCAGAAGGGGCCCTCAAAGTGCAACCCACAGATATTTTAGGATTGGTGCATGTCAATCATCTATCATAATGAAGCTACTTTAACCTGCTCCATGTGGTGTCAGTTGCCACCTGATGGCCTGTTCCTGGTGACCCTCTACATAAAGAAGGAGGTTATTCTTATTCCTATTTTACAGGTGTGGAAATGAGACTGGGAGTTGCCTGAGGCAACCAGTTTTGAGTCCATACCTGGTTTTGAACCTAGGTCCAAACAGCCCAGCTGTCTGTGCACTGGATCATTCTGACTCTCATGCAGCTTTACATTTTCCTCCCCTAAGAACCTCATCATCCACACCTCATCATAGAAGATGGTGCTATCTCATATCAGGACTACGAGGCACAAATAAGGAGCCGCCGTGATTATGCTCGTATTGCGAAAAAAGATGATTGGGAGAGACAGGTAACCATCTAGGAAGAGAATTTTTTTTCCTTGGTTGTCTAAGGATGGTCTCAAGTTGGATTGAAATGACTAGGACCTAGACAGTAGCACCTTAATACCTTGCTTTTTGTCACCTCTAACTGTAAATTCTCTGGCCTGATGGCTGAGCAAGAAGCACATGGTGTGGTAGGGATGCTGCTGCTCAGCTGAACTCTGGTTGGTCACATTGCTGCTGCTTACTGGAAGGTAGAGGGGATGGGAGATAGAAGGGATGGGGCAAGGCGACCGTGAAGTCAGTGCAGTGCGCACACACTGCTGGAGAAATTCTGGTGCTCCTGCCAGTGCATTTGCACTGTGCCAACCTCCACATTGCATGATAATATACAATGATATCAGGAAGGAAAGGTTGAAGCCACAACATATTTTCTTTGCTCCTAGGTTGCCTTTGTCCAGAAGAGGTTCCACAAAGACATTTTTCACAATCCTGTCCTGATGCTGAATTTCTGCCCTGAGGCCAGCTGCGTTTCCACTGATTTCCAGACCATCACCCGCGAAATGCTCTTCCTCATTGACCAGAGTACAAGCATGAGTGGCCCTGGCGTTGATGGGATCAAGGTAAACAGAGCATTGGGAAATGGAAAGCTGTCTTTTAGAAAGTCGGGCCATTGGTGCTATACTAGGTCAGCAGTGTCCATACAGGGGTTTTCCACCAGCCCTGCCTGAAGATGCCAAGGACCGAACCTGACATATTTACTGAATGGGCATCAAGGTATATACTCCTGATGCCGTGTGTGTGTGTGTGTGTGTGTGTAAAATAAAACTAATTTTTGCAGACCTGATGAGCAACAGTTCCAGAATATTTGCAGAATATGCACAATTGTTTTTTCAGCATCTGCCAAGTTTTCAAAAATTATATGAGATATTATATTGATTATTATGCAGATAAGTAGCATCTTCCCACATTATGATGCCTCTCTGGGGCATCCTTAACAATGTATGTTTTCCCAGCTTTAATGGGAAGATGCTCAGAATTCCTCGCAGGACTCAGATTTTATTCCTTCCTGTTAGTGTAGCCTGAGCAAGGAAAGGCTTGTCCTCTTGCTAAGGATGCTTCCAGATTGATACTGTATTTGGGTAGGATTTGGTCACAATCCGGCAAATTCAGGTTGCACAGTTATAGTTGATTGTAAGGTCTTGCACAACAAACCTGCTTCCCCAAAGATGAGACTTTTTGCATTATGGATGAAGAAAGTGTGGGATATGAACCAACCTGGACCCTGCAATCACCATCTGAGGCCCTTCTTTGTGTGTCTGTTGCAAACCAGTTTGCCATGAACATTTGCTGTAAATTTTGGACACCACTAAAACCTTCCAAAAGTGGATTAGACAATGTTAACATCAGTGCATACAGCCAACCACTCACATAGAAACTCATTAAAAGTGCATTTTGAGCCCTGATTGACAGCAAGCTTGCCACAAGCTCCAACACTTCTCCCACAAAAGCATTCCCTACTGCTAATATATTCAATATAACCTGCATACTTTGTACAATGTTGTTCAATTTTCTTATGGAGCTTTCACAAAGATGATAATGAATGTTAATTAGGAGATGCTGTTCAAGACACAACAATCCAGAAATGCTAAGTACTATAATTAAGATGCCAAGGCAGACAACTCTAACCAACAGTGCTGCTCCAACCAAACACAGCTCCAAGGTCCTCCAAGTTTTTCCTCTCCCCAGCAAAATTCCCACTAACTACCCCAAGACTGGTCTGTGTCCCAAGCAAACTTGAACTACACTTGTAAGAAAATAAGAATAGAACATTGAATTGAGTGTTGTGTTCTCTTCGCTGCCAAGAAAGAATGACTCTCTGCACCTATTGAAACTCCTTTCCATCTTGCCTCCTAAAATGCAGAATGTTTTTGCCTGGCATATAACAATATGTAATGAAGGTGCCAGATGTGCCTCCATGGGGATACCAGTCCACAAATGGGGAGCCACCACAGAAAAATCGTGTTCTCATTTTGCCACCCTCTGGACCTCCCATTGCCATTTCTTCTGATTCAGTGTTAAAGAGAGTGTTTTCCTGGGGAAAGCAGCAGGGCAAAGGGTAAATATGGATGGACACCTCATTCTCTCTCTCTCTCTGCACAGGATGCTCTGTTGGTGGCTGTGAAGAGCCTTCCTCCCAGCACCTTGTTGAATGTGGCTGGCTTTGGCTCCAGCATCAAGCCGGTCTTCACCACCAGCAAGCCCTGCAATAGTGTGAGTATTCTGACCATTGCGGCTTCTTGTCCACCCCTCTGACCCCAAAGCTATTAACTGGCAATTAACTGGATCCGACAAGAACTCTGTGAATGTGCAGGTATGGTGCCATGAGTTGTCATCATCATTCTAACATTTATTTCTTTAATTGCATTTTTTTCCAGTTAATCATGAATAGGGAAAATGTAGGACGGGAAATCCCTACATGAATATAATGAAAAGGAATATAATAACATACCAAGGGTGTGGTGGGGAAAGCAATGATGGCACTACAAGGAAAGGAAGGAAGGTGTTGTGATGTTTCAAGCACACAAAATGTAATAAACAATGTACACTCGACTGATGACTGTTCAGATTGATAGTAATAAAATAAAACTGTTCAAATAGGGACAATCCTTGATCCATTGTTTTTGCAGTCTTGCTCGCTTCCTGGGATTCCCCCCCCCCCAAGAAAAACAAAAGGTTTGCATGCCCAAGTACAGAAGTACCTATATGCATTTCTAGAACATAAGAAGGTAGTAGAAGAAGGGAGGAATGATTGATTGAATGGATGAACAAACAAATAAAACCACCTCCAAAAAATTCCACCAAGCTCCACCCACTGCTGTGGATGGCATTGCAGAATAGCAACGAGTAGCCATGACTGAAAAGGGAGAATGTGTCCAAAACAGACCAAAATCAGACCTGAGCAGCCTATATGCAATACAGGACCTCCATCTGAATCACCTTAAATCCAGAATATTAACTTTTGTTGGAAGAGATGCAACCTTTAGTGGACTGAAGACGTTTGACCTGTGTGCCATTACTTAAGATGAAGGTTGCTGGGTTGATTCTGTGCTTGGAGGAACATGTTGCATCATCTTCAGTCCTTGTGATAAAACTGCTGTGCTCAGGTGACCCAAATTCTGTGCCAAGAGAAGTTGAGTTCAGTGATCTGTGTATGTTACGCAAAGCATGCAGACTTGCTATGCTGGCTTTTTATGTCCAGTTTATTCTGGGTTGGCCAGAGTCCAGCAGCTGTGCAGGTTCTGCGGATCTGTCCCATATTCACTTGAAATCCTCCCTTGCATCTCACCCCTCCACTTATGAGATGATACCAGTCATTTCATACATATTTTCAGATTTGTCTTCCCAACCATAAATTCTAGAGGCTTTTTTTCCTTTTTAAAGCAGGTGCTGAAGTCCACAAAACCTTATGCCACATTAAATTTATTTAAGGGGCCACATCTTTTCAGGAAGCTGAATTCTGCCCACCCCCAATTTCAAATGCCAGCTTGTGAAGCGTGATTGTGAAATAGCAGAAATAATATCGCTGTACTTACGACTCCCAGAATTGTGTGTCTGTCTGACTCACAAACAGGAAGGCAAGAAGATTAGGGAGGGCTGTAACTCAATGGTAGAGTACAAGTTTTATCCAAAAAAGTTCCCAGATTCCTCCTTGGTATGTCCAGGAGCATGGCTTAGAAAGGGACAAATGAGATCAGTGGATTATTTGTTGAATAAAGCACACAGTATTTTTTAGATGGCAATTCTCAGAACAGCTAAAAAATTAATAAAATGATAACGTTCATAATTATATAAAATAATTCAGCAGGGCAATAAAACAGTAAAAATCAACAGATGCAATAAAAGTACACAGATTGAAACCAGGTAGCTGACGTGCTGAAAGGCTTAAGCAAATAAAAAGCCTGGTGCCCAAAGATATCAGACGGGGTGCTATTCAAGCTTCCCTGGGAAGGGCATTCTGGATTCATGGCAACTGAATATGCCATTGGTTTTATGGTTGGAGTGCAGGGTGCAGAGAGATCAACAGGGTTCACAAAAGCAAAATTTGTCATCGTTTTCTTGGGAGATTTGGCTAGTTTTTAAAATAGGTTTATGGCTATGGAGAAGAACTTGCATATGGAGAGAAACTTGCATATGTGTAGAAAATGCCTGACAAAATGTCAGAAGACAGGCAGCAAGTAAGCAAGGACTTCTAGTTGTCATCAGTACTGTGCCTTATAGTCCCTTATCCTTCATGCATACATGTAAGTAGCAGGAGTTGATTGGCACGCTATTTCCACAACATGTTCATGCCATAGGACCTCACTTTCTGGAATGCAGAATTATGAGCCACAGAGACAGAAGTCATAATGTTCTGTCGTGGTGGAGAGCTTGCTTTATGGCAAGAAGTCTGGCTCAGTCTATTTGCTGTCTCCATAATCCACTCATCTCTCCCGTGTACAGGAAACCCTCAGGCTGGCCTGTGAATACATTCAGAAGCTGCGGTCTGACATGGGTGGAGCCAACCTCCTGGCTGCTCTGACTTGGATCTTGGGGCTCCCTCTTCACCGCGGGTATCCTCGGCAGCTCTTTATTTTTACGAATGCCAGTGTTGGAAACACAGGCAAGGTCACTGAGCTGGTCAGGAGACACGCGAGCAGTGTCAGGTATGGAGTGGGGTGAACTGGCCTTTCATAGATCTCCAATTCTACCTTGGTGTGCAAGAGGTCCTCTCTACAGACCTGGATAGAGTAAAGTACTCTGCTCTGTGTTGAAAAGTGGAGAGGCAGTATCATCCATTAAATAAAGAGAGCTGGATCTGGGTCGGTCTTTATTATGCACAGAAGCTCTGTGCCACTAATAGCCTCATGATTTGCAATAATCAATGTTACTTAGCATTTAAATAGCACTTTCAAGCATTCAAAGAACTTCACATACATTATATCAGTAATCTTTGCAGCAACACTATAACATTGATCAGTATTCCTATCCTTTCCTGCTCATGCTGTTAACTTCTATGCACACTAGTCGATTGCTCCTCCATTATGGTTTCACCTGTTGATTTCTGCCTGCCATGCAGCTATTGAGGACCTAGAGCTTCTGTCCCTAAAAGCTCTTTAAAATGTGTGTACAGTAGAGTTAGTTTGAATCTACCATTGTAGGGGGCGTTCCACAAACTTGGATTGATTGCTAACCAGCATAGATATGCATAGTTAGGTTTGACTATAAAAAAGTTCCTACGTATATGTCATAACCAGCACTTTGAATTGTGCCCAGAAACAGACAAGTAGCCAGTGAAGATCTTCTAATAAGGGAGCCATCTGCTCCCTATAACCAGCCCTGGTCAGCCATCTATTATGAGAATTAGCCAATAAGCACCCTCTACAGCCAATGTTTCCCTATCTCACACTGAATTTGCACTGTAGACTTGCAGAATCATTTGCCAGACTCAGTCTGGTACAGTAGAAAGGTGTGTTTGCGCTGAATGCAGTAGAGGGCACTTCCAGGCCACCCCCACTGATGTTAGAATGTTGCAGATGTATTTACACTTGTAGTCATAACTGGATTTGTGTGTTCAAATTGCTCCCCAGCCATTAATTATCTGGGTGACCCTAAGCAAGCCTCTGCCTCTCGGCCTTGGCTCTCTAGCAGCCAAACCTCTTACAGAGGCTGCATAAACACCATACATTTAAAGCACATGCCTTTCCCCCAAAGAATCATGGGAACTGTAGTTTACTACTAAGAGCTACAGTTTCCAGAATCCATAACAAACTGCAATTCCCACGATACTTTATGGGAAGTAATGTGCTTTTAAAAAGTATGAATGAGATGAAGACTTCAGTGCAGTCTGCTGAGCTCAGAGCACTTGCCATGGCTTGGCAGTGCACATCCTAATAATTTTTTTTTAAATGATATTTTATTAGATTTTATGAAAAAAAAAAGATTACAAAGACAACAACAAAAATTAGACACAAAAAGATTTAAAAAAAAGATTACAAAAACCAAAAATTCAACTCAAAAAACAAGACAAAAAAAAAAAAAATAGAAAATAAAATCCCTCCTTTCAGATTTTTCGACATTCTTTCACTTGTTCTCCTGACTTCCTCCCACCTCCCTCTTTGTATTCCATTTAGAAAATTATTCAGCAAATTCAGCCTTATTCCTCAAACCTCTTCATTTTTTATATTAATCTCATTAATCCTTCTCTTATCCTCTTGATCTTGAAAATTATTAAACATACACCATTGACTTTTCTGCTAAAGCCAATTATTCATTTCCAGCATCTCTTAATATTTCATTAGTATTACACTAATTCCATAAATATAGGCTTATTACAAAAAGCATTTCTCATTCTAAATTTATCCAACGTCCCTTTTTCTGGTTCTGGATAATGTCAGTCCTTATATCATTACATCCTCAGTCCGGTGTTCTAATGTCTGAGGCCCTCAGGTCACTTCTAGGCCCCCTCTGTGGGTTTTCTTGTTTCTGTTTGTAGTTGCATACATCCTTGTTCCCCGTTGGGTTCTTTTGCAGTTTCTTCTCTTTCTCTTTGGGGAGCCAATCTCCGGGGAGTTCCGTATAGTAGTATTTTTCATTTCCTTTCATCCAGTTGTCCCATTCCCCGGTGATGCACTCCCCATCATTTAGTTTATAATCCAGAAAGCAGTTATTCCAGAAATGATCTTCCACCTGTTTCACAATCCCACCAACTTTTCTTAAATCCAAAATTTAGCCAGTGTCCTCCAAGTTCCATTTCCCAATGTTGCAACTTTTGGTCATGTAGGACTTGAAGTCTCTTTATCTTTTGAGGTGCATTCACAGCCTCTTCCATCATTCTCTGACCTTGCACTTGCTCTGTTAATCCAACTTCCTGAGTAAGTTGTTGTGCGGTTTCTGTAACTGCATTTCCCCTTGGCACCTCCTTGCTGACTGCAGCTGTTATATAAACCATCTGTTGATTCATCCGAGATACTTTCTCATCCAGCTGGAGCAATACATCAAATATTTTGTCCAGGGTAGATAAAACTTCCTTTCTAGTCATTTTGTCAAGGTCAGGGAACTAGTCCCACGGTCTATTTTTCCCAGTTACAGTGTTCTCTTTGCAGATTGTAACAAACACCCTGGCTGGCTTCCTCTAGGGGGTGTAGTTACTTTTTGACATCCATTTTTAAAAATGTAACCAACAAGGAAAAAAGTTACTTTCCATTCTCAGATATTTTGTTTCCTTTCAATGTAAAACAAACAGGCAGAAGGGAGCGTTAGAATTATTTTTTCCCCTTTTCCAGTTCTATCTGTCAATTTTTCTATAATCAAATTGTAGGCATCACCGACGGTTTCTTTCCTGTCATTCCGTCCCCAGATTAGGGACAGTGGAAGCTTGCTTTCTTAACACACTCTCAGCAGGATTTAAAAGCCAAATTTCTCCCCCTTTCCTCCTGCTGGCTAGGGGGGGGTTGATGATTAAAAATGCAGGAAATTCCCAGCTGTCAATTTACCCGGCTTTTAGCTTATAGGATCTTTGCTTTGTTCTTTATACAAGGAACGGGAGGCGGACTTCCTGTTTACACCTTCCCGTCTCGGTTCAAATTCAAAGATTTTTTTTAAGTCCAAAAGTTTCAATTATCCTACTCACGGGTTGTTGTTTAAAGTCCGAATTGTCACAGGAAAAAGGACAGCACTCTCCGACATCGGCTATGCAGCTTTGCTCCGCAGAAGTAGCGATTGACTCTCAGCACCACGTCAACCCCCGTCCCACTCCGGAGCCCTTAATAGGGTCCCTTTGCTAAACGGGGGGGGGGCGCAAACGGTGCCCCCCGAGTCCCACTATCGCAGGCTTCTTCCGCCTGCGATTTTTGAAAGGGTCCCCACTTCGCTGCAGCGGTAAGACCCAGTTTCTGTGGAGCTGTCTCCCTCTGGATCAGAGGGAATCTGCCATTGTCGGAGGCGCCGCCTCCGGAAGGCAGTGCACATCCTAATAAGAGTGTGGAACAGAATGAAGCAGGCTGGGTGGTCTGAGGTTCAAGGACTTCTTTCCCACAGGTGTTTTACCTTTGGCCTGGGTTCTGGTGCCTGCCGTAGGCTCCTGCGCGGACTGGCAAAGGTGAGCAGAGGTCGGGCTGAATTCCTAAGCCCAAGTGAAAGGCTGCAGCCCAAGGTACGTGCTGTCCTGCTTCATTGTTGGTATTTTTGACTTGGGTGGTCACCTGTGCTCAGTAGTTATGTACCATGTCCACACTAGTACAATCACAATTTAACACAGGCGTGCATCAGCTATGAAGGATCCAGACAGCAGTGTAGTATTATCATCCTTCTGTTCAAGAATCCATGCAGAGACAGTGTTGGCAGCCAAGCCATCTTTCAGGATATTGCCACCTGAAAGAGGCTCAAGGAGGTAGGGATGGGGGGTCTGTCACTCTCTGTTCTTTCACTTCCTTCTTTTTCCAGTCTTCACATTTCTGCAGAAATTTCCAGACTTTTTAATATATATTTTTTTAAAAAACCCTCTTGAATGAGATAAAGAGAAAGGATTGTAAATTTTTCCAATATGCAGTGACAGCTGCAAGAGTGTTACTGGCCCAGAAATGGAAACAACAGGAAATACCGACGGTGGAAGAATGGAGAATGAAGCTGTTAGACTATGCAGAGTTGGAAAAATTGACTGGGAAGATTAGATATTTAAAAGACCAAAAGTTCATCAAGGACTGGGGGAAATTTGTGGAATATCTGGAAAGTATAAGTGAGGGACACATAACGCTAGAGGGATTTAAAGAAGCACTGTGAAAATTGAGAAGTATTGTTTAAAGGGAATAGAAAAAGAAAGGTATAAATAATGACAATACAAACCTAAGGAATGCGTAACTTAAATAATGACTATGGATGATTTACGGAAAAGCTGAAGGAAGTCCAGAAAAGAAATAATTTGTGAAAAATTGGATGTGAAATTAGTATGTGTTTCTGTTTTTCTTGTAAACTAATAAAAATTATTTCTAAAAAAAAAAACCCTCTTGAAAATTCATCCCTGTTTTGTGTGAATTTCTCCTGATAAACACCTTTTTTATGTGCAGTCTTGACTCCTGCACTTACTTCTGCAAGTAATTTCTCCTCATACAATACATTATTGTACGTTATATTCAACAACATCTTTTTATGCACACTTTCCCCTAACATTTGCAGTTTGGTAAATACTGGTTGATGGAAGAACTGCATTGCAAAGTTCAGATACGTGCACATGTCAAAGGATGGCTGTTTCAGTTTGCGTATTGTTCTGGAAAGTACAAATTTGATAGATTGGGCTTTAAATACAAACTTGATCAAATTTCTCATCCGTCCTTAGAATATGGCAACTAGCTGTTAGACATACAAGGGCTGCTGAATATCTCTGGTTTTTCCCCCAGCTGATAAAGTCTTTGAAAAAAGCAATTGAGCCGGCTGTGAGTGACATCACGATAGACTGGTATGTGCCAGACACCATGGAGGCCCTGCTATCGCCCAATGAGATCGCAGCCCTGTATCCAGGAGACCGGCTCATCAGCTACTGCACTCTTTACCACATTGCCAGTTTCCGGGACAAGAAGGCAACAGTTGAGCACCCATTCCCTTAAAACTTGGGCTTGGGGGCGGAATATGGCCTGGCAGGCCTTTTTCTGGCACTTGGGACTCTCCCCAGGCCCTGCTGCATACCCTCTTGAGAGAATTTTTGCCTGGCTGTGATGTAGTAACACCAACAGGCAGCCCTCCAGAGGGAATATGGCTCACAGGCTGAAAAACATTCCCCAGCCCTGTCTGAAAAAGTGTGGCTCCCCCTGCTGTGGGAAACAAGGCCTGCGTTTATTTTGTGCCTGGCTCCAGTAGCCACTTGCATAAAGCCTTGCCTGGAGAAGGTGCCTTTTTGCCTTGTTTCCTTCGTTCCCCTCAGAGCAGAGCCTTTTAAAATATGCCTTCAGTCATCTACTCGCCTTAAAGTTTGGCTGCCTTATTTCCCCAGGGCAGAGAGCCGTTGTGCCGGAGTCTATCTAGAGGCTCTGCAGGTTCAGTGTTCCAGTCCCAGGAGGAGGCAACTGGTTTGGAAGGAGCCCATCCACACCCAGCCGGGGAGAGTCAAGAAATTTGCCGAGCCCTTCATGAAATTTCCCGTGAGATATCTCTGGAGTTTTCTGCTGGGGGCACTGAGGAGTCTATGAAAAGTAAGTAGAACTTTGTGGGATGGCGTTTGTTTTCAGTTTTTTCCTCTAGGACTGTCTGGGAATGGAGCAACAATCTTTGCTCCAGACTCACTAAGCAGTGATCCCCTCCTCCCATTCTCTGCAGTCTGGTCCACAGGGGGAAATAGGGCACTCTACACTTCAGCCCCAACAACCTGAGGTCACAGCTACACCGTACATTTAAAGCGCATGGCTTCCTGCAAAGAATCCCTGGGAACTGTAATTAGTTAAGGGTGCTGAGACCTATAGCTCTGTGAGGCTAAACTAGTAAAGGTACCCCTGCCCGTACGGGCCAGTCGTGTCTGACTCTAGGGTTGCGCGCTCATCTCGCTCAAGAGGCCGGGAGCCGGCGCCGTCCAAAGACACTTCCGGGTCACGTGGCCAGTGTGACGAAGCTGCAGCTGGCGAGCCAGCACCAGCGCCGCACACGGAAACGCCGTTTACCTTCCTGCTATAAAGCGGTACCTATTTATCTACTTGCACTTAGGGGTGCTTTCAAACTGCTAGGTGGGCAGGAGCTGGGACCGAACGATGGGAGCTCACCCCGCCGCGGGGATTTGAACCGCCGACCATGCGATCGGCAAGTCCTAGGCGCTGACGTTTTACCCACAGCGCCACCCTCGTCCCAAAGCTAAACTACATCCCCAGAATTCTGTGATGGAAGCCATGTACTTGAAGGTGCTTTAAATGTGTGCTGTGGGTGTGAACTGCGTCTTGATTCCTCCAAGCCCACTGACTTTTTTTACACATAACCAGTCCAGAGGGTGGCCCTGGGTGTCTGCTTCCTCCACCTTAGTCTCAGTTTGACCTTTGTAGAACTCAGCTGGGAAGACAGTGGTGTGAAAGTGGAAATAAAATAGAGCTGGCTCCACCTGTCCTGGCTGTGTCTCTGCCTACTGTTGGACTCACTCCCTTCCACCCGACTGGCCCTGACCACTGTTCCTTTTTGAATTGTGGAGGTCAGTTGAGGAGTGATGAGAGACCAGAGCTCTTTGCCGCAGCACTGTTTTGCATGTAGGACGTCCCAGGTTCATTCTTTGGCATCTCCAGTGGATGCCAGGCTAAAATTTTCCTTTTCATTTATTTTTTTTATAATAGATTTTATTAAAATTTTGAAGGTTACAGAAAGAAAAATAGAAAAAGTTAAACAAACAAAGCACAAAAACAAAAAACAAAAAAAACACACAAATCCAACCTTTACATAACTTTCTTTCCTTTGCTTATTTCCTTGACCTCCTCACACCTCCCTTTTTTGTATTCTAGTTCGATGCCCATTTAAATGGTCAGATCACTTCCTGGTGCAACTGGACTTCTCGGCGACCCATCCCCTCTGCAGGGAGGTGGGACCGATTTGGATGGTCCGCCCCCGCCACTTAATGGATCCAAATGGTTTCCAGAGAGTGGTAGGGGATGCTTTATCCCATGGTGATGGCCTTTCAGCCGATTCCCTGGTGGCCCGCTGGAATGTGGAGTTAACCAGGGCTCTTGACTGTTTGGCTCCGAAGCACCCTCTCCGATTGCATGGAGCCCGGACAGCCCCGTGGTTTTCCACGGATCTGAGGGCAATGAAACAATCGTTGAGACGGCTAGAGCGCCGGTGGCGGAAAACTCATTCTGAATCAGACCGGACACAGGTTAGAGCTCAACGTCGAGCCTACCAAGTGGCGATAGCGACAGCGAAGAAGACTTTCTTCGCCGCCTCTATTGCATCTGCAGAAAACAGCAGCAGGAGACTTTTTCAGGTGGTTCACAATTTAGCAGAACCACCTGCGACATCGGGGCCCAGAATGGGCCACATGATCTCCTGCTATGATTTTTGCAGATAAAATCGCTCAGATTCGGGAAGAAGTAGACTCCACCGTGGGAGCAGGGCCAGGGCGGGAGAGTGCTAGAGTCCTGTCTAGTCAAGTTGTGTGGGATCAATTCCAATCTGTTACCTCTGAGGATGTGGACAGGCTGCTTGGATGAGTGAACCCAACCACCTGTCTCCTTGATCCTTGCCCATCCTGGCTTATAAAAGCTAGCCTGTAAGGACTGGGCGATGGGCTTCGTGGGGTGGTGAATGCTTCCCTCCATGAGGGAGCCTTCCCAGACCCGCTGAAAGAGGCGGTTATTAAACCGCTTCTTAAAAAACCATCTTTAGATGCGGCTACGATGGCCAATTATCGCCCAGTCTCAAATCTTCCATTCTTGGGCAAGGTGATTGAGCGAGTGGTTGCTGAACAACTCCAGGCACGCCTGGAAGAAGCGGACCATTTGGATCCCTTCCAGTCAGGATTCAGAGCTCATCATGGGACTGAAACTGCCTTGGTCGCACTGGTTGATGATCTCCGGCAGGCTAGGGACAAAGGTGAGAGCTGTTTCCTAGTTCTGCTGGATCTCTCAGCAGCGTTTGATACCATCGACCATAACATCCTTCTGGACCGTCTTGAGCGGCTGGGAGCTGGGGGCACTGTCATACAGTGGTTCCGCTCCTTCCTCCTGGGCCGTGTTCAGAAAGTGGTGGTGGGGGATGAGTGTTCAGACCCCTGGGCTCTCACTTTTGGGGCGCCTCAGGGTTCTGTCCTCTCCCCCATGCTTTTCAACATTTACATGCAGCCACTGGGAGAGATCATCAGGAGGTTTGGGCTGGGTGTTCATCAGTATGCGGATGATACCCAGCTCTACCTCTCTTTTAAATTAGAACCAGTGAAGGTCCTGTGTGAGTGTCTGGAGGCGGTTGGAGGATGGATGGCGGCTAACAGATTGAGGTTGAATCCTGACAAGACAGAAGTACTGTTTTTGGGGGACAGGAGGCGGGCAGGTGTGGAGGATTCCCTGGTCCTGAATGGGGTAACTGTGCCCCTGAAGGACCAGGTGCGCAGCCTGGGAGTCATTTTGGACTGACAGCTGTCCATGGAGGCACAGGTCAAATCTGTATCCAGGGCAGCTGTTTACCAGCTCCATCTGGTACGTAGGCTGAGACTCTATCTGCCTGCAGACTGTCTTGCCAGAGTGGTGCATGCTCTGGTTATCTCCTGCTTGGACTACTGCAATGCGCTCTACGTGGGGCTGCCTTTGAAGGTGACTCGGAAACTACAACTAATCCAGAACGCGGCAGCTAGACTGGTGACTGGGAGCGGCCGCCGAGACCACATAACACCGGTCTTGAAAGACCTACATTGGCTCCTAGTACGTTTCCGAGCACAATTCAAAGTGTTGGTGCTGACCTTTAAAGCCCTAAACGGCCTCGGTCCAGTATATCTGAAGGAGCGTCTCCTCCCCCATCGTTCTGCCCGGACACTGAGGTCCAGCTCCGAGGGCCTTCTGGCGGTTCCCTCACTGCGAGAGGCCAAGTTACAGGAACCAGGCAGAGGGCCTTCTCGGTAGTGGCCCCCGCCCTGTGGAACGCCCTTCCAGCAGATGTCAAAGTGATAAACAACTACCTGACATTCAGAAGACATCTGAAGGCAGCCCTGTTCAGGGAAGTTTTTAATATGTGACATTTTAGTGTATTTTTCATCTTTGTTGGAAGCCGCCCAGAGTGGCTGGGGAAACCCAGCCAGATGGGCGGGTACAAATAAATTATTATTATTATTGTTGTTGTTGTTGTTGTTGTTGTGTTGTGGGAGAGGGGAGTTATTAGTTTGTTCTCATTTTTACTATGTACTTTGTGGTTTCTATATTGTGATTTTATGGTGTGAACCACCCTGCGATCTGCGAATGAAGGGCAGTATGCAAATGTAATCAGCAACAATAATAATAATTGTGCCTCGGTATATTATGGAGCTCTCCATGCCAGTGCCTCTGCGTTCTTCTCCCTGGCAGGTGGGGATCCTGTGTCCGGAGGAGACATCTGGAAGCGGATTTACCAGCCCTCCTACATCAAGGAACAGTATGTGCTCACTCACTGCTCAGTCAGCACCGACCACAGCCACGGCTTGCTCTCCCACAGTTCCACCAGCAGCGAGTCCACGGGCTCCAGAGATGTCCCTCCAGAGGGAGGGTCCTTAGCCCAGGCTCTCGAAGGCAGCTCACAGCAAGGCCAGAAGAGTGTCTCCCTGTGCAATTCCTCCACCAAGTCTGCCCCCGTCTCCCAGGCTCCGTCTGGTGCTGCTCCTAAGGTGAGGCATTTCAGGTCCCCTCCACACCACGGCACCCAGCACACTTTGAAAGATGCCTGCTGCTTTATAAGAAGAAGAAGAAGAGTTTGGATTCACTCCCTTTAAGGAGTCTCAAAGCGGCTAACATTCTCCTTTCCCTTCCTCCCCCACAACAAACACTCTGTGAGGTGAGTGGGGCTGAGAGACTTCCAAGAAGTGTGACTGGCCCAAGGTCACCCAGCAGCTGCATGTGGAGGAGCGGGGAATCGAACCCGGTTCACCAGATTACGAGACTACCGCTCTTAACCACTACACCACACTGGCTCTTTATACTACTTTGGGTCTTTTTTTCTAGGATCAAATCTTCTATTGGAAATGTAAATTCTTCCTATTTTTAGGTGGAGGTATTCCCAGCTGGATGGTCAGAAATATTTTCACCCTCGTCCTCTATTATTTATAGCATTTTTGCCACCTCTTTAGAAAGGCTCCCAGTCAACTGAAACAATGAGTCGTCCTGACCCAGATACCCTCCCAGTTCCTTTCCCCCAGGGGTTAGTTTAAAGGCTGTTCTGCAGCCTTTTAACACAAAAGAAATTCACAAATATTTTCAGACATGAGTCTTTTTGACACATTCAGAGGAAGCCATTCTTCTGAATACCAGTTTCTGGAAACCACAGAGAGGGGAGAGTTCGCTTCTCCTTGTGGGATTCCTAAGGGCATCTGGTTGGCCACTGCAAGAACAGGATGCTGGACTCAATGGGCCTTTGGCCTCATCCAGCAGGTTCTTCTTATGTTCTTACGTAAATTCAGTTGGCTTTGTAATGTAAGTGTCGAATCTGCACTGGACAACTTAGGCCTCCCATGATAAAACCCCAGAACCAAGGTCTCAGCCTTTCGGAGTATCCTTTGGAGTAATTTGAAAAGTCCTTCATAATTATGGGTCCTTCCGGACTGTTGCTATTTTTAGGTGGGATTCAACCATATATTGGCACATTCCAGTTGTGCAATTATAATTGATTGGGAGCTCTTGTGCAACAAACCCACTCCTCCCTCCCCCCCCCCCCCGCTAAAACGCACACAGACTTTTTGTGATAAGGAAAGTAATGGCAACGTGAAATTGAAAGGCTGGAGTAACACTTCCTTGATGCAATGTTGTCTCACCTGCCTGCAGACAAATCAGAATGAATGCTTATTCAATAGCCCATGTTTTCAAACTGCCCTGCAGGAAAACGAGGGTGAATGTTCCATAAACTGGTTGTTTGGAAGAGCTTTGTGTGTGAGAGGGAGAGAACGGAAGACTATTCCTCAGGTGTAGAGATGCAATAGGCCCGGCATTAGATCTGCACAAGGGAAGGGCATTTGCTTTCTTACAGTGATCTTTGACATGCTTCCTTAGAGTTTCCCCAGTATTGACCTTCTCGCCCTCCCTTTCTCTTAAGGTGTCTGCGGCCCTGAGCTCCGAGGAGCTGGTGCGAAGGAAGAAGGCCTTGGCCCGAGCTGCTCTGTCTGGACGTAGCTTCTCCTCCCCACATGGTGAGCTGGATGCCCATCGGCTGCGCCGAGCCCTAGAGAAGGTGTCCCAGAAGCGGAACCGTTCCCTGGAAGGGAAACTGGATGAGATTGGGCCGGAGTTGCAGAAGATGCACAGAAGCATTGCTGATTCCAGTGAGTGGTGGGGAAGAAGAACGTGGAAGTCTCCTGTTGGGAGAGCAGAGGGGGCAAGAAGCCCCACGCAAGATGAGAGAAAGCAAGAGTGGCTGAGACTTGCATGTGGGCCATCTATAGAGGGTCCTCCTCCATCTGCAGGGGGTGGCATATTGGTGTCTGTTATTCTTCCCACTTAAGTCTTGTGCAAATAACATCCCTGTTAGTTTATCCCCCACTCCAGTTCTGCGCTGTAGCTCAGTGACAGAAGGTCCCAGGTTCAACCCCATAACATCACCAGGTAGAGCTGGGGATGCCCTCTGCCTGAAACCCGTCTTGATATATCTGTATCATCCCCTCCCTGCTCGAAGACTTGGCAGGACTTAGAAGAAGCTCTCGTCCATCTGTAGAGCGGTTTGTTTGTTTTTGTGGTGAACGATGTTGCTCAATTTTTTCCCTCCATACCCACCTTTGACTGGGGAGTTACCTGGGACAGGGCAAGCCCAAAGCCTGTCTCAGAACAAACTGAATGTCAAGGTTTTTGTGACTAGGAACGGAGTTGGCCAGCATTGTGTAGAGTGCAGATGGCTATCCAGAAGAGCGAAGACTGCAGGCCTCGTCTATCAGGAAGGGGATTATGGTCAGATTGTAAACCTTCCAAGTCTGGGGAGAGTACTTTGCAGGATTTGGAGCCAGTAGGTGCCAGACTAATCCTGGCAGGCTCAGGTGCCATTTCTGTTGGCAGGGGGAAATGCACCTTTCCTGCTGACTTTGGGACCAGAGATTAGCTACTAAAACCTTCCCATCATTGAAGCAGAGTCCCATATGGTTGCAAATGCCTCATGCTCAGTCTGCAAGCAACTGCCTTGCTATAATCCATGGATAGGGACCCTGCAATCCTCTGGATGCTCTTGGACTTCAGCTCCCATCACCCCCGGCCTTTGGCTATGCTGGTTGGGGCTGATGGGAGTTGGTGTCCAGCAACATCTGAAGGGCCCCATCCCTGCTGTAAATAACCATTGAAGGTACTTGCAGTCCTCTTGGATCCTTCACTTGCAAAGGTTCCTGTCATACCAGCTGTTGTGGTATCTAAAGGCTCTTCCACACTTGTCCCATGCCTAGAAAACAGGGATTGAGGTTGTTTTCCACTTGTCTGAGCAGTTTTACCTTTGCCCCATCGCTTTCCCCCAGAAACCCAATCTTCAGTGCCAAATCAGAGCAAACGTCAATCTGGAGAAAACCCGATTGACATCATCTGCTCCAATTCATCAGTGAAGATTGGGTTTCCCCAGGGGGAAAGCAGCAGGGCAAGTGAAAGTCTCTGAGTGCCAAACTTGGGGATGTGTACACTCCTAACTGGGTGTTTGTGAGCTTCCAGAGATGTCTGCCTGCGGGAGACTCTATCCTGTTGCAAAACCTGATGAGCCTCGTGTGTCCATTCCCATGCCTTGCTCTCTCCTAGGCAACCTACTGTCACCAGCCCACCTAGACTGGGACACGCTATTGGAACCCCCATACCTTTTCAGCCCATCACCAGCAACTGAGCGAGGAGAGTGTGACAACAGTGCCTGGCCGCCTCTCCAGTGCCAAGTTGTGATCCATGGACTCAGTGCAGGGAAACCGGTCTCTTGGGAAGTGACAGCTGCCCTGGATTCCCTGCTTCTTGCCAAAGACAGCCAGGCCAAGGAGGAGCCTTCTCAGTGGCAGCAGCAGAGTAAGGGCTGGGACAAACTGCTTCACCACTTGACTGCTGGCTCCGTCATCCGGGATAATGAGAATGTGTCTCAAAGGGAAGCTGAGATTGAACATGGTAAGCCTGCCCTTCCCTTCACTTGCCCATTCTGCCTCAAATTTGACTACTTAAACAGATGATGAGTATTAATCGGATTATTAAATGTGGGCTTGGGTCTTGTTGCAAAGCTCATTTCTGAAGCCGCAAAGAATATGGACTTGCTTAAAGACAAGCGTACATAACTTTGCCTACCCTGTATCTCAAATCCACCTTCCCTCTTAACTGTAACCAGCACTGTGATTCTGCCCCTCCAAAGGTTTCTCACGAAGATTCCGCATTAAGGCTGTCCAGTCCAGCAAAGCTTGCAACACACCTTCAATATATACCTCTGTGGTGCCTGTTGATGCGTCCACCCAGGAGATCTTGCCCTCTGCCCTTGAGGTTCGAAGCACAGGTAGGGCTGCTTGGAGTGCATGTGCAGAGCTCGGCTTCTTAGGTCAGAATTTGAATCCCCAGGATTCACCAGGGATCTAGTTTTGAGAATAAATTCTATCATGAGAGCTAGAAAGTTTTTTAAAAAATTCAGTTGTCCAACAGATTGCACAATCATGTTCTTCCACTGTTCCTTCCTGAAGTGCTCAAAATCTGGAGCAGCCTGTCTTCATTTGTTTTCCCTTGGAAGAGACAGGAGTCCAGCTGCTTACAGCGTCCAACCTGCCTGTTTAAATATATCAGGATTGAGAACGAATGATAGTGAGCAGCAATTAGATTCCACTGCAGGATTGCAGAACAAAACTGGCTGCTTTCACCAGCTTCTTTTGTTGGCAAACTGCTGAGAGCAGCCCAAATATTTACAGACATTTCCACTATACAATTTTGGTACATTCCAGGTTTCATCAGGTATCTAGGGTAGCATGTTTTCCTGCTGCAGATTACTGCGTCAACTTAAACTAGCCGCTGAGTGAGGGGATATTTTCCAGTGGCAGCCAGGAATATGTCTGTCTGCAGAATGCAGGCTGTATTTATTATTAGCTCAATAAAATCCATGCAGAGAAAACGAGATTGTTCTGCAACTGAATATGCACAATGCTGGCCCCGCAACTATCTCTAAATATGCTGATGAAATATGCTTTCTTCCAGTGGGCCTCTTCAGCCACCAGCAAGGATCCTATTCTGGCAGCCGACGTCAACACAGTTGCTCAGCAGGTCTGGGGCGGAGGCAGGACTCAGAGGACCTGGATGATGCTCCTGTTTCTGCAGGTACTAGTGTCGCTTCACCTGTCTAAGGAGCCCTTTATCTACATGACACAAGGACCCCCGGGAGGCAGTAGATGGGGAAGAAGCAGAGAAACAAATACAAATCGAGGAATTGATTGCTATTATTATTAGTAGTAGTACTATTATTCAATTTCTTATCCTCCCTCCACTACAAGATCCTGGGTCAGGTTACAGCAATTTAAAGATACAACATTAAAATCAGTTTAAAACAAATTAAACCAAAAGAATAGGGCCTTAAAAATATTTTGCACTCCAATCTCCGAGCAGTGCAAGATTTCAGGGGTTCCAGGTGCTTACCCAAGGTTTGTGTTTCCTTTGGGAATGAAGCACAGCAGAGACTGTGGTGTCTTTAGGATATATGGTTTATTTACACATATATACAACCTGAGCCTATGATGGAATTCACAGCATTAGCACCCCAAAAGGGTCTTTCTTCTCCCGCAGCCACAGCCCTGGATTCAAACAGACATTCAACATTCCTCTGCTTCTCTCTCTTCTCCCAGCTTGCTGCTTTACATCTGTCCATATCACTGCAACTTTTTAAACTCTAAATTCCAGCTCTGTCTTTCTACCTATCCACAAGTTGAGGGAGAGGCTGCACCCATTTTCCATCTCCCACAGAGGCCCTTCCTTTGTTCTCCTTATGCCTCACCAGGAGGCTAACCTGGCTATTTCAGGAATTAGAAGACTTGATTAGATTTTAACACTTGCTGGATCCAGGGGTTAGTGGGGTCTGACATACCACTTAACACCCCAAACTCATAACGCTATACTTTTCCTGTGTCAAAGGCCCAGGGTAAAGAGGTACGTCTTCAGCATTCAGCAAAAGCTTTTTTAGCAAAGGTACCAACGTACCTCCGTGGGGAGGGAGTTCCATGATTTAGAGGTGGCCACAGAGAATGCCGTCTCCTGGGCGGCCATCTCCACCCCCCCAATTTGTGACAGTGGAGAAGCTACCAAGAGGCCCCCTGCTGCCATCCTTAAGAGTTGAGAAGGTCTTTAGGGGAGGAGGAGGCCTTTTCAATATTTGGGGCCTAGGTCTTTTTAGAAGGCTTTTAACACCAATTGAGTGATCAGTTGTAGCAGTGGAACCAGTGTAATTTGCATCACCATAGGGGGAAAAAATGCTAGATGAACCCAAGCTATATGTGATGCAGGAGAGGTGAATATGCCTTTAAAAAGAAAAGCAAAAATAGCTCTGCTTCCCAGCAACGGCAGATAGCGGTTTGAACGTTAGGAAACTGACCTGCTAACAATGAGAGCGCTTGGGTGATTTTGTTGTGAAAGATTAGTGAGAGCTGTACAGCCTCCCTGTTAAAAATGTGTTCTATAGGGTAGGGTCAGCCCTTTGACATCTCCCTTCTCTGCAGCAATCCAACATAGCATGTCGCTCCCTTTTGAAGATGAATCATGAGCAGTGCCTGATCATTTGGATGCATCAGAGCTGGGGAAGGGCCATAGCTCAGTGGTGGCCCCTCTGATTTCTATGAAGAAGGTCCCAGGTTCAGTCCTGGCATTTCTAGTTAGGGCATTGGAAGACTGATGATTCCCCTGCCTGAAACCCTGGAGATCCACTGCCACTCTCAACATCCCTGACCACTGGTCCTGCCAACTAGGGATGATGGGAGTTGTAGTCCAACAACAGCTGGAGACCCAAGTTTGGGAACCCCTGGTCTAGATGGTACTGAGTTAGGTGGAGGAACAATCTGACTCAGCATAATGCAGCCTCCTGTCTTCCTGTGGACAGGTCCTTTTAACACACTTCTTGATATAGCAGTATTAGTCCCACCCTGCCACTATTGACTGATCACAGAACTCTCTTTTGCAGGGGTGGGAAATGGAATATGGCTGATGGTCCAGATTCTTACTTCCCCTACCCGCTGTGGGCCAAGTTTGACAAGTGGTGGAGTTGCAAGAAAATAAAAAACTTTTGGGACCCTCATATATAATGAATTTTAAAAATTGTTCAAGATAATGTTTAACAAAAGACCAGAAATCTTCCTCTTAGGTATAATGGCACCAGTGACATCAGGTAACCTGCTTTTGCAGCTGATTCCCAGGATTTGCAAAGTTCCGCACCGGTGGGCATGGTTTAGCCAAAATATTCTTTTGGGCCACATGGGGAGGTCTGGTGGGCCTTGTTAATCGGAAGTTCCCCATCCCTGCTCTTTTGGATCAGCATGAGCTTTGAGCAACCCAATTTCAGCTTCTGATTTGCAGCAGTTTTTTTCTGTCCTTATATTCTGTGGGAGTCTGTTTTGATCTTGTACAGCTTCCATTAACTAGTTAGATACTGTTGTTGCTTCTTGTAAACCGCGTAGAGGTTATATTACAATGAAGCAGTATATAAATGGATAAAATAGCCAGCTAACAAAATAATAGATTGAATGCCCCCCGACTTCCCTCCAGTTCTCTACAGGTTCTTTCAGTTGTTAGTCTGATGTCAGGAATTTTCTTTACTTCCTAGAACGAGAAGAGATTCCTTCTTTTCCTGTTAGTGTCACTTCTGTCAACCAAGAAAAGCAGAACTGTCATGATGGTAAGTCTTACAGCAGTTTGGCGGGTGTGAAGGATCTGGAGAGGCTGCATTAAGCCAGGTGCTTTAATAGATTTAGGGTGCCTAAATCTATCAAGCACACACCACAAACTTAGGTTTGTGCAATTAAAGTGGATTAAAGGGCTCTGTCACCCTAGTGCAACAAATCCACTTTTTAAAAAGCAAGTTTTTATGCAGTTTGGAAAGTGGAGAAATGCATTGAAAAGTGTGGGATGAACTAAGGCCTAACAGGAAGATATATAAATGCTTCACAAGCAACTCAGGACAAATACAAGACAAGTACTCCTTGTCATATAACTGTTATGCTTAGAAATCAGAAAAACCAGATATAATTTAATCTCCAGGAGAGAAAGGATGAACGCTTGATCAATACATCATCTTCAAGAGCCCACAAACTCAACCCCTATTTATTTATAACATTTATCTCCCACCTTCCCTTCTAGGAGCTCTAGGCAGCACACAGAGTTTTTCCATTCCCTATTTCAGCCTCACAGCAATCCTGTGGGGTAGGTTAGGCTGAGAGAAAGTGACTGGCCCAAGGTCACTCCGCGGGCTTCGTGGCTGAGGACTTGAACCCTGATCTCCCAAGTCCTAGTCCAACATTCTAACCACTGCACCACATTGGCAAAATCAAGTTCCACAGCACTAAAAGTTGGGTTTTGTGCTCTGTGTACTTTTGCTTTCCTTCTGTAACTTATTTTGCTTTTGTTAAATGGAGAGAATAAAGAGCTTTGCTGTGCAGGGCACTGTAGCATCAACTGGGAGATCCTAAGCAAATGGCATTAAGATGCAGCCCTGCCAATAAATCTGTAGCTACCATAGCCAGCCCTGTGGAAGTAAAGCTGTGTGGTCTCAATCAGTGAAGGCTAGTCTGTTAGAACAATTGGGGCACTGCCAACCTCAGCCTGCCCTCAACCAGTCCCCACCTGCCTGACTTCTGACTTACAGTCTAGAGCACTGGCTGTCAACTTCCTCCTTCGAGTTAGTGTTGCCTTTATGAAACTCAGAGGAGGATTTGGACAAACCTAGAATCGGCTGGCTTTGCCTGGCATTGGCCCTGGCTCCACATTCTCTCAGTCCCCGTGCCTTCCACCCCCACCAGTCCCCATGGGCACCACTGGTCTCCATCGCTGTTTGCTATTTTGCAGCTCCTAACCAGTTGCTTCCTTTCTGGTCTAGGTGTCGATTCCAGTTCCTCTCCTGTCTCTGTGGGCTCCCAGAAATCAATGGAGAACTTTGTGGGGTCCAGGTGAGTCTTCCAAGCCTGAGAGATGCAATAGGCTACTTTGCAGGAAGGTCGTTCTTTTGACCAGCTATTCTGAGAGTGTTCGCAATGTCATGCAACACCAATCAAAATCCTTAAGAGTTTATCATCTTTTTTAGGATCAACAGAAAACTCACTGCAGGTATTCTCTACAAGTTCCCAGCTGAGTTAGCTCTGGAAACTCTCCCTTATCGTCTAAAAGACATCTGAAGGCAGCCCTGTTCAGGGAAGTTTTTAATATGTGACATTTTAGTGTATTTTTTATCTCTGTTGGAAGCCGCCCAGAGTGGCTGGGGAAACCCAGCCAGATGGGCGGGGTACAAATAATAAATTATTATTATTATTATTATTATTATTAAAATATTAGCACCATCTACATACTAGGTGCTGTACAAAATACGTAACTGAGAAAGACCCAGTCCAGAGCATTTTGTGGTCTTCGTTAAGGTGGAAAGAGCAGGGAAGGATCAGGACAGAAGACACAGTTGCTTCCACTACTAGATCTCTGTGGAGCAACGGAGATGCTGAAGCTCTGTTTTCTATGAGTAATGTTGTTGTCTTCCACCCAGCATTTGGGATTTTACAACACATTTTGAAGCCTGTTAAAGCCTGCAAGCACTTGTGTGAGATAATCCTTCCTAGAGAGGAAAACCACACCCTCCAACCCACCCTGTACCTGCTAATATAAACATGCTTGAGCACCTCCATTATATATAGAGCCCCAAGCAGGAGGGTAGAAGGCCCCACCTAAAAGGAGAGTTTTGTACTCTGCTTCAGTTAACCTGACATGGGCTAGAGGAAGCTGGCCTGCAGTCCATCTTTCTCAGTGCATGCAGGATCCAGTCTTATCAGGGTTAAGAGCCATTGAGAACTACCCCTATGAATGGAGGCAGTATACCAGATGCTGGGGAACAGGGTTGTTTTCATGCTTTGCTTGGCCCATCCAGCTTTGCTTGGCCACTGTAAGAAACAGAAGGCTGCACTATAAGAGCCCCTAGCCTGATCGAACAAACTGGTGACATCACATGACATTTCACCTGGGTGACTTTGGTCTCTGCAGATTCAGCATCAGCCGGCGACGGGGTCAGGGCCTGGCACTGCGTCCCCAGTGTCTGACCCCTGAAAGCGAACTCTCCTCTTGTGACAGTGCCATTCAGGACTATCTCCCACTGGTAAGCCTCTCTTCCCCTCTCCATTTCCACTGCCTAGATCACTGCAGCATCATTTTATCCCACATTGGTTGCCCATCTTATGTGATTTCTGCTGGACTTTTAATTATATTTATAAGGTTTCTTCCCCGCCCTTCACTATAAGGCCCCAGGGCAGGTTTCAACAGTTTAATATGCAATTATATAACAGATAAAATCATTGCTATTATAGAACAAATAAGACTGTTCTGAATGAACCAGAAGAGTATATAGTTCCCAACTACAATTCCCATCGCCCTCAGCCAGCAGTGTGTATGATCAGGGATGATGGGAGTTGTAGTCCAGCAGTATCTGGAGGGCTAAAGGTTCCCTAGCCCTGGCACAACCCATAAAAATCTCTGCTGCACAAGCCTTCTCAAATCAAGGGGAGTTGCAAAACAGCTTTGAACTTGCACAGAAGCACTTCCCACTGAACTGTTAAGGGACTCAGAAGGTTGGCTTAAATGCACACCCAACTTCTCCCTTGTAACAGGTGCGGCTGCAGCAGGCCCCCGGCATGTTCCAGCTGACCGAGTGTTTCTCGGAGGTCGTTCAGATCCCACTGGACCGCTTGCGCCGGGCCTCTCCCTATGCCTCCCACCGTGCCAGCCTCAGCCCTGCCTCCAGCACCTCCCCTTGGGCACTCATAGCCAAGGCCAGCCCAAGGCTAACAGCAAACCAGCCTTCCCCGGATGGCAGTGAAGTAGTTGGAATGAGCAAGGAGGGAGTGGTGGAGCCAGGATCGCCACACTCACACAGCACCTGCTCAGATGTGCTGAGTGCTGCCGTGTGGGCACAGGCAGACAGCGGGCGTGGCTCTGAGACCGACGCCTGCGACCATTCGCCGGATGCCTCTGAAGTGAGCATCAGCCTGCAGGAGATGTGCCCAGATGCAGAGGAAGGGGACCTGGAGAGCATGAGCTGGGCCACAGCTGTGGCTTTGGCCTGGCTGGAGCACCGCTGTGCCGGGTTCTTTGTGGAGTGGGAGTTGCTGGCAGCCAAGGCTGATTCCTGGCTGCGGGCACAGCAGCTGCCAGAAGGTGTGGATGTCGCCGCTCTCAAAGGGGCAGCACGTCAACTCTTCCTGCTGCTCCGCCACTGGGATGAGAACATCAAGCTGAACATGCTGTGTTACAACCCAAACAACGTGTGAAGGAGTAGTGAGCAGACGAGGCTGTTGGTTGCGGGTGCCAATAAAAAGACGCGATAAGAGTCTAGAGCAGCAGCGTGTTCTTTCATTGCCCAGGTCTTTGGGTGACTCTGTGTCCACACCAGCAATGCTTTTTCCAGATACCTCCACAATTACTGACACTTGAGTTGCTATAGAGAGCCAGGGCTGGTCTCTTGATTACCCTCATCTATTGGGTTGGCCTGATTACCGTTATGTCCAAAAAAGGGAAGAGAGATGTCCCCCACAGGGAGTGTATTGCAAGCCTGTTTTGCACAGCCTTGACTCCTGAAATGAGTGGGAAAGGCTCTCCTTCCACCACAGCAGAAAATTAGCTTATTCCCAGTAAAAAGCAACACTCTAGGGTTGTATCCGAGGAAGTCATCCCACTGGTGCGCAGATTTCCACTTGCAGAACCAAACTTCCCCTCCCTCTCCTGTCTCTGCCCACCCCTTGCCTGCTAATTTGCTCAGGAAAGTTGGGGAAAATCTACAGAACAGCTTTAGTGGGTGCATGGGGGGAGCAGAGGGAGGGGCAGTTCCATTGTGCAAGCGGAAGTCCTTGCACTAATGAGACGGTGTTGGATACAACCTTAAGTCCACCTGTTCTCAAGTGTTATCCACATTTAAAAGGCCAAGAAGCTTGCTTTAAAAGCAAATGAAGTGCAGCCACGAGACAAAAGTCAAAATACAGAGGCAAGAGGCCTCACGCCAAGCCCTGGCTAATTTTATTTAAGCTGTTCCACATTACCACCAGCAGGTATGCAGATTGTACTCTTTCCCATCCACACACCACCACCCCTCTGGGCTAGGAGGCAGTGCCTACACTTGAGCAAGAGGTCCTCCCCGGAGGGAATGGAAGTGGTCCATCAGCATCTGACCCAGAGCAACATCCATGCCTGGACCATCTTGTTCATGCTCTCACTGTGGGAAGCTCCTCTTGTGCAGTTTTCACTCGGCCTTTTTCAAAGGCTGTTTCTTTACTTCCTGGGGGGTCATGGAGGGCTCTGTCCCACACCACAGCTGCAGAAGGATGATGGCATGGCAAACATGGAGGGCGGCGGAGCTGTAAACTGTTGACGGGTACGTGTTCCAAGAAAGCTCAATCAAACCTAGAATGAGCACCCTGAAGGGAGAGGAAAAAACAAATAGGACATTGTTCAAGAAGTCACATAAGGCTGTCATAGCAGGAGGAGTGGGTTTTTCTCCTTCCCTCACTTTTACTCTTAAAAACTGTTTGTTTGTTTGTTTGTTTGTTTGTTTGTTTGTTTGTTTGTTTATTACGTTTCTATCCCGTCTTTCCTCCCAAAGGAGCCCAGGGCAGCGAACGAGATAAAACAATACAAAACATATTTAAAACTATTCCAGCACAGATGCAGACTCGGAAAGAGCTCAACTTAAAAGGCTCGTTGAAAGAGGAAGGTCTTCAGTAGGCGCCATAAAAACAACAACAGAGATGTTACCCAATATTCAAGGGGAAGGCATTCCAAAGGGTAGGTGCCACAATGCTAAAAGCCCAATTCAGCTATTGTGCATAACAGACCCGATAAGAGGCTATTTGTGGGAGGCCCTCATCTGCAGAGCACAGTGATCAATTGTGTATGTAAGAAATGAGATGATCTTTCAGGTATCCTGGTACCACGATGTAAAGGCTTTCTACACCAGAACCAGGATCTTGAACTTAGCACTTGCTTCTTTGCCACCCCCCACCCTGCCCTCAGTTCTGCTTCAGCAAAGGTACTCCTAGATCCATGTATGCCACTGGAGTCCCAGGTAACCTCAGTGACTAACAGCACCTTTTATCAGCTTCATCTGGCGAGACAGCTATGACTATTGTGATCCAGGCATCAGGAACTCTCAAGACGGGATTACTGTGGTGCACTCTATGTGAGGCTTCTCTTGAGCAATCCAGAAACTGCAGCTAGGTTACAATAATGCAGCTAGGCTGTTGGCTGGGGCATCCCACCAACAGTATATAACACCTCTGCTAAGAAACTGCACTTGGCTGCCAATATGTTATGTGGCTCAGTTAAAAGTTTCGCTTCTAGCATTTAAAGTGATACAAGTTAGGGCTAGGACATTTGAGAAACATGCTCCTCTCTGGCAATTGCATTATTCTTACAGGGCATCATTAAGAGTTCTGTATGCCCCAGAAGTACACCTGATATCATTAAATATACCAGGCCTTTAATGCTGCAGCTCCAGCCTTCTGGAACCGGCATCAAACTGAAATATAGGTAGCTATTGAAAACTTTCTTTTTAAGACAGCCTTCTCTGAAGTGTGACTTGGCCATTTTATAACGCATACCGACTTTGGATAATTCAATGATTTCAAAGTTTGTTTTTCGGATTTGTGTACATATTCTGCATTCTGCTTTGGAAAATATTGATTAGGAAACTGTTTATAAATTCTTAAACCAAACAGATGTGCCAATAAAGAGTTCTGAACCTCCCCTAAATATACAGGCCTTTTTATAAAACGTTTTGATTAGAATCCTACATGAATTATGTTACAGTGGCACCTGCATCAAGGTTTTCATAAGTGGAGGTGGAAAGCTGAACTCCCTGCTTCACCCCTAATCCATCAAAATTCTGCAGCAAGCTGAGCTATTTTTTAAAATGTCTTTATTCCAGAAACCCGTGACATCTTCTCTCTTCATCCAGATTTTTGTGTGTGTGTCTAACATGTGCAAATTATTTGAAATGAAATTTTACAGCACATTGCTTAACTCCCACTAGCCCCGCCCCCTTACTGGTTTTGATGTTCTCTTTGTGATCCTGACTTCAGCCACATCCACAACATACATTTGAAGTGGTACAAGAGTGCTTCAAATGTATGGTGCAGATATGGCCTTTGTTTCAAAGATTCGTCATCTAACTGCTTTGGGGGAGAAAAGGTGACCCTACAAATACCCCAATAAATAAATGGTTGCATTCAAATGTCCCCCACCCCCGAGTGAAATGTGAGTTCTGGGTGCAACCCAAAGTTCTGTAATCATGACCAAGTGAGCACGTGCTGGAATCACAGGCATGTATGCTGTAAATTCTGTAAAACTGCAATGCAGTTCCTACACATTACATGGATCTGACTGCACAGAGAAAATAGGCACATGGGTGACATGACCCTGCGTCCCCTTGACTCGTCTCCCTTCCCCGCCCCCTGCCAGTACGCACTTTAGCAGATGAGCAAGCTTCTTGGGAGGTGTGCACCAGAGCAAGTAGGGCAGAGTGTGGAAATACCAGACGTAGAACTGGTAGTGCAAGGAGCGGCTGAAGCAAACGCCGATGAAGTTGGAAGTGAAGAGAGCAAAGACTACCTGTGGCCTTTGGTTAAGGGAAGGTTGCAATGCGCAAAGTTGAAAGTTGAAATCCACTGCAGCTCTGGAATGGAGGAGCATCAAGAATGTGGAAGCTCGCCTCTTTCCATGCCCTTTTATAAATTAAAGGTAAAGGTAAAGGACCCCTGACAGTTAAGTCCAGTTCCAAACAACTCTGGGGTTGCGGCGCTCATCTTGCTTTACTGGCCGAGGGAGCTGACGTTTGTCCGTGGACAGTTTTTCCGGGTCATGTGGCCAGCATGACTAAGCTGCTTCTGGCAAAACCAGAACAGCACACAGAAATGCCGTTTACCTTCCCGCTGGAGCGATACCCATTTATCTACTTACACTTTGATGTGTTTTTGAACTGCTAGGTTGGCAGGAGCTGGGACTGAAAAATGGGAGCTCACCCCATCGCAGGGATTCGAACCGCTGACCTTCCGATCAGCAAGCCCTAGGCTCAGTGGTTTAGACCACAGCGCCACCCGCGTCCCACCCTTTTATAAATTACTATTCATTAAACTTTTATACCCCCCTCCATTGGAGGATCATGGAGCAATTTACAATATTAAAAACACAAACATACATACCATAATGAAAACTATACCACCACCACCCTGCAGTTAATTGTTTAATTATCCAAAGGCCTAGGAGAAGAGGGAAGTTTTTACCTGGGGCCTAAAGATAAGTAACTTCGGTGCCAAGCAAGCTTCGCCAGGGAGAGCATTCCACAAGTGGGGGCCCACCACAGAAAAGGGCCGTTCTTGTACCATCACACAAACCATCTACCATGTGGCAAACCATCCCCACCACTCTGGCAAAAGGATATGATTGGCTGAGAGGGGCTGCGGAGGGTTCTTCCTCTCAGCTGGATCCTTCAGCAGTGACACGATGCTTTCATCACACCTGCAGTTTGGGGGCAGGGTGGGGGTTAGAGGAGAGAAGCATATGTTGTAATCCATAAGAAAGTGGAACCCTTCCTGCTGGAAGTGTAAACTCTTATTCAGGGCAGTTTAGCATAATCTCTTCTTAATCCATGAGACAGGTTAGGCTGAGAGTGACAGAGCAGATCTCCAATTAGGCAGTTTCTCTCTTAAAACTAGGTGCCGGGGCAAAAAACAGACAACAGCTGCTGCTTTCCACACCCTATATATAAGATGCCTGCAAGCATCTGCTCACCCCGTTGGAAACAGGATCCTAGGACATGTGGACCTCTGCTGAGATCAGGTGGGGCTGTTCTTAAGACTAAGCTTCAATGGGTGAGTAGGGATTTGAACCCAGAACTTGCCCCAGCTTTCACATTCTGTGCACCACATGATACTGACTTTCAGTGCAAGTGGTTTCTGCACCCTTGCACTGAACTGAAGCAGAATCCTGCAAAGGCTGATTTAGTGTGGGTTGTGTATGTGCCCCCAAAGTCCCATTTTCTCTCTTGCTTTGTATCAGGCCAGTGCTGGAGAATTAGAAGCTCGCTCCTTGACAAGCTATAACAACAACAAAATCTCTTTCTCTCTGAGAGCCCATAAATTGTGAGCCTGATTCTCCCAGATTTGAGTTTCACACGTACTTGCCCCCTGAGCACAGTGATAATGCCAACTTCTCACCTGTGCCACCTCTTCAGTGCAAAGAGCCCCAGGGCAGCTAAATGGGCGGCCAGCAATGCCAGGTGGAATGTCCGGTGCTGGAAAACCTCTTCTGGCAAGAATCGCCAGTTTACTGTCCACTTGAAGAGGAACTGTCGGCCCAGATCAAAGGAACGGGACATGTACCCAACAGGGTTCACCACCAGGAAGGGCAACCCCAAAACAACCTGCAAGAAACAACTGTGCCTTAAAATTCTCCCACAAAGAACATGAATGCAACTTTTTGACATTCCAAGAGCAGCAAATTATGGAAGCTAAGTTCACTGCAATTCTTCAGGCTGCCAGCTTCACTTGTAGGTATCTGTCTCTCTTGGAAGACAATGAAGGTGTGCGCCTGAGGGGGTGAAGTAAAACGGGAAAGACATGTTTGGTTGCAGCTGCAGCAGATGAGCCCGTGTCACTGCTGATTGATATTACCACCTAAGCCAGAAATCAGGTTCGGGTTCTGCTAATACAACTCTGTGTTCCAAAATTAGAGACATGTCGTGTTACATCATAGGCTCTGCTGCACATTCATCCAGGAAGTGCTTTATTATTTTTAGCAAAATGCTGGAGCATCAGGTACACAAGCTACTAGTTACTTCTGCTGCTTTAAACCTACAAAACTCATGATGCAATGTAGCTGTGAGGAAGTCATGCAGGTGTGAAAATACTGCTTGGCCCATCCCCCCCATTTCTGCTTCCCTTCTTCCTTTATCTATGGGGTCCTCTTGCTGCAGTTCAGCTTCTTTCCCGGCATCAGTTCCAAAAGACCTGCTGCATTTATTTTGGGCAGCCTCCTCTTAATGGCTGCTGGACAGTAATTGAACCTCATGTGCACCTAGCGATGAGGTTTCCCTTGCCAAAAAAGCTATCTGCGAGCTTGGCCAACATTAACTGCCTTCTCTAATGTTTGCTTGAGGGGAAACTTACTTGTCTGCATCCTTCATAAATTGTATTTCTCCCTTCCATTTAAGAAATAAAACACCAGGGGAAACACCCACTATTTGCTTTGTGCAATTGAGCGTTATGCACCGAGTATTGTGTAACCGCTCACATGCACTGAACTCATGGAATGATGTGCAACCACACAAAACAAATTCACAAATACAAGGACAAGGAGAGGATGGGCCAGAAAATGCTAGAGATGGAGCAGGGTGATATGGAAATATATATATTTGGACAGGAGTCTCACCATGATCACTGGAAGCCTCATCCATACATTCTTTGTTTCTGCCTGCATATTTGCAGAAACAACGAGAGCTGGAAACTTTTTAAAAACTAAAACCTGATGATCCAACGGACAGGATCACAGCTGTGCATATTTTCAAAGTGTTTCACCTTGACTTGGCTCTGCTGTTACTAGGTAGTAACTGAATCAGACAAGTATTGGCCTATGGTCATACCACCCTCAACATGCCTGATCTCCTAAAAGCTAAGCAGGGTCAGGCCTCGTTACTGTTTGGATGGGAGACCCCCTGGGAATACCAGGCACTGTAGACTAAGTGTTGTCTGTTCTGACATGCCGTGTGGCCTTTCCTAGGCCTACCATTCCTTTTGGCTGGAGATACCAGGGGTTGAATCTGGACATGGCAAATCTTCCCATTCCTTACCTGCAGGGCCGCACAGATAGCGAGCTTGGGAATGGCTCCTAGCAGCCCAAAGCGCTGCAGGAGGAGGAAGAGGAGACCCGGTGCAAAGAGCAGGATATTCATCTTCACAGACACTGCCAGGCTGGAGGAGAGAGATAAAAGGTGCCACTGATCCCTGCGGTTAATACAAGGCCCATTCCAGTCCCCATGCACCTTGCTTTTGCCATCTGACATTGACTAAGAACTACAGTAGCAGCAGACTTTCACAGAGAGCAAGAGTCTGTCCTGCTTGCCCACAAGGTTTACAGTTTACACTGAACAGTCAGGACTACAGCAAGATGGCTGATGGGAGTTGTAGTCCAAAACATCTGGAGGGGCTCAGGCTGGCAAAGGCTGTTTTAGATGGACCACAGGAAGCAATGAGCTGGCTCTGAAAGTTCCCACTTTGCAAGCAGAAAAATCAGGTGTGCACGTTATTTGTGCTTCTGCAAGAACCACTCATTTGTTTAAAATACCCTCCCATTGGATGGATTGGCTCCAAAGGGGCTCTCACCTGAAGCAGAAGCAGCCCCAGGACCACTGCTCCTCCAGGAAGAGGTTGACAGCCAGGAAAAGGATCGCCATGGCCACCGGGTCATTGAAGAGGCGCAGGACAAAGATGGAGTGGATGCGATAGGAGGCACAGCACATGAAGAAGAAAACATAGGGCGGGACCTGCAGCAGAGGTGTCAACGAGGAAAATCAAGCCCAATTGCCATTGGGGCGGCTTCAAATGACTTTCTGTATTGTTTTTAACTGTTTTTATTGTATTTTGTGCATCGCCTTGAGAAATGTGTGGAAGGTGAAATAATAGTTGTAATAATAATAACAGACAAGCATTCAGCAGAAAGTGCCTAAGTTTTTCCCTACAACTGCATGCTCAGTTGCTTTTTTTTTCAAATTGTAAGGTCAGGTTCCCAGGATCCTCTTCCTCCTTGTGCAAGAGAGGGAGAACCGCCAAACCGAAAACTTGTAGCTGTGTCCTCTAATTCACAGCATATGAACACGTTTTATATGAACGTCATGAGCATCATTTTAAAAAATCAAAGCAGTTTACAACAAGAATACATGCAAAATAAAGACCACGTAATTTTTTATTATTAAAAAAAACACGAACTAAAGTTTGTCTTAATTGTTTGTATAAGCCTGGCAGCAAATAAAGTTTTCAGCAATCATTTAAAGGTTAATACAGATTTGGAAGCCAGCTGAATATATTTTGGAAGAGCATTTCACAGGGCTTGGCTAATAACACTAAAAGCTTGGCTTTGTGTTGAAATCAAATGAGCCTCACCGACCTGGGGGAAAACCAGTGGTGCTCCTACAGAAGATCTCAGTGGTAGAACTGGAATATGAGGTTGCATTTTTTTACAATGCTGTGTACAGTATCATGAACATGGAAGTCTCAGTCTATATAAAGAGTTCAGCAGTGCAACTCCATAGAATTCCACCTTAACCTGCACCCACCCAAACCTTGCTGTCCTCCTCCTGGCCTTTAATTTTCAGGTCCCACATGTATTGCACAGGAGCACTGTATTTGGATGAGGGCCCATATCTATTGTGTGATAGGAAAAAGAACAGTCTTTAGTGCTCCTTGAGGTGCTGATGGAGCTACTGACCTTACTCGTTCGGCTGTAGATGCGGAAAACGAGCAGCAGTGTGGCAAGGTAAAGGGCAGCAAAAAGATATTGGGCCAGGCGGATGTTGGTGCCATGGCCAGTTGCATAATACAGGCCCAGGAAGATGTAAACAAAGCCAGCAGGATATCTGTAGAGAGAGTGAGTGGGTAAATAGATCAACTACAGAGGAAGGCAAGAGAAACTGCCCTATTGCCGCCCAGACGCCATTTTTAAGAGATGTACCCACCCTACCACTTCTGAAACCCTCATTATAATTGCAAGCTCAGTGTTACTCACACAAGAGGGCCGGTGTCCCCCTTTAGCTGGGTGTAATCCAGAGTCCCATTGACAACACCCTCCACTTCATCCATATAGGCTTTCCAGTCGATCTCTGTATCTTTGGGGAAAGCACAGAAGCTGTACCATCAAATACGAACAGGAGCTCAGTTCCGCTGCTGAAAACGGCCTGGATCTAAAAGAAGGGCTCTAAAATTATCCGAGTCTACAAGAACACATGCAAAGCCATGCCTGGTGGCTGTTCCTCTGTGTAAGGCATTTAGTCATGACCTGTTTTTGAAGGGCTGGGACAGATTTTTATTTAGGCTGGGCTCTAGCAGCCAGGAGAACAAGAATCAAAAACAGTTCTGACACTACACCCTGGCTCAAATGAAGCCCCAGCCCTTCGTCAAAACTACCCCAGACTACACATTGTATGGAACCTTTCATGTAGTCCGGTTAATGACGCCCCACTGTGCATCGTTCAACTACGGAATTCACTGCCACAAGACGTAGCAACAGCTGCCAATTGGGGCAGTTTTGAAAAGGGGGCAGACAAATCTGTGGGCGATGAAGCCAGCAAGGGCTGCTGCTCCTGATGCCTGCACTGCATACTGCCTCCAGCATCTATGGAGACCTGACTCTGACTACCAGTGGAAGGTAGGGGTTTTGGGACACAAGTGAGGGACATGTTGTTGCCCTCACACAACGGTGCCAACTTGAATAACATATGCGGGGGCAGGCAAGCCTTACCCTGCATAATCAATCACACAGCGTGGCACACACACACCACTTGAATGGTAATATTTGGGCGGGGGGGGGGGCAAATGGACCTCAACCCCTAGGAGCTGGCTCCTATGCTCACGTCCTTCCCATGGTCTTCCCACCTGCTTGGCCACTGCAGGGAGACCTTTTGCTTGGCCCAGCCAGCAGGGCTGCTGTTGCCTCCTTAACCCAATCCCACAGGGTTCCCTCTGCCCAGCACGCTAGCCCTCCCATCAGATGTCAAAGAGATAAACAACTACCTGACATTTAGAAGGCAACTTCAGGGAAGTTTTTAATATGTGACATTTTAATGTATTTTAAATTTTTGTTGGAAGCCGCCCAGACTGGCTGGGGAAACCCAGCCAGATGGGCGTGGTATAAATAAATTATTATTGTTGTTATTATTGTTGTTGTTATTATTATTATCAGAAGAGCTGCAGGCGCGAGCTATATTCCTCCCTCCCTCCCTCCCGGAGAGGGTCCTAACCCCACCTAAGCCTTGCCCCTTATCCACACCCCCAATGCCACTCTCCTGACCCCCCCACCCAGGCCCCGTCCCGGACCCCCACTCACATGCCACCCTGTGTATGACCCACTGGTTGACCCCCACTTCGGCCAGGCAGAGGCAGGCGGCCACCAGCGGGGTGTAGTGGGGCTCGAAGAGCACCAGGTGCTTGTCTTGCCAGGCCCGGCGCAGGCTCTGGCGGACGGAGGGCAGCCCGCCCGCAGGCCCCGCGGCCCCCTTCCTCCTCGGAGCGGGACCCGGAGCCATCCTGCCCCGCCGCCCGCCCAGCTCCGGCCACGCTCCCTGCTGCTGCTGCTACGGCTGCTGGCGGCCCGGGCAGGTGGTGCCACCGCGAAACGCGCCCCGCCGCCGCCGCCGCCGCCGCCCGGAGCAGGCAGTTCCGGCGCTCGGAAGGTTCCCTCCTCTTCGCTCTCTTCCTCCTCATTCCCGGTGGCGGCGGAGCATCAGCAGCCTCACGCCACGAAGCCCTGGGAGGCTTCTAAGTTTTTGCTGTCTCCGTTTTGCTTTCCCATTGCATTTATTTTTATTTTTTGGGTGCTGTGATTGCCAAGAGGGTTTTTATTTTATTTTAAAGTTTTGGTGAGCCGCCCTAAGCTGGCACTTCATAGAATCTCAGAACTGCAGAGCTGGAAAGGATCCTCCTAAGTAGTGCAACCCTCCCGTGGACACTTTGTCGGATCCAGCAGGGATCTTCTTGCTTTCTCATGCCCAGAAAATGCAAGATGTGCTTTTTAGGGGGAAACAAAATATTCAAGCATCATGCAGGGCGAAAACGGAATAGGGTTGCCATCCGTTCTGGTATAATGCAGGATCCGCCAGTATTTCAGTTGGATTCAATGCAAGGCAGAGTTTGTCCTATATTTCCACTTCTCTCTCTCTCTGCTAAGTTAGGGATCCTCTCCAAACGCATGTGTGTGAAAGGTCATGTATTTTAAGCTCTGGGTTCAAAGCACAGATCTACAAATTCATGTGTATGTGTGACAAATGCCAGAGGGGCCATCCTGTTAGGTTGTATTCTGCAACATGTTCTTGATGCAATAATAGTGTGTTAGTAATGCATTTATTCTGGGCCATTCACATGTTATGAGTTGTTCCGTGCTGCTCCCACAAAGTGGATCATGTTATTGCTATCTGGAGAGGCACTCTTGCACCATAGTGCAACAAAAGCAGGACACAAAAAAAAGACCCCCATAACATTTGTGGCATAGAAAGTTGACAAGAACTCAGCATAGTGTTACAGACCATGGAAACAAAACAGTACGTCCTCCCCCAAAAGTTTGCAGGTGCAAGGAGTACTGATAGCATATAACCACCCCAATATGTACCACATAACCAATGATGTGTATAACCACCCCAATATCATTATGAGGAACAAGTCATTGTGAACACACTACAAAAAGGGACACCTAGAAGGGGCCTTATTGTGCAAATTTATATCATATAATCAGAGTTGGAAGGGACTGTATCTAGTCCATGGGGAGGCAAACTAAGACCCAGGGGCTGGATGCAGCCCAATCACCTTCTCAATTCGGTCCATGGACGGTCCAGGAATCAGCGTGTTTTTACATGAGTAGAATGTGTCCTTTTATTTAAAAAGCGTCTCTGGGTTATTTGTGGGGCCTGCCTGGTGTTTTTACATGAGTAGAATGTGCTTTTATTTAAAATGCATCTCTGCGTTATTTGTGGGGCATAGGAATTTGTTGATTCCCCCCCCCCAAAAAAAAATAGTCCGGCCCCCCACAAGGTCTGAGGGCCAGTGGACCGGCCCCCTGTTGAAAAAGTTTGCTGATCCGAGATTCTAGTCCTACCCCCTGCGACCAAGACAGATGGCCATCGACCTCTGCTTAAAAACCTCCAAGGAAGGAGAATCTACCCCCTCTTGTGGGAGTTCATTCCACTGCAAGAACAGCTCTTCCTGTCAGACAGTTCTTGGTGTTTAGTCAGACTCTCCTTTCTTGTAACTTGAATACACTGTTACAGATAGGTAGCCGTGTTGGTCTGCCATAGTCAAAACAAAAAATTCCTTCCAGTAACACCTTAAAGACCAACTAAGTTAGTTCTAGGTATGAGCTTTCGCGTGCATGCACACTTCTTCAGATACCTGAATCTGAAGAAGTGTGCATGCACACGAAAGCTCATACCTAGAACTAACTTAGTTGGTCTTTAAGGTGCTACTGGAAGGAATTTTTTGTTTTGAATTCACTGGATCGTGTCCTACCCTCCAGAGCAAGAGAAAACAAGCTTCTACCAACGGCCCTTTAGATATTTGAAAATGATTATCAAATCTCCTCTCAAGTCTTTTCTTTACCAGGCTAAGCATACGTGGAGAATAAACTTGTGAGCCTTTCAAGACTGCAGTCCTCACGCCGCTTACCTGGGAGTAAGCCCCGTTCAGTTCAATGGGGCTTACTTCCGAGTAGACACGACTTAGGACTGCATTACTAAGATGCCGTGCAAGACTCTTTCCTGGATTATCTCTGCAGCAAGCTAGCTAACGGGTTTACTGCCTCCCTGGGTTTTGCACAGAGAAACCATTCATACGAAGTAGTGGCAAAGACCCCACGCATGGGCCAGCCGCCAGCCCCGCCTCGCTGAGGACTAGCGCCCCACATTCTCCCACCCCACCACCAGCAAGACCCAACAGACGGAAGCAAAGCTCTCCACCACCGACCAGGAAGTGGCGAGCGGAAGCTGCACGTGGTTTTCAGGGCGCCACGTGGGCGGAGGCTGGATTCGGTAGGCTTCCCCCTTCCCTGACAGCCCTGCCCTCGCTTGGCCGCCCTTCCCCGGAGAAGCGACATGGAGGAGGAGGAGGAGGTGGCGGCTCCGCGAAGGCGGCAGCTGCCGGACTCCAACGCCCGGTACCGGGACAGGAGATTCTGGGACTCGCGTTACCAGGACGAAGGGGCGGCTCCGGCCGAATGGTTCGGGGGCTTGGAGCGATTCCGAGAGCAGCTGGAGGCGGAGCTGAGCCCCGGTGATCGGATCCTGGTGCTGGGTGAGTTGCCTGCCTGCCTGGAAGCGTGGTATGGTCTGTCACGTTGTTATTGATCTCATATTCTTTGTTGCGTTTTATATCCCACCCTTTTCTCCAAAGAGCTCAAGGTGGTGTCCGTGGTTCTCCCCATCCTCATTTAATCCCTGCAACAACCCTGTGAGGTAGGTTTGTAGAGTTGGAAGGGTCCCCCAAGGGTCATCTAGTCCAACCCCCTGCAATGCAGGAATCTCAACTAAAGTAAGGTTACCAGATTTTTTTCAATAAATCCGGGGACACTGTTCAGCTTCAATGGATTTTGTATAATAATATTATTAATAATAATAAAAAATAAGAAATAATAAAATTATAAAATTATATCCCGCCCTCCCCAGCTGAAGCCGGGCTCAGAGCAGCTAACAACAGTAAAAGTAACACAGTGTTCTAAAATCAATTCATTCTAAAATCAATTCAAAATCAAATTAATGTCAGCCATTGGGCTAGAGTTCTGTGAGGACTGATTTGTAAATCTGGGGACTGTCCCCGGGGAAACGGGGATGTCTGCTAACCTTAAACCATAGCATCCATGACAGGTGGCCATCCGGCGTCTGCTTAAAAACCTTCAGTTATGGAGAATCCACTGCTTCCTGAGGGAGACAGTTCCACTGCCGAACGGCTCTTACTATCAGAAAGTTCTTCCTGATGTTTAGTCGGAATCTCCTTTCTTGTATCTTGAAGCCTTTGGTTCGTGTCCTACCCTCCACAGCAGGAGAAAACAAACTTGCTCTGTATTCCATGTGACAGCTCTTGAGATAATTGAAGATGGCTATCATCTCTTCTTTTCCAGGCTAAGCATACACAACTCTTTCAACCGTTCCTCATAAGGCTTGGTTTCCAGTCCCTTGATCATCTTGGCCGCCCTCCTCTGCACACCTTCCAGCTAGTCAATCTCCTTGATAGGTTAGGCAGAGAGAGAGAGGCAGTGACCGGTCCAAAGTTCCTTGTAAGCTTCATTGCCGAGCAGGAATTTCAACACTGGTTTCTCCCAGGTACTAGTCCAGCACTCTAATCCAGGGGTCGGCAACCTAAGAACCATGGGCCACAAGCGGCCCACGGGGGTCATGTAACCAGCCCATGAGCTGCCCCTGAACTGAGCTGCCCACTCGGCGAGTCCCCTCGCACTGTACTAAACCGGTGCAGCGTGACGCGGGGACTCGCTTTTGCGGTGCCGGATATTGCGGGCGCATGCGATCCGGCCCACGGAGGGATCTCTGCTGGAGTGAACCGGTCCAGGCAAGGTAAACCTTGCCAACCCCTGCTCTAACCACTACATCACACTGCCTCTTATTGTTATTATTAAATCTGTTACATGCTTTATCTTCCCCAGGGCACTCCAAAGCAACCAACCAGACAATTGTTGTTGGCACCCGTCAGTTTCAGGAGACAATGGATGTGTGCACCTTTGGGGGTGAGGTCAAACTCTTGGAAGGTTGCATAGCCTGCTTGTGGCTGTAGAAACTGATGCAGAAGAGACATGTTTTGTTGCAGCTGGGGCAGATGAAGGCGTCCGGTTGTGCTGCTGCAGATCCTCTGCGGGATTTCTTCTCTCTGCGCTCCTCCCAGCTGTCATTCCATGTCTCCAGGCACTAAGGTCATTCTCACACTGCGGGGAAGATGTTGCCAGTCTTCACATCACGCTTGCAGACATCTTTGTAGCACAGTGTGACACATAACATTCAGACTTGGAGTAAGACCCTGGGGCCCTTTGCCAACCTGGTGCCCTCCAGGTGTTTTGAACTTCCAGCAGCCTCAGCCAGCTACCTGGGGCTGCTGGGAGTGAGTTTGTTAGTTTACTTGTTTGTTTCATAAAACTTCAGGGGCTGCTTGGCTGTAAAAACAAAACAAAACCTCAAAGGGGTTTATGAAATGAGAAAACAAGAAAATCAAGAAAAAAATTGCAACCCCACTTTAAAAGGTTACAATGCTAAAGCAGATTAGGGTTACCTCAACTTTCAAAGCATCTGGGTAGGCTTGTCTAAAGAGGGATGTTTTCAGAAGGCACTGAAAAGAGTAGAAGTGAAGGCAAGGAGTTATAATCCGAAACCTCTGAAGGGTGCCAGGTTCGTCAAGGCTGTATGTGTGCACAAAATAGCAAAACACACCTCTCACTAGATTCCAGAAACTGCAAGAGGGGAGAGTGCTCTTGTGCTCAGGGCCTGATTGTGGGTTTCCCGCAGGCATCTACCACAAAAAGTGGTGGCCTCTCCTTCATTGGGGGTTTTCAAGCACAGGTTGGATGGTCATCTGTCAGGGATTATTTAGCTGTGTCTCCTGCATTGCAGGGGCTTGGGCCAGAGGGCCCTTGTGGGTCCCTTCCGAACATGCAGTTCTACGATTCTGTGATCTGGTTGGCCACTGTGAGAACAGGATGCTGGACAAGATGGGCCATGGGCCTGACCCAAAAGGTTCCTAATGTTATTATTAACTTTGCTTCTCCTGCATTTTGGGCTGGTGATCCTTCCCATGGAGATGCCAAGGACTGAACCTGCGATTGAAGCCATTGCTCTGCCAACCAACTTCTGCCCTTTCCTATAAATAAAAATATTACCCTACTATGGATTTGGACAGCCTTTCTCAAGGACCCACTTTCTTCACTACCTTTTACTTTTTGCAGGAGGATTCAGAATTCTTTTGAGTTATAAAAATGTTCTTAGGATGTTGCTCCTATGAGCCACTAGGGGGAAGCAGCGGCACACAGTTGATCCATCAGTATGTTACAGGCAGTGGTCTCTGGCCAGTCGTTATGGAGTTTGTTGCTCAGCTCTTCCCTGAAGTCTGTGCCTGTTTGGCACGTGTGTGTGTGTGTGTGTGTGTGTGTGTTAACAGTTGCTTCAGTTGAGGCAAAGGGGCAAAATGTTCATGCAATCCTATGTGTGTCACCTGAGTTGCACCACCCTTTTTGCCAGGTTAATTTATACCACATTGCCAGTTGGTGTGTGACTGATTTGAACTGGCTTAGGATCCGTGCGCTGCAGAAGCAGCCTAGTCATGCTGGCCACATGACCCAGAAGCTGTACGCTGGCTCCCTCGGCCAGTAAAGCGAGATGAGCGCCGCAACCCCAGAGTTGTCCACGACTGGACCTAATGGTCAGGGGTCCCCTTTACCTAGGATCCAGCCTAAGTCTCCCCCACCTGCAACACCTCTTTTTCAGGGCTTAAGATCTGCCAATCTCTACTCAGCCAGCTGGGTGGGATCTGCTGGCCTATCTCCAGCTGAGCCAGGATAAGGGAGTTACGCTCAGCCACAAAAACTGCCAGATCAAAACTCATCTCATCTCAATAGATCTAGACTTAGGATTGCCCCCTAAGTATGCAGCTGGTGGATTTCACACTGGATAGCAGCCTTGTGGAGTGGGGGACAGCAGAAGACCTTGCCATCCTATCAGCTTATTATTATTATTATTATTATTATTATTATTATTATTATTACCCTGCCCATCTGACTTGGTTTCCCCAGCAACAATTTAGGCAATTGTTGGGTTTCCATGATGCAGCTGAGCTTCAGGAGGAAGCTAACATTGCTTTCCTGGAGGAGAGGGCTATCAAGGGCATCATCGGGAGGCAGCAATGCTTTTCAATACTAGTTGCTGTAAACCAAAGGAGGGGAGAGTTGCTCTTGTGCTCGGATCCTGCATGCTGGTTTCCCACAGGCATCTGGTTGGCCACTGTGAGAACAGGATGCTGGACTGTATGGCCTGATCCAGCAGGGTCTTCTAATCTCCTTTATCTTGCAAATGCAAGTAGCTCAGAGAAGTCTATATTGGGGACTCAGGTGAATTCTATACCTAGCAAACACAGTTTCTGCTGATAGGGTGGTTCCTGCAAATTTGGTGTATTTTTCATGCGTTGTGGTGCTTAATTCGGCAAAGTTCTGCCTTCCCTGCTTCAGATTTTAACGAAATGTGTTGGTTCTTTTGGCGAAGAAAGAAGTGATGGAGTAAAGTGGGAGAGAAAGAGAGGCAGCTGTCAGGCTTTCCCCTCGCAGTCTTGGGCTAGAAGCTAAAAGAGAGAGAGAGGAGGGAAAGTTGAAAGGGTTGCAATCGAAGCTGCAGCTCTTGCCAGGGAATCTGTGGCAATGTACCGTAACTATTATATCCAGCTTCAAAAAAGAAGTTGCTCCCATCTCACACCTGGAGGGAAGGGGCTTCACATCTCTTGAGGTCTTGGAGTACCCAGTTTTCCTGCAGAGGGGACAGGGGGAAGGGAGTGCAATGGAAACCTTTGTATTTCTGCTGCAGGGGTGACATTTTGTAAATAAGCAGTATCCCGGTTCCTCCTGGCTACCACCAGAGGGCAGTGTGAATAGATGCTTCAATGGCCTTCTCTGCCACTGTTCAGAACCTGAATGATGCTCTGCCCCTTTTGAAGGGCTGTTCTTGGTGGAGCACAGGCGATTTATAAAAAGTGGATGTGAGCGTTGGTCTGGTCTGCAACTGAGAACCCATCCTTATAGCAGACTTTTCAGGAAAGCCCTGTTTCCTCCGCAAATCCTTCCGAGCCCTTCTGTATCTCTGACGTGTCACCATGAGAGTTAGGAATTTGCTTTTCTGTTTTTTACCCTTTAAAATAATAATAAAAATACCTTCCTGATCCTATTGCTACTAGAGAAAAAGCAGACCGTATATATTTGTTGATGCCCTTTTCAGAATCCTTCAAAGCCCAAGAGGCAAATTAAAGTGTGCCTGAATGCTTTCCTTTTTCCCCCTCTCTTGTGACTTGAGTCCATCTGTCAGGATTTTTCGAAGGCTGACTCAGGCTTTTCACACTGATGGTTAATAGTAAGAATATCGTAGAGCACGAGCAACTTGCCCGCCAAGTCTAATTTGGCATCTGCCATGGAAATGATATGCAGATTGTTAATTGCACAAACCTTAAATATTCAAGTTGTCTTTGGCTGTCTGTCTCAGGTATAAAAATATAACTATTTTAATATTTATCTACAAACGGGGTATCTGTTTATACATTTATCTTTCACATTTATATCCTGCCTTATGGGCTTAGCCAGGATCCTCAAGGCAGATTAATCTGGTGAGGATGTCCCTGCTACCTAAAAATATATAGTGATTTTATGAAAATCTCACCTCTTTCTTCCCACCCACCCCCAAAAGAGATGCAGATCATTTGATATTTGGGAAATGGTCTTTTTGGAACACATTTTATAATATGTAGCTGGTAGGGAACAGTCCTGTGACACTATCCTGTCTACAAAAACTGTCTGACAGTACGAAATCTTACGGAATTCGCATGGATTATTAATGCCTGGGTTTCTTAAAAAAAGAAAGAAAAAAGCTTAGCAGCCATTGTTGGGCCACAGCTCCCATAATCCCTGACCACTGCCCATGCTATAGTTAATTGTTGTGGCTTTTTTCGCTTACCCCATCCCACTGTCCTGCTCACAGTTGTGAAGAATATTCCAACGTTTGGAATGGCCCATGTCACCATTAAGAAAAAGAGGTCGGAATAGGCCAGTAGATATGTGGACTGTCCCTGGATCAAGTGACTTTTCTTCTTTAAATTCTTAAACCTACTTGGGTTAGTTTTCTGAACTAAAAGGTAAAGGGGCCCCCTGACCATTAGGTCCAGTCGTGGCCGACTCGGGTTGCGGCGCTCATCTCGCTTTATTGGCTGAGGGAGCCGGCGTACAGCTTCCGGGTCATGTGGCCAGCATGACTAAGCAGCCTCTGGTGAACCAGAGCAGCGCACAGAAATGCCGTTTACCTTCCCGCTGGAGTGGTACCTATTTATCTACTTGCACTTTGATGTGCTTTCGAACTGCTAGGTTGGCAGGAGCAGGGACCAAGCAACGGGAGCTCACCCCATCGCGGGGATTCGAACTGCCGACCTTCTGATCGGCAAGTCCTAGGCTCTCTGGTTTAACCCACAGCGCCACCCACAAGGTGTTTAACTGAAAATCAATCACAGTCAGTGCATCATTTGTAAAATAAGACTCTAGAGCCACCTTGCCCCAAAATGGCAACTGGACATTCCATTTTGGTGACTGTAACCTTGCTTTAAGGGGCCATTTGGCACCTAGCTTATGCATCTGAGTTTCTAATACTGTACTGCTTTTGGTCACCAGTTGAGCCTCACTTGCTGATGTCGCCCTTTGCTTGCTCATGCATTCAAAATGATTCCCTCCGTAGCACGTGGCTTGGCTTGCTCACTTGAGCCAGCTGCGGAGCTAATCTCTCAGCAGCACATCTGCTGTCTATTTATGGCACACGGTAATCTAAGTGGTGGAAGTTGATGGGAGAGAGGCGGGATTGGCAGGTGGGCGGGCTGGCTTTGCAGGAAAGGCTTCATCTTTGCGGCCTCTTGGCTTCTCCCAGCAATTCTGTGCGTTCAGAAGCACCAGCAGCTGCCTTGTGCTGATTTAGAACATTTTCCATCCTGCTCAGTGTGGTCTCAGTTGACTGACAGTTGCTCTCCAGGGTTTCAGACAGGGAGCGTGCCAGCCCTACATGGAGATGGCGGGGATTGAACCTGCGGCCGCCCGCGTCTAAGTCAGATGCTCTGTCAGGGAGCTGCAGCCCTTCCCTTAATGCCTGTGCTGTCAAATGGCATTTCAGAACCAATTAGATTAAAATAAAATCTCCGCAGAGTACCAAACGCAGAAATAAGCCTGCATCTGTGCAAGAGTTTTCAGTGTGGCAAGTGACAGCTCCAGACTCATCTCTGCTGTGCTGAATCTGGGATACCTTCACCTTAAAAGCTGATGAAATTTCAGGCAACAGCTCTCTCACTGGAGGGGGGAATGCCCCAACTAGTTATGCAAGCCTGGCTAGCAGGTTAGACTCCCTGTTCTTCTCTCTTGCTTGGGGATCTTGATGTGCCTTCGTTTGTTGGCTTCTTCTTTGAACCTCTCCCAAAGGCTCTGCCACGCTGGGCGCCCCGTGCCCCTGCGCCCTAATCACAGCCAGCGAATTAACAGAATCCTGGCTTACCATTTGCAAAAGTCCCAACTGGGAAGGAGAGGGCTCTAAGCCTCCATTAATCCTACCTGATGGTTTATCTCTTTGATCTGATTGCTGCTGCGGTGGCTTTTAAAGTGGTGGCTCCTTAATCTGATATAGGGAGGGAGGCTGGAGCTTCCAAGCAGGTTGGGATTAACTGGGTCTAATCGCCTGAGCCTGTTAGAGGGCCCGTCTGCTGGATGTGTGATTAACAGTCCCGAGATCCTTGCCGTGCTGGAAAACACAGGGGGTGAAGGACAAAATGGAAGATGCGTCTGAGTTTGAGGTGGCAGGCATTGAACTTGCAAATCGTGCAGTCCACTTGGGGTTGAGTTTCCAGTGGCGAAGCCCCTGCTTTGTATCAGGAAGGGTGGGGTTCTGCCTCCAGCATCCTAAATCTACAACACTTCTCATTCTTTCTGGAAGTGCCATTGTGGGGCGGAGAGATCATTCTGCGTGAAGGGAGGGATCATAGCTCCATAGCAGAACATCTGCTTTGCATGCAGAAGGTCCCAGGTTTGGTTCCCTTCAGGTGAGGCTGGTCAGGGCTTCCCACCTGAAGCCTCGTAGACAGTTCTGAGATAGATAGACCCATGATAGACTTGGGAAAAGGCCAGTTCCTAGGTTTCTGCGGGTGCGGAGATCATTCTGTAACTCTTTCGTGGGAGGATCTAGACCTGGAATGTGGAGCCGGTGGCCTTTCAAATGTTGTCATACTACAGTTCCCATCATCCCCCATTGTCCATGCTAGTGGGGCTGATGGGTGCTGGAGTCCAGCGACACTTCGAGGGCACCACATTGTCTAGACTTCAATAGCATGGAGAACCTCATGCACAATGGTACAAAACCAAACCCTATCTTAGATAGGCATAGAAATCATGTGAAACATGTCTGATTCATCTTTATTTTATTTATATTTATTACATTTTTTAAAAATCCCTCCCTCCAATGTGGACATGTTTGGGTTTGCCCTTCAATTTTGCCCTCCCAATTTTGCCATTTTACCGCTCTCCCTTCTGGCTCCTTTTGAGCATTTTGGCCTGGCTGGAATATGCACCCCCTCCCCCCACAGCCGATGGAGGATAGAGATGGAGATGTCTGAGTGTCTGCAGTAACTAGTAGGAAGTCTTGGAGCCAGAGTTTTCATTGGATGCCTGGCTTGTGTAATGCATGTGTAATTACTCTACCTGCAGTCCATTTAATATATTGTAGACTGAGGGGAGAGGCAGGGAGGCTGGATTTTAAATCCCAGGGGCTGGGGACAGTGCAGGTGAGAGCCTAGTAGGGTGGCTTATGTAGATTGAGTGTTGAGATCCTTGAGCCTTCCTCTGGGTGTAAGTGTAAATGCCAGGCGTACAAATGCCAAGCCCAATGTGGAAGTAATTAAAGCGCCTTTTGCAACCCGCTCATTAAGTGCTGCTTCATCTCTAATTAAGCTAATTGTGATCCGCAGCACCCACTCGGTCCTGCTTTTCTCTCTTTTTGCCCTCCGCAGCCACCTGTGGCTTTCCGGGTTTGGTAAGCTACCAAAGGGGAACAGTTTGCGGGGGTGGGGGGGTGTGGTCTTAGAACTGCCTGTCTCTGGAGTTGGAAAAACGAAGCGTCTTGTTGCTGGGCTCAGGGTTTGTTTTTGTTTTGTTTTTTAAGAGAAGCATCACGGCTCAAGGTTAGCCACAAGTTTCAAAGACATCTGCTCTCTTTATCAGGAGAGTAACATTCTCCCTGTAACCAGCCCCAGTCACCAGTCTGTCCAGACCATTTTGGACCAGCTGGAGCTTCTAAACACTTTCCACCGTCAGCCCCAAAGACATGAGACACGCCAGGCACAGTCTGGGCCCATGTTGACTGTCTTGGCAAAAGCTAAGGATGATTCCCTGTAAAGTAAAAAAAAAAAAAAAAAGGTTTTTGGGCTTGCAGGAGGTTGGGCTAAATGACCCTTTGGATTCCTACAGTTCTATGATTCTGTGACCTGATGGGCCTTTGGTCTGACTGATGGATCCTTGACCAAGCCTTCATAATCCTAGAACACATCCAGCACTCACCAAAGGGAGTTGCAGGGAAAGAGCAACCGCAGCAGACAGTCTCCGTCTTCCAGGATAGTTGGTTCACCGTGGGTGATCCTTTGTTTACAATTGGCCAATACATTAAATTCTTCAGCCTAACTAGTCCAAGCCCATCTCTTTTGCAGGCTGCGGGAACAGTGCTCTGAGCTACAACCTCTTCCAGCTGGGCTATACAGACATCACCAGCATTGACTACTCACCCATATGCATTGCAAGTGTGCAAGACCGCTATGCCCATTGCCCAGGCCTGCACTGGGCAGTGATGGATGCCCGGGCCTTGACCTTTGTGGATGGGAGCTTTGATGTGGTGTTGGAGAAGGGCACTCTGGATTCCATGATGGTGGAAGAAACAGACCCATGGAATGTCTCCTCCGAGGCTAGGATGCTTCTGGATCAAGTGTTAACTGAGGTGAGTGGCAAGAATTCCTGTTGGTACCTGGGCTGGATGGCACCATCTTAACCATTTCCATGTGTGACTTCTTGAATCTTGGCTTGTTTGCAAACTTTAAGGACATTAGACAAGCATCACTACACTGATTTTTTTTTCTTGATTGCTGTTTAGTGCTGCAGAATCACACATTTCTGATGGGAAAAATCTATCCTTGCTTATGTTTCTAGCCCTCATGTTCATGACTGCAAAGTATCTGATCTCTATCTCTGTCCCATGGTCTGGCTTTCCGTCATGCTGCTATCACACAGCTCCTTTCCGGGTGGGGGTGGGGGGCATTCCACAAACCCCAAGATATGCAAAGGCTGAAATATAGGACCCAGAGCAAGGAAGCAAGCTGCCAAAGCCCATTCAAAATATTTTATTTATTACATTTATATACGCCCTTCATTCAAAGATCACAGGGCAGTTTGCAGTATAAAAACACAAAATGCATAATATAATAAAGAAACAAGCAATATATATAAAAACTGATCCTCGCAAATGAATCTGAACGTGGGATATTGAGTTCGCAAGATGCAAAATGTAGATTGCAAACACAGCTTAAGCAGCCCTAGAAATCTTGTCTTCCCCCTCCATTTTCCAACATATTCCCCCCTGACTACTTCTAGAAAAAGTGTGGATTGGGCTCATATATATAAAACACATTGAATCACCCAAAAACCTTGTCCTTTTAAACGGGGTTGTTGGAGTGGAGGACCTTGTCTTGTCCTACATTCTACCTATGTTTCAGGACTGATCCTGACCACGATGCCTCTTCCATGGCCTCCTAAAATTGACAACAGTCCTCCTGCAAGAAGTTTTGTAAGGAAGACTGCGAAATATTGCAGAGAAAATTTATGAATAGAATTACTAGTTAAGGATTATTAAAAGTAATAGTGAAATTAATGAAATGCAGATTAAGTGATAAAGAGCGAAGAAGTACAGAAGTAGCTGATGGAAGTCCAAAACATCTACAGAAGTAGCTGATGGAAGTCCAAAACATTGTATAAGATAAGAATATATGTTATATGGTTTTTGGAAAATATATGTAAAATTTAATTAAAAAATTATTAAAACAAAATTGACAGCAGTCCTCAGCCAAGTCAAGATGGTAAATGACAGTCAGTTAAAGGGCAGCATGCCTCCCCCCCCCCCAAAAAAATATCTCCCTCCCATTATGGGGTTTGATAATCAGCCTGTAGCTTCCTTGTTCCCTTAGGGGTTTGATACAGGGCGCAATTCCCTCCCCGATGCTTTTTAACATCTTTATGCGCCCCCTTGCCCAGATTATCCAGAGCTTTGGGCTGGGATGTCACCAATATGCTGATGACACTCAGCTCTATCTGCTGATGGATGGCCACACTGACTCGGCCCCGAACACACTGACCAGATGCTTGGAAGCTGTAGCTGGATGGTTTCGTGGGAGCCGATTGAAACTAAATCCTTCAAAGACAGAGGTCCTATGGCTAGGTCAGGATGGCATGGGGATGAGGGACCAACTCCCTTCTCTTGCGGGGGCCCAATTAGTGCCATTGCCTTCCGTTAAGAGTTTGGGTGTAATCCTTGACGCCTCCCTTTCCATGGAGGCGCAGGTTACAGCAACAGCCAAGGCGACATTTTTCCACCTTCGCCGCATCAAGCAGTTGGTCCCTTACCTCTCCCGCCCCAACCTGGCCACAGTGATCCATGCGACGGTCATCTCCAGGCTTGACTACTGTAATTCGCTCTACGCGGGGCTGCCCTTGAAGCTGTCCCAGAAACTCCAGCGGGTGCAGAATGCTGCAGCGAGGCTCCTCACGGGGTCTCTGCCATGGGAGCATATTCACCCAGTGCTTTTCAAGCTGCACTGGCTCCCAGTGGAGTACAGGGTCAGATTTAAGGTGCTGCTTTTGACCTTTAAAGCCCTTCACGGCCTAGGACCCTCGTACCTACGGGACCGCCTCTCCTGGTATGCCCCACGGAGAGCCTCAAGGTCCATAAATAGCAACACCCTAGTGGTCCCGGGCCCTAAGGAAGTTAGATTGGCTTCAACCAGAGCCAGGGCCTTTTCAACTCTGGCCCCGGCCTGGTGGAACGCTCTGAGACCAGGGCCCTGCAGGATCTGATTTCTTTCCGCAGGGCCTGTAAGACAGAGTTGTTCCGCCTGGCCTTTGGCTTGGAGCCAATTTGATTCCCTCCCTCCCTCTCTCTCTTTTTTTTTCTTTTCTTCTTTTCCTTCTCCTCCTGCGATGAGGCTACATTTTAATATTTTAATGTTCCATTATTTTAATGTTGTATTTTATTTTTGTTTTTAAGTTGTAATCATTCATCTTGTTTTTATTATTGCTTGTAAGCCGCTCTGAGCCCGGCCTTGGCTGGGGAGGGTGGGGTATAAATAAATTATTATTATTATTATTATTATTATTATTATTATTATTATTATTATACCATTCTGCAATGGGGGGGGACAGTTGTGCAGATGCACCCAAAGTATTTGCTGCCAGAGGGAGGGGTGAAAGGGTTAGTGGGAAGGGGGGGGGAAGGATACGATTCATTGGGGGGGGGAATGAACAATTTCCCAAGCAAGCTTATTTTTGGGATGATAAGAAGAAAGCAGAGTCAACAGCACCCTGCCAACCACAGGGGGGCATTATAGTTTGTTTTCATTCTAGCTTTTATCTTGTATTTTGTAGGGGGGGGGTTTAAATTTTTATATTACGGATGAAGGGCGGCATACAAGTTTAATAAATAAAAACAAACAGCACTTGTTGGGGCTCTGATGGCAGAAGAGTGTGGCTTTTCCCCACCCCCATTAGTTTTTCTTCCGCCGCCCCCCCCACTCCCAACCTTTCAGTATCTTGCACATTAATGTATTTTTTTGGGGGGGGGATTTCTTCCCTCTTTCTCCGCCACAAAAAGAGAGAGACGGCCCAGCTTGAATCTCCCCGGTTGCCATGGCAATGCCGCTCTGTCATCAATGGCTGCTTGCAGATGGCAGGGTTTGAGTCCGGAGGAGAGAACTTCTTTTTCATGTTTTTCTGGTTAAAGGGATAGCCCCAGGGAAGTGTCCTGTTTGCAGCATTTCCGTGGGACTTGCATTGGGGGGGGGGGTTGGTAGCGGCAGCACAGGGATGTGGGGGAACAGCTCACGCAGGCTGAGCATCTTCACCCCTGGGGGGGAGGATGTACTGTTGTTGCCAATAGGCCTCTGGCGTCTTGGGCTAAGAAAGTGGGGGGGGGCAGAATGTGTTGATATCCAGTGCCCCCCAACCACATTTTGCCTGTCTTCCCCTCTTATTAGCTTCAAGGATCTCTCTTTTCTCCTTAAATCCCCCCACCCCACCCCCCAAAAAATGGTCAGCTGGTTCTCCCTGTTTCCATGGAAACCCTCATCCCTATTGACTAGGCCATGCCATTGCAATAGGGACAGGCAATGCCTCCAGGCTGTTATTAATTGGTCTGATGTGTCCATAGCAGCGGGAACCATATTGAATTTGGCTGTGTGTGTTTTATTTTTATTTTTTTGCGGGGGGGGGGGCATTAGGAAAGTACAGGATTGGAAATCGTGGATGCTTCTACGCTTATTCTCGCTCTCTCCTCCAATCTCAAGTCTTTCCCTACAGTCTTCTCCTCCTGCATTTCTCCCTCCTAGCTCTGTATTTTCAGGGCTCTTTTTGCATGCATGTGGGGTGTAAAGTGGCAAAAGATCTTTGCTGAGTTTCCACTAAAGGAGATGGGGGGGGGGGAATGTCTTCACTTGCTTGGGACGAATGCCCACGGGTGGCTAGTGGGTGGTATCTAGCCTAGCTCCACTCACGAGTAGACCCACTGGAATGAATACGCAGGGATGCAGGAAGCTGCTGTCTGCTGAGCCAGGCTGCTGATCCAACCAGCTCTGTATCTCCAACACTGACTTCCAGCAGCTCTCCAGAGATTCAGACAGGGAGCCATTCTCAGATATACCTGTGGAGGCTTTGTATCCTTCTGTATGTCAAGGCAAGTGCTCTACCACTAAGCCATTAATTTCAGTGGACCTACTCTGAGTAGGGTTAATGTTGGATAACCCCCACAGTAGCTCTAGAGCAGCTGGAGTCGTTTTGCCTCCCGTTCTGCCTCTGCCTCTCATTTTTCCCCCGTCTGATTTCCCACCCGACCAATCTCCTGCTTGAGTGCTTTTGCTGGGTGATTCCGTGGGTCAGTCCCTCTCCTCTCTGCTGCTGCCCTTGAGGGATCCTGCCATGTAGGTCCCTCGTGTCTCTCTGGCAGAGGCAGGCGAGGGGATCAATCCTCCCCTACCTGCACCCCCCCTCCCCACAGAGAGGCTTCCTGTCCCACAAACTCCCCAGCCCTCCTGAGGAACCGGGAGACTCTCTGGCCGGCATCCTCAGATGACCTTTGCTGTTGAGCAGAGAGGCAGCATCTGTGCAAGGTCTCCTAGGGAGGGGCTGGGTGCTTTGGAGTGATCTCCCATTTCCCTTGGAGCTAGCAAGCCAGGCTGCAGCGACAGAGCCGACAGAGCCGTTTAAAGTGACTCCAGAATCTCCGCTTCATTTCAGCCATTTCCATAGAAAAATGTTGGGGGGGGGGGTTGGAGAGAGAGAAAGGAGGCAGACGGATGATTGACTCATTTTGTTAAATCTGGCACATCAGAGTAAAAGGGTTTTCTCTGTGCTGTCTTTACAAAGGTGAGTTGTCAAAGGTGTGATAAAGTTCTAGTCAAGAATTCTATCGCCTCATATATTTATTTAAAGTTTGGTGCTTTAAAAAAAAAAACCCAACACAATCCCACGCTATAGCCAACTTCCAGAGCAGTTTCTAGATAAAAATGAGAACGTCTCTACCCTCAGGCTTTCGCTCTTAACAGGGCACAGCACTAAAGGAAAATGCACCGGGAGGGAGGAGGAAATAAGCAAGCTCGGGTTCAAGGTCTTGATTGCTAGTTGTTCTGATGGAAAGGAAAGTTCAAGGAGAGGATGCTCTAAAGGCTGCCAGTCTTTTGGCTGTGCCAGTGGAGTGGCCTTGTATCCTACCTGTTCCCTCTGCTGCTGCAGCCGGGCTTCTGGCTGGTGACAAAGAGCCTCCCACCTGCTGCATGTTATTGTGTTGAATGGTGGAAAAAGCTCACTACCCAAGTGGCAGTCTTGGACACTTGGTTTTTGTGTCACCATCTCAACTTGCTGCATGTGGGAAGCCTTATTATGTTGAGAAGCAGTAAAATGCGCACACACAAAATGGTAACCCGCCTCCCTGCAGTATGAAGTGGCACGTTCCAAAAGTTTAGCATCTTCTATTCTAGTGCACAAAGGAGGTTGCAGACTTGTGCCTGGACTGTACCATTTCAGGCTGAAGGTGGGCGTTCACATGATTGAATGCCCCTCCACACAACAAACCAGTGTGATGTGTAGAAAGTCAGGCTACAGCACACTTTGCCCTTCCATGCTAGTCTGCAGGGAATGTTTTTGTGAACTTCCACCTGCTACGTTCTGAATTGGTTTATTCCAAGTATAGGTTTACCATCTGAATTGAGAACTAGGCAAGGCAGGGGGCACCAGCCTTTTTGGGACAGGGTTGAGTAGGGCATGTTTGTAATTTTGAGAAAGTGCCCTGGCTGCCACCCACAAAATGGCTGCCGTGGGGGCATGGCACAATAGCTGCCATGTCTTTATGAGCAGAAAAAAGAGTCAGGGCCATAAAATGGTGTGGGCATGTTAGCTTATCTGCTACCCCATCTGTGGGGTGCTGCACTCCCTCACAGAGAAAAGCTCTTTGCGCCTCTCCTCTGTTCAGAATGGAAGGGAGACTGCATGTCCTCTCCTGGAAGCCTGTGAGATGTGGACATGCTCAAGCCAGTGTGTTTGATGGAGGAGAGGCTGAGCTGGCGCAAACAGGAACTGAAGAGGACAAGCAAACAATGGGCTGTTGATTCAGGTGCCATCGAAGCTCCTCGTGAGCGGTAGTGGTGCACACTGCTTGTAAGGGTTAGGTAGCCAGCCTCAGAGCTAAACGGACTCGTGGCGTATGGATCTTGGCTCCTTCGCCCAATGCATTGCAGCTCCAAAGTGTTGCAGAAATAGGGTCCAAAGTCTGGATCTGCAGTCCTAGAAACAATACTTCCCTGCTTCTCTCCCCTCTTCAGTTTCACAGCCCCCCAGAGACTCTGCAATAGCTGCCAGTTGGCCAAAGTCCATGCAGCTGTCTCTAAGCAACAGCATTTCCTGTTCTGATAACTGCAGGCTGCCCTGGCAAAGGGGAAAGCTTACTGGATCTCATTCAGCGAATATGATGGGCCCGCTTGGAATCTTTTCCTCTCTCCCTCTCTGTGTGCCTCACTTGTGTGAGAAACTTGGTTCAGGAGCTGGAGCAGAACATCTCTCTTCCCTCTCCCTCCTTCCATGCAGTTGGACTTGGGTGCATCTTCTGCACATAGACACACACACCCATACACACACCACATCCGCACTGCTTGCTATCCCTTGACACCAGTTTACACTGGAAGAACACAGCCCTTAATTCCAGTCTAATCTCAGGTTTCTATATGGGACCAACGAGGTGAATTAGAATTCCCTTCTCTGAGAGCCAGTGGTTGTGTAAACTGGAGGTGGCCTACTAGGAAATCCACAGGGCAATAATTTTAGGGTAGACTTGACCTGCAATATTGAAATCCAGGTCTAGTCTAGCATCCTGTTCTTACAGGATCCCTGTGGGAAACCCACAATTGGGATGGTGCACAAGCCCACTCTCCCATTCTTCAACTGTTACGCAGAAGAATTATTGTGTCTGACTGGATTTGTCTAATTCTCCTTTAAAGCCCTCTAGGGTGGGGCCATCACGGCTCCTGTGAGAGCGAGTTCCATACTTTAAGTATACGCTGCCAGTTGCGCCTTCCTGCCACAGGTGCTGCCACTGAAAAGGCCCTGCCTTGGGACACCACCAGCTGCCTCCTCCTTTGGCACAGAAGGTCCACCAAGGAAGATCTTGAGACAAGGACAGGGACGGGGGACCTGAGCTTCTCCAGGTGTTGTTGGACTCCAGTTCCCATCAGCCCTAGCCAGCAAGGCCCAGTGGTGGGGGGGACTGGAGTCTGGCAACATCTGGAAGACCCCAGGTTGCCCGTCCCTCTACTGGAGGTGTGCTGGTGCCAAACCATTTAGGCACGGCGGCATGCCATGTTGAAGGAAGCCCCGCATTGTGTAGCAATAATTCGCCTTCTGTTATTTACATGAGGATTCTCAGCAGACCTCCTGCGTTTTGGCTTTTGGGGGCTAGCCTGGACTTCCCCAACATTGGACCCTGCAACTATTTTGCACTTCAGTCCCTTTCGGCCTCAGGCAGCCTAGCCAGCAGTTATATCTATGACTCTTGGATAAAGAAGCAATGTAGAGCCTGGCTCTTTCCCAGATCTGCCTAGTAATTAAGCAAATCGCAGGATTAAACCAAAGCAGGCTTCTCCGAGCTAGAAAGTGAGAGTAAAGCGGCCCAGGGACTTTGCTAGACCATTTCAAGCACTGCCCAAGGCAGCCTGAGTTTCCAAAGCTTTTTGACAAAGTTATTCCCAGTCGTGAAAACTTGGCGCACGCTCCTCCTGCGCCAAGAGGCCGATTTCTTCACCATGAGGACCACGAAGGCATTCAGCTGTGTGCAATGCCTGGGTGTCTTCTTCGGTCAAGGTGACTTGAATCCTGCAACCTGTATAAATTATGCAGCATTGCACATTTATTCCTGAGGTTGCAGGATGTATATTTCTTGTGGTGTTCTCATACAGTGGAGGGTGAGGAGTGATGAGGACCTCCAGCCCTCGTCCCCTTGAGCATTGGGGACACTGCTCAGCACCCTCTTCTGTGATTTTGCCAGATATTGCTCACAATGCTTTAAAGCAGTGGTTCTCAAACACAATTTTCTCTGGACCACACTTTCAGAATAGAAATTTCATTGCACCACACCAAATTCTTTTATTGATAAGAAATACAACACAACCAGTATTGTCCTAAGTATCTCTTGATGCTCTTGCCCTTGTTTTGAAAAGATATCTACCCACATTCTGCAAATTAAAATATACTATTTTGGTGCTATCCTACAATGCACTGAAATGTTGAAATGTTTTTTGGATGGCCCTTGAATCTTCCAGATGAAGAAAATTTAAAATGCTGATAAACTGCACTCTGGAAGACGGGACAGCACATGGTGAAACAGATGACCCTCAAAGCATTCTCGTGGCTGAGTGCAATTCTTCCTGGCCACACGAGCAAAAGTATATCCCATTTGGGGACCAGGAAACGTCAAAACACAAGGACTTCCGAGTTCCTTTTTTGCTTAATCCAACCCTCGAAATCCAACATGGATTTATGTGCTGCAGCGGTTTCGGATGCGTGCCTGTCCCCCCTTCTGCAACGGCGAGCTCCTTCTTCTCCCCATAATCCTCTTTTTTTCCCCTAGCTGCAGAAAAAACACCCTCCTGTCTCTCTCTCTCTCTCTTTCTGTGTGTGTCTCTCTTACAACCCCCTTTGCTCCATTCTAAGAGAACTCTTGCAGCCTCCTGCTACAGGCTGTTCCGGTTAACTGGTGAGTCATGAGAGATGAAGGGCATTCAATCCCCACCTGTCATGGGGAGGAGGGGGTCCGGGCAGCAGAGGGCGGGGGTGTTTCCTGGGCTCCGCTGGGTGCGCACCACCGGCAAGAGCTGAGCAGCACAGTGCAGGGCGGGGGGGGGGGAGGGAGGGGGGAGGAAGCAGCCGGGCAGGCAAAGTGCTGGCGGCCGAGCGCCAACAGCAGAGTTTAGCATGCCGATCACGCCGTCGCTGGCCGTAAATGCCTTTGACTTTGGATAAAGCCAAGCAAGAAAATTGATGTTCTTTTCCATCCTATTAGCAGGAGCTTAGTTCCAACGAGGAGAAAATGATGATTAAAAGGGTCAAGTCCACTCGGCTTCAAACAAGACGTACCTTGGACACAGTGTCTCTTTAAAATCTTGGCTCAGGAATGTTCTGGGGAGATGGTGGGGAGCAGGAAGAGGAGGAGAGTGGATGCTCATGGAGCAAGGGTGGAAGCAGGGTGCCTTGTTCTCGGCTCCACACCACTGGTTTAAATGCCCCCTAAAGGCAAGACATTATGTTGCCTTTATTACTACATACTACCTGTGCAGTAGGACCAGAGCTCAGTAGCGGAGCATCTGTGTTGCATCTAGAAGCCCGCAGGTTAACTCCCCAGTGACTTTCCCAAGTAGCCGTTGCCAGCCAGGTAGACCAACGGCGGCTCTTCTCCAAGGCTGGTCCTTGTAGGAGCTGTGGCCCAGATGGGGAGGGTTCTCTGACCAAGAGAAGTAATAACTGCCTTGCTGCATCAGCACAAGCCCACCCTCCCCCCGCAGCAGTCTGTTAGATAGAGATGGGCATTTATAAGAAATCTCAAAGGCAATGACCTTTCCCTGTGTTTCCCCACATTTGAGTAGCGGGGAAGATTGGTGGTGTTGGTATTCAGGGGCGCTTGCCGCACACGGTCACTGACGTCCAAGCCAAAGGCAGATGCTTCCATGATTTATGCATGCTTAAGACTTTCTGTCATGAGGTCTAGAAACTTGCAAGCTGCATGCCAAAACAGAATGGTGAGTGGGGTATAGGTGTGCCAAGTGACACAGTGCTGCTCTGTGATGTGAGGCAAGGGCAGAGGAGGAAAGGAGATCCCAGCCTCAGCAAAGAATCTCAGAATCGTAGACCCCAAGGGTCATATAGACCAACACACACACACACACACACACACACACACACACACACACAGCCTGCACTGAGTCCTCTGAAATGTTGTCCCTCTTTTCCTCCCAGGTGAGCAGAGTCTTACGCCCTGGTGGCCGGTTCATCTCCATCACCTTTGCTCAGCCGCACTTCCGCAAGCGCCACTACGCCCAGCCAGCCTACGGATGGTCCGTCCGGCACTCCACGTACGGGAGCGGATTCCACTACTTCATCTACGTCATGCGGAAGGGCGAGGAGCTGTCCCCTTCCGACTTGGCACTGGGGCAGAGCCTGCACCTGCCTCCCCGGACTCCGCCCCCTGTACGCTACCTCCAGGACCCAGACAGTGAGAATTTTCTCTCTGACATTGACCTGTGAGTGGCTGGCAAGGAATGGGGTGGGGTGGATAGAGGGGGCACATAAAACTGCTCTCGTGACCACGTGCCAATCTGCCTGCTGCTGCTGGTGCTGGTGAACTGCCAGAGTCAACATTTTCTCCCAAGTCATTTTGGGCAATTTCCTGCATACAGTATTCATTTTTTGAATTAAGAAAGAAAGAAAGAAAAAACCTGCAGTTGGCAACGGGAGCCAATTCCCCATGGAGCTGGATGGGAACGTTTTCTGCAGCCAAATCTCTTGTAAGAAAGGAACATTTCCCTCCCCCTTTCTGCATCTTCTCTTGTGCCTGAACTTTGGAGCTGCGAACCCCCTCCGTGGAAAGTGGCGAGGTGTTGGAAACTCTGGTTGTTGTTTTTAAATCTCACGGCTGTGCCTTGAAATCCTGTGATCCCCAGGTTCTTCTGGGGTGGTGCTATACAGAGCGGGCTCCTTCGCCAGGCCTCTCTATGGAGAGGAAGATCTAGAGTTTGTGGCCGCCCTCTCTGCCATCTTGAAATGTGGCTTTATTCCACTCAGCTGGTTTTTTAAAGGCAAGTGACTGCCAGTGCTGCCTTCACATCTGGCTCACTGGTTGGTCCTGCCTGTGACAAGTGGCAGAACAGGACAATTCTCTTCTAGGCTGTCACTCACTCTTCAGGGTCCTCTACAGCATTCCACTAAAATATCCCAGATTCTGCAACTTGGAACCACAGTTCTGCAATCTGAATTCATTGGGCAGATTAACTATGAGCATAAGAATGGGCTTCCGCATGCTTTGTTTGTTTTGCTTTGGATAATTTTTTATGCCAAATCAAACGGTGGAAGCTGTGTCACTTGCTGGGAAAGGGGAATCAGATTTAACTAGAAGCAAAGGAGGAGCAGGGTTCCTGTTTCCATTGTCATTGTATGCAGAAATTGTGTGCATAATTGTGGCTTTGTTTAGCAGGAGTGAAAAGTTGTGCCTCTCTTCTGCACAGGCAGAGCCAACCCCTTTGCATCTGGTCCTGGATAGCCTTGCAAACATGGCTGTCCCATGCAATTAGGGTGAAGGTCCCTTGGATAATAACAAAAGCTGTTGTTGATTTGAAACATGTAGAGAAACAAACTTCATTTAACCATTTAGAAACCAGACTAATGTGCCATTTCAGTTTTTAGTCACACAAAGATCATGATGACTAGAACCCTCACTGCCCTGTTTTTAATGCTAGTGCATTTTTAGTAACTGTACACAGTGTGTGGGCTACACGTACTGGGGAAAGATGATCAGGTGCAAGGTCATCATTCATATGAATAGAATTTCCTGATTAGGACTAGTAAAGAAAGTGATGGCTGACTTAAATTATAGGTGGGGTTCAATGTGTATGCCACAACTCTTAAGGAGACAAGATAATGCACGTACTAAAAAATTGAGAGTTTTGTGTGTGTTTTTAAACATGCACATTTCTAGCTCTCAACAGCTGCAGAAATGTGCTTGAAAACCTGTCATCTCCTGTCTCGGAAGCTGAAGTGTTGTGGCTTGAGTTAGCATTTCCCATTTCTGGGCGAAGGGGTTCTGCGTACCCAGCGCAGACCTTTATTCCACATCCAAGATCCCATCTCGTCTAGCATCCTGTTTCCTTAAGTTGCCGGCCAGATGCTTCCAGCCCCACCCCACAAGTGAGATGGGATGGTGGCTACAAACCACAGTGGCCCAGCCCTGCCTCTCTGGCTGGAAGCCGTGTGCTTCTGGAAACCACCAGAGGAGAGAGTTGTTGTTGAGCTCAGGTCCTGCTTGCATCTGGTTGACCACTGTGAGAAGAGGATGCCGGACTAGATGCGTCCTTTGGCCTGGTCCATCAAGCTGCTCTCAACGTTCTTACTGCCTCTGAGGTTTTGTTCGGCTCTCGTGCTCAATAGCTGTTGCTCTCCTCCACAATAGAACCTTCCCAGGACTAGTAAACTCAATAATAAGTTGTTCGAAATAAGAGTACATACGTTTTTCATGGTTTTTTTTAATACAGGCTGTTCTTGATGCACAATTTGGAGGGTTAAATTGATGCAGAACTTAATATTTATTTATATTTGCACAGAGGAAACACGCGGATCGTTAAGTGAAATCAGCAGGCAGGATAAAATCAGGACCTGGAACACACTGGGATCTTTGTTTCACAACAGGCAAACCGTGGGTCCAGGGCAGAATAAAACAGCCCCACCCCACCCCTAGTTTGAAGAGGGGAGGCCAACTCAGGGGAAGAAAAAAGCCCAGTTCACCCTGCAGAGAAAACTCTGGACCAAACTTGCCATGATCTCTTCCTTTGGCAGGTCACTAACAGGCCCTGTCCAGGGTTAGTGAGTCATATACATAGGAAGAGGACAGTGTTTAGTAGTGGTTAGAGTACCAGACTAGAACCTTGGAGACCAGAGTTCAAATCCCTGCATGGCCACAAAGCTCACTGACCTCAGGCCATTCACTGGCTCTCAGCCTAACCTACCTCACAAAGGTATACGTGCAATGAAGTAATTAATTTAAGTTAAGTTAATTAAACTGACGTCCACTTTGCAACAGTACTTCAGGTTTCCAGAGAAGGGAACATTTCCAACCCTACCTGGAAATGCTATTGGGAATCGAACATTTGGCAAGCAGGGCAGGTGCCCTGCCAACAAGGCTCAGTTGGTAGAGTGCGAGACTTTTAACCTCAGGGTCGTGGGTTCGAGACCCACGTTGGGCAAAAGATTCCTGCATTGCAGGTGGTTGGGCTAGATGACCCTTGTGGTTCCTTCCAACTCTACAATCCTGTGAGTCCCCGAGCGGCACCTGAGCGATCCCTGACAGATGGCAGCTTGCCTCTGCCCCTGTGGCCTCTATACAGCTCTGCAAAGGTCCCTGCCAGGCCGGGCAGAATTTCGCGGCTGCCCGGCAGTGAGCAAAAGGGTGTTTGTGTTAAAGGGCGTTGTGTTCAGTAGCTTCCGGGCAGAGCCCCTGCCTCATTACCTCTGCTGCCACCCCCTCCGTTGGTTAATGTTGGAGGAAGTCCAGCTGCCTGCTCTTTGTGGATGTTAATGAAACTGCCAGGGAACCTGTGAATCATTTTAATGCTCCCCATCCGTCTTGCATGAGGAAGAGAAGGGAAGGGACCACTGTACTGCCTCTTCCCTCTCTCTCTTTCTCTCCTGCCGATGCAGATCTCACAGGAGCTGGGGGCGAGGGGGGGGGAGAGAGAAGTGTGCAGAGATGGAGGCTTTCTGTTTCATCTTCTGCCATAAGCAAATTGCTTTAATCCTGTTTTTCTCCCTTGAATAATTGGGAAGCCCAGTGCTCGTGGGGGAGGGGGCACAGCACTGGGTGCCTAGTTTTCATCTCAGTAGTTCCTCTTCCTCTGCACAATGATGTTCACTTAGAAACCAGCATTTGCCTCTTCTCTTCTCCCCAACAGCATTTGATGTTTCCAGACTGAGCATCCTGGAATTTGTGGATGTGACTTAATGGGCTGCTACATCTCCCTCCCCTCTTCCCTGCTACCCTTTCTCTCTCTCCCCCCCCCCACTTCACCTACCTACAGCCACAAAACGTGCAGATATCTTTTCCAGAGTTCACAGGCCCTCGCTTTAACAGAAATAGTTCGGTGCAGCAGCGATATTCACAATGGCATCTGTGCACTCTTTTGCAGGCAAGTGAATGCAATTGGTGGAGAGAGAGGCCATGCCTTGCCTGCTTTCCGCATCTCTCTTTTTACCATGAATTGATTTGGCATCTGCCTTTAACTGCAAATTAAAAGTGTGGGTAATTTTTTTTAATAAAAAAAAAGTGATTTAATCAGAGTCTTCTCTCCCTCTGAAGTGGTGTCCAGGGCTGTTTATAATAATCTCCGCGCATCTCCCCCCCCCTCTCTCTCTTTCATAATGTAAATGTTACAGTTATATAAATGACACAAAGTGCCCCTCAAAGCAGGATGCTCAAAACCCAAACTGTTGTGCACTTTTAAATTTGCAAAATAAGCTACCAGTATGTGTGATCTGTGTACATCTCTCAGGTCGGGACAATGTATTCTGAAATCATGTATCGGTACAGTTAAATGTCTTATAAGCATTAAAAAGGCACTTTGTGTTTTGATGACATTTATTGGGGGCTGGGGGTTTTTAACCCAAAAACCTCCTGTTTCTAATATTTGTTAGTTCTTGGGTTTTTAACCAGCTATTATAAGTATGAGGCAATTCAGATTTGAGAGAATGGAATCCACACCACAAACCTGCCAAGGCTGAATTGTTTGTGACCTTGGCCTGGTCACCATCCCTCAGCCTTGCTTCCCAATTTGTAAAATGGGTAAAAAAAAACCAACCATGAAGACACTTCATGTTTAGAAGTGTTGTGTAACAGATGAAGGCTTTCCAGGAAACTTAATGTAGGCCTGCTTGGACATTAGTATCGATGTTCAACTCTCATTTGCTTGGATAAAAATATAATGTGTAGTTAATTTGCTGTTAAATCTCATTCACTCTGACCCTTTTCGTTTTACGTGGAAGCAAGTTCTGCTGACTTCTTTGGGTCTTAATTGAGAGTAAGCTTGCACAGAATTGCATGGGGGACAAAATGGAACCCTGAGAACCCCACACTGTGGGCTCCATGGGGCTAAAGAGCACTCCCCAAGTATCACTCTCCGGAAATGTCCATCCAAGCAGGACCAGAACCACTGCAAATCAATGCCACCCACCCTTTAACTCGGACAGCCTCTCCAGAATTATACCACTGTTGATGGTATCGAAAACCACTGAGAGGTTGAAAAGAACAAACAAGGGCACATGTCCTCTATCCCTGTCTCAGCAGAGGTCATCATACAAGGTGACCAAAGCAGTTTCTGTGCCAAAACCACACCTAAACCCCAATTCAAACGGATCTAGAAAATCAGTTTCTTCCAAGAAGTTTCTTCCACCTGGATCTGGTCTGCTACCACTTACTCAAGAGCCTTGCCCAAGAAGGGGAGATTGGCAACTTTACTTACATTTTCCAAATCCGGAGAGAGTTTATTGAGGAGTGGTTTTGCTACTGCCTCCTTCAAGCAGGCAGGTTCTACCTCCATTGCAAGGAGGCATTAATCACCTCCCTGGCCCAGCCAGCTGTCCTCTCCCTGTTAGTTTCCATCAGCCAAGGAGGCAAGGGTCCAGAGTGCAAGTGGTCGCCCTGACCGATCCAAGCACCTTGTCTACATCCTCAAGCCTTACTAGCTGAAACTCATCTAACAGGATTAGGAAAAAAGCAAAAAAAGGGGGTAAAGGACCCCTGGACAGTTAAGTCCAGTCAAAGGCGACTATGGGGTTGCGGCACTCATCTCACTTTTCAGGCCGAGGGAGCTGGGGTTTGTCCGCAGACAGCTTTCCAGGTCATGTGGCCAGCATGACTAAACCGCTTCTGGCACAACGGAACACCGTGATGGAAACCAGAGCACATGGAAACACCATTTACCTTCCTGCCACAGCGGTACTGTACCTATTTATCTACTTGTGCTTGTATGCTTTTGAAATGCTAGGTTGGCAGGAGCTGGGACAGAGCAACGGGAGTTCACCCTGTCACAGGGATTCAAACCACCGACCTTCTGATCGGCAAGCCCAAGAGACTTAGTGGTTTAGACAACAGCGCCACCCACACGTTACCTTTTTTTACAGGACTAAACAGTGTTGTGGACACCTTTCATGATTCATCTGCTGCAGCAGTGGAGTCAAGCTCCCTTGAAATGCTTTGCAAATAAGTCACAGTGAGCTGCCATTGGTTCTGACACCACCTTTGAGCCAGACTGTAAAAGGCCTCACACTACCTGGAAAAGCTCTGTTGGACGGCACAATGAGGATGCAGTAGAGGCAGCAAAGTAAGCCTTCTTTTCTGCCTTCACTGTCACGAGGTAGGCTTGATGATGAGCCCCCAGCAAATTCATTCGGTTCTTTCCTCCACTTGCGTTTGAGCTGTCTTCCAGCTTGTTTCCTTGCTCTAAGCTCTCGAGTATACCAGGGAGCCAAGTGGGAGAGGTGCTCAGGGGCAATTGTGTCAACAGCCCGAGCCATTGGGATGTTCCAGAGGTCAGCCAGGGCTTCAACAGGGGTGCCAGTCTTATCAGCTGGAAAATCCCCCAGAGCCATTTGGAATCCCACTGGATCCGTCAGTCTCCAAGGGCGGACCTTCCTAATAAGTCCCCTGCCTCTGCAGAGGTGAAAAGGTGCTGACAGCCTAAATCTCAACAGGGAGTGATTGGACCATGACAAGGGACTGATGTCAATGTCCCCCACTTTCAGATCACCTTGCCCTGTTGAGGAAACCATATGTTGTTGGAGGCTACTCTTATCCCTGACCACTGACCATGCTGGCTGAGGCCAATGGGAGTCGGGCCCCTGACAGGATCTGGACAGCCATGAGTTCCCCACTCCTGATGCACAGCTCCCTGAGCCCCAGTTGTTCTGCTCTCAGCCTATTGTAGGTGTGATATAGTGATTAGTATCTGACTAGGACCTGGGAGATGAGGGTTCAAGCCTGCACTCAGCCGCGAAGCCTTGGGCCAGTCACTGCCTCTCAGACTAACCTACCTCACAGGATTGTTGTGGGGATTTAATGAGGGGGAGAACTAGATGCACCACCTCGAGCTCCTTGGAGAAAAGGGATATAGAGGCAATAAAAGATGCTCAAGCTTTAATTCCTCCCATAAAGGGGGGATATAAATGCAGTCTATCAGGTGAACAGTGTGTTGGCTGAAGGATTTGTCATTGCACAACAGAACATTCTCCCCCTTGCACACCTCCATCTGTTCTGGTGAGGAGAGCAGGGAAATCACTTTGCATTGGTGCTAATTTCTGCACCAGCGGAACTATTTGCCACCCAGGGCTGCTCTGGTCTGGTCTTTTCCTCCGTCTTGCCTTGGCTTAGAATAGTAGCATTGTAAGATCTGAAGGTTCTATCCAAATGCAGTGTAGGGTAGTCTTAGGGACTCGGGTGGTGCTGTGGGTTAAACCACAGAGCCTAGGACTTGCTGATCAGAAGGTCGGCAGTTCGAATCCCCTTGACGGGGTGAGCTCCCGTTGCTCGGTCCCTGCTCCTGCCAACCTAGCAGTTCGAAAGCACAGCAAAGTGCAAGTAGATAAATAGGTACCACTCTGGCAGGAAGGTAAACGGCGTTTCTGTGCGCTGCTCTGGTTTGCCAGAAGCGGCTTAGTCATGCTGGCCACATGACCCGGAAGCTGTATGCCGGCTCCCTCGGCCAATAAAGCGAGATGAGCGCCTCAACCCCAGAGTCGGCCACGACTGGGCCTAATGGTCAGGGATCCCTTTACCTTTAAGGTAGTCTTTATGTGAGTATATTGTATTTAATTATGGGGTATCAGAGTTTTTAGGGGCTAACCAGGCTGGGATAGCAGGCTTGTGGGTTTTTGAATGTCTGATGTAGATTTTTTCAATTTTGTTGTTCTGTATGGGACAATGACAATAAAGATTATTGTATTTTACCCCCAAGGGACATCTAGTCCAACCCCCTGCAATGCAGGAATTGCAGCTAAAGAATCCCCAGCAGATGGCCATCCAACTGGTGTTATAACCCTCCAAGGAAGGAGAGCCCACCACCTTCCGAGGGAGTCGAACAGCTCTTAAGATTTCAACCTTAGCAAAGGACCTCCCCCTCTCCCACACTGTCCCTCTTTAGGCGTTTGGAAATGTCTGCAGTCCTGTGGTTAGTCATCCAGCTGCCTCCCTCGTCTTTCAGCTCTTCCAAAGATGCTCTGCTGCAGCTGCCAAGCTGATGCTGCACCACCAGAATTAGGTGTGAGGTGCCTGGCCGCCCACACAGGCTTGAGCATCAGAACGATGATGCTCCCCTTGTATTTCTATTAGCTCTGCATTACAAGGAGGGCGGGGGGAATAAGACTCTGTGTGCACAACACCATTAGTGTCGCTCATGACCTAGATTTATCTCTCTTTTGGACTGGGCTAGTGGAGGAAATGTAAGCCTCGCTCTTCAGCTGCCACTTTGGGAGCAGTTGGCGTTAATTTGGTTCCTTTCCCATGTACTCTCTGGGGATTTGTCAATTCATCGCTGAAGGTTTGCAACAAGCTCGTTTAAAAGGGGTTGGAGAAATCTTCCCCAAGGTGGGCCGTGAAGTCTCTGACAGGGAGCTTGGAGGCTGGGTGGCATGAATGTGGACCCCATTGTTAGGGAACGGGCAGGACAGTTCCTAAAAATACAAGTAGAGCCTTTCTGGATCAGGCCAATGGGCCATGTCGTCCAGCATCCTGTTCTCGCAGTGACCAACCAGATGCCAGTGGGAAACCAGCAAGCAGGATTCAAGCGCAAGAGCAATTCTCTCCCCTCCTGTGGTTTCCAGAAACTGGTATTCAGAAGCGTCGCTAAAGGGTCGCTATCATGGCTAGTAGCCATCAGCAGCCCTCTCCTCTGTGAATTTTTATAATCCTCTTTTAAAGCCATCAAGGCTGGTGGACAGCACTGCCTCTTGTGGGAGCAAGTTCACGATGCGATGCATGAAGAAAGATTTTATGTTATCTGTCCTGAATCTTCCAGCATTCAGCTTCATTGCCTGCCCACAAGTTCTAGTTAGTACTGAGGGAGAGAGAGAGAAACTTACCCACTTTTGCTGTGCGATGCATAACTTTATAAACTCCTATTGTGTTGCTTCTTACCTCAGGCACTGCAGTGTTTTATCATAGGGGAATTGCTCCATCCCTGTGAACACTTTTAGTTGCCCTTTTCAAACTCTGTAATATCCATTTTGAGGGGAGCTGACCAGAACCGTATACAGTATTCCAAATGTGGTTGCACCATAGATTCATATAATGGCATTATGATATTGGCAGTTTTATTTCAGGTGATCCCTGGCATGGGATTTGCGCTTTTCACAGTCATAGTACACCAAGTTGACATCTTCACTGAGCTCTCCATCATGATGCCAAGGTCTTGTTCCTTGTCCATCACTGCCAGTTCAGACCCCATGAACATATATGTGAAATTACACGTAAATGATGGTGTGTTATTCCCATGAAAGACACACACACACACACACACACACACACACACACACACACATGCTGGTTCAGTCTTGGAGCTGGTGCACCCTTGGTGGGTGAGAGGCATGTAGTGGGAACTCTGTGACAGGGAAGTCATGACCTGACACCGCCTTGCTTAAAACTCAGCTGCTGTAGTTTTCGAAGCCTTGGCAAGTGCATGCTGGGATATTCTCCGGAACGGAAGCTGTGGGCAGCACACAACGACTTCACTGCTGTACTCCTGTGTTAAAGTAGGTCATGTGAGTCAGTCCTGATTTGGGACATCTTATAGTCTGATTGAAGCATTTTTCATTTGAATCTCAATTAAAAGGCTGTGAGAGTAGGTGGCAGATGGGTGTTGTGTTGCAGGGATGGGACTGGAATATCTCCCGGAGGGCAGGGGACTCAGAAGGTATTGCATGTGTCACTGCTTAGCCCGTTTGTAAAGCTTTGCAATGGCCTTTTCTCAGACTCTTATTTAACAAGTCGCCATAGGCGACCAGGAAGTTCATGCAGGTGAGTGCAAGGGATTCTATGTGGGCAAGTGAGCAGGCTGGGGGGGGGGCATGGGCCACTTCATCCCTCCTCCATTAAGCTGCTTGGTGTTACATGCAAATGAAGTAATTTTGTTTTTCCTCTTGCAGCAGCATGGAAAGTGAATTACTTTATTCCCCCTCCTCCAGTCTGCTTGGTGGAGGGCTTCTATTTTTTTAGCTAATCCCTTAACACGCTGGTAAAAAGACAACAACAATTCCCAGATTCAGGTAGGTAGCCGTGTTGGTCTGACGCAGTAGAAATATATTTTAAAAATTTAAAAAAAATTCCAGTAGCACCTTAGAGACCAACTAAGTTTGGTATGAGCTTTCGTGTGCAAGAACAAACTTAGTTGGTCTCTAAGGTGCTACTGGACAGGTTTTTTATTTATTTATGTATATATATATTTCTACTGCGTCAGACCAACACGGCTACCTACCTGAATTTAGAACCATGGTAGGCACCACATTGAGCCACATGAAATGGAAGTCCATCAAGGTATCTGAAGAAGTGTGCATGCACACGAAAGCTCATACCAAGAACAAACTTAGTTGGTCTCTAAGGTGCTACTGGACATTTATTTTTATTATTTATTTTTATTTTTTATATTATTATTATTTATATTTTATATATTTATATATTTATATATTTATTTTTATTTTTCAACAACAATCCCTGCAGGCTAGTAACTTGCATGTGTTAATTTACAAAACTGGCTTCTCTAGCTGTCATTTGCCACCCATAGGCAGTCCATGCAATTTACTGGAGTATAGTAATCTCCCTGCAGATAATCTGATGCCTGTCTTCCACACAGCTATGAGGCTCACTGGGTGACCTTGGGCCAGTCACAGTCTCTCAGCCTAGCCTACCTCACAGGGTTGTTGTGGGGATTAAATGAGGAAGGGGAGAACCATGCATGCCAATATGAGTTCCTTGGAGAAAATAAGTGGTGTATAAATGCAACAAACAAACAAACAAATAAAGGACTCTGTGTTTAACTCCTCCCATAAAGGTTGGTTGCAGGCAACCCTTTGGAGTTACACAGAATTGTTCCTCAGCTTGGATGTTCAGGGAAGGGGGGGGGGAAGAGTCTGTTTATGATGTGTTGGGGAGAAGAGACATGTTTGTGGCAGGTGATGGTGGCTGCTCAGCATTTCATGCATTCCCAAGCATTTTTCTGCCTTCTGCACTGGGAGGCTCACAGCCATAGCAGAGCATCACTGAAGTGACAGCAAGCTGAGGGAGCTTCATTTGTAAGTACAGAACCATGTTCTGTCAGATCCTTTCGAGAACGTTTGGAGATGTGTGTCAGGACCCTGAGAAAGTGTTACTACCATCCCGGCACACGATGAAGACTTGGCTTATTTAATGACACTACGGTCCAGAGTTATGGTTGATCACAAACCAAACCCCCAGAGAGGCTGTGATTCAGGACAGTCAACTTTGTCACAAGCTGAATAAATTGTGCATCAGGTCTGGGGTTTATGCTACAGCCCTTTAGAGGTGTTCAGTGCCCACAGCAGGAGAACAATGTGTAGCTGTTTTGTCCTGCGTCAGCTGCAGAAGAGGAAGGGGCTTTGTTGGAATGTTCCTTCAAAACACAGGTCCCTGCACCTAGAAAACTAGCATATTTTGGGGGGAAAGCTAACCCAGAGTTTGCTAGTTTCAACTTGCTAGTTTTTCTATGGTCAGGCAGGGCATGGGTGAGGTGAAATATACGAAACTGCTTTATACTGAGCCATTTCATTAGCTTGTTTAGCTCAGTATTGTCTGCAATGACCAGAAGTGGCTTCCCAGTGATTCAGGCAGGGGTCTTTCCAAGCCTCACCTGGCAGTGACAGGAATTGGACCTGGGTCCTCTGTACCCTTGATTCCAGATGTGTGCAGACTGGCAATGATCACATTCAGTGGCGAGGGCGGTTGCACTTTGCATACGCCCAGAGTTCTGCTTGCCTCTGCTCTTGCCTCATCATGTCTTCCAAGGCTATGGTCTACCAGCGAAAAGCAAATTCTGGGGCCGAATCCTGGCTAAATGCAAGCCTTGGGCTCGCCTGCCCAGGACTTGTTTAGCAGCTGAGGCGGAACAGAGCAGCTGGTCTAGTGCGAGTCGTAAAGCCATGAAGGGCAAACGCTACATGCTACATCGCTGCTGGGAATATTTCTGGCCGCTGGAGAGAAGCTTTCCCTGCTGTTAACCCCGCCGTTTCCATCCTTCCTCTGCTTGCTTGCAACAGTCTTTTGAGGGTATGCTGCAGGAAAGAGTCTCCCTCTCCGCTGGCTTTGTGTGAAACGTGGCCTGGGCCACATTACTTCCACTCTAAGCGCAACGGGGAACCCGGGCAAACATTCAGGATATTCCATGGAAACTGCCGGAAGCCACAGCCAAGTCAATACCATCTATTGGTGCTTGCTTGTGCGATGGAAGTCCTGACGGGTGATCTATTAACAGGGTTAGATTGGGGAGACAGGTGTGGGTTCCTGTGTTTGTGTGTGTGTGTTGTGTTTGCTTTTGAGACTGTGCTTATGACTTGCCTGGGTCTTGAGCTCCATTCTCAGCATTCTGCAGCATCTTCCCAGAGGGATGGAGCGGCTTATTCTCCTGGCTTTTGCTTCTTTGTCCTGCTTTGACTCGCTGCCTCCCCGATGGAAAGAGGCTGTTTTAGAAATGCACTGAGTTGTGAAGAAAGCTTCCATGGTCCCAGGGTGGGGAGCGGGAGAGAAGGAGATGGAAAGGTCATGTGCGCTTTATCCCTCTCCCCCCCCCACCCCCCAGTACATGCCCTGGGATAAACTGGGGTAGCTGTAACCCTCACTATTACCCCAATTTATCCCAGGGCATGTACAAGGGGGAAATTGTTAAGTGCACAAGACCTTTCCTTCTGCCTATAATGTGCATATTTCCTACCAGGATTTGTGTCCTGCCCAACAACTAAGGCTCTCTGGGCACTGAACAATGCAACTTTGAAGCCACAGCAATTTTAGAAAAGTGAGTGGCAAAGCTATGATCAGAACTGAAAAGAAAGGAAGAGGAGAGAGAGAGAGAGAGAGAGAGAGAGAGAGAGAGAGAGAGAAACCACCACCACCAAACCATATTTTTAAAAAACCAAAGAAAAGCTAACCCAACGAGCCTTTTATGTGGAGATTTTTATCCCAACCTGTTATCTGTATTGGATCTGGAATGATTTTTATATAGAGAGAGGTAGCATTGGTGCAAAATTTTAATTTAATTGACATTTGGAGACTTAGACACCCATTAGAAAAAGAGTTCACATTTTATTCGGAACCGAATCAGTCCATGTCAAGAATAGATCAAATTTGGATCTCGAATGAACTAACCACCAGAATCCAACAAATAGAAATCCAACCCAGAGTAATTTCGGATCACAATCCGATAAAAATGGAGATAAAAGTGTATGAAGAAAGAACATTCAGATGGAGATTGAAAGATTACCTTTTGGAAGATGAAAGAATCATTCAAGAAGCCCGTAAAAAATTGACGGAATACTTTGTAGAGAATATGAATAAAGGCACAAAGATCAGCACAGTGTGGGATGCAAGCAAGGCGGTAATGAGGGGATTTTTCATCCAACAGAATGCGATCAAAAATAACAGTAGAGAGAAAGGGAAGAAGGAAATCCTAAAACAAATAATGGACAATGAACAAAAGTTAATTAAAAAGCCAAATAATACCAAAATAAAACAAAATATTAAAGTTCTGCAGACACAGTTTGCCATGATTATAAACAAAGAAGTTGAATGGAACATCAAAAGATTAAGACAAAGGAATTTCGAATTCGCAAATAAACCAGGAAAATGGCTTGCATGGCAAATTAAGAAAAGGAAAGAGCAAAGCACAATTAATAAAATTATTGTGGATGGCGAAGAAATAGAAAACCCAAAAGGTATCAGGAAAGGATTTTTGGATTTCTACAAGCATCTGTATGCAAAACGAGAGAAAAACAATATAAAGAAGATAGAGAAATTTTTGAAAGAAAAAAAGGTGCAAAAGATCCCGACAGAAAAGAAAGACAGACTGAATGCCCCAATAGAGAATGAGGAGATAGCAGAAATTATAAAACAGATGAAAAAAGGGAAGGCACCAGGACCAGATGGATTTACAGCAACTTATTATAAAGAAATGAGGGACTCCCTGACGGTACCACTTAAAGAAGTTATGAATAATATTTTGAAACAACAGGATATACCAGAAACATGGAAAGAAGCCTTTATTACACTCATACCAAAACAAGACTCTGATCTCACATAAGTTAAGAACTACAGACCGATATCTCTGCTAAACACAGATTATAAGATTTTCTCGGGTATTTTGGCAACAAGATTCAAGAAGATATTGCAAGAATATATCCATAAAGATCAGGCAGGTTTCCTTCCTGGCAGACATATGAAGGACAATGTAAGAAACATAATAAACATTTTGGAATATTTGACTGTCAGTAATGAGAGACAAGCCGTTTTAATGTTTGTGGATGCAGAGAAAGCGTTTGATAATGTTTCATGGGAATTTATGTTGAAAAATTTGGAAATGATGGAAGTGGGAGAAGATTTTTACAATGGCATAAAGGCAATATATTCAGAACAGAGAGCAAAATTGATCGTAAATAATGTAATTACAGAGGATGTGAATATAAAGAAAGGTACAAGACAGGGATGCCCTCTTTCACCACTGTTATTCATTACGGTTCTGGAGGTCCTGCTTAGTTCAATTAGGCAAAATGAACTAATAAAGGGGGTAACAGTAGGTCAAAACCAATACAAAGTTAAAGCCTTTGCCGATGATCTGGTAATTACGGTGGAAGATCCGACAAGTAGTCTAAAAGAAGTTATAAAAGAAATTGACCAATTTGGAAGAGTGGCCGGATTTGTATTAAATAAGAGGAAAACTAAACTTATGGTGAAGAATTTGGACCAAAGTTTGATAGAAGAAGTGCAAAGAGAAACAGAGATGGAAGTGGCGAAGAAGGTAAAATACTTAGGAATATGGTTAACCCAAAAAAACATTGATTTATTTCAAAACAATTATGTGACAACTTGGAACACTATTAAGAGAGACCTCGAAGTGTGGAGTAGGATGAAACTATCTTTTTGGGGCAGAATTTCTTCAATTAAGATGACCGTGCTTCCAAAGATGTTGTTTTTATTTCAAATGATTCCAATAATTAAGGGGACAAAGATCTTCAGAGAGTGGCAAAGAATGATTTCAAAATATATCTGGCAGGGCAAAAAGCCACGAATACAATTTAAGTTACTAACTGATGCGAAAGAAAGAGGTGGCTTCGCCCTGCCAGACCTGAAACTTTATTATGAAGCATCTTGTCTCTGTTGGATAAAGGACTGGATAACACTAAAAAATAATAAGTTATTGGACTTGGAAGGGTTTGACAACAGGTTTGGTTGGCACGCCTACTTATGGTTGGGGAAGAAGAAAGCTCATAAAAGTTTTGCCAATCATATTTTTAGAGGTGCCCTAATAGAAATATGGGATAGGTACCAAAATATTTTGGAACCAAATGTACCTCATTGGTTATCCCCACTGGAGGTCATGAGTGTCAAAAAGACAAACATGAGAGAGGACTGGATGACTTATGGAGATATTGTAATTAAAGAAGGGGGGAAATGGAAATTGAAGCCATATGAACAAGTTAAAAAATATGTATATGATTGGTTGCACTACTTCCAAACAAATGAAATGTTTAAAAAGGACTGTAAAAAGAGGAGATATACTGAAGGAGAGTCTAGATTTCAGAAAGAGATAATAAACAATGACTACAAGGTATTGTCAAAAATGTATAAAATGCTATTGGAATGGCAAACAAAAGACGAAGAAGTCAAATCGGTTATGATACATTGGGCCAGGGACTTTGGTTATAATACACAGCTAGCAGATTGGGAGAAGGTATGGAAGGAAAATATGAAATTCACTGCATGTATGACGATAAAGGAAAACATTATGAAAATGGTATATAGATGGTACATCACTCCCGTTAAACTAGCAAAAATGTATAAGACATGTAACACATGTTGGAAATGTAAGGAAAGGGAAGGGTCGTTTTACCATATGTGGTGGGAGTGTAAGAAAGTAAAAGGCTTCTGGGAAATGATATATAATGAGCTGAAAAAGATGTTTAAATATACGTTTGTGAAGAAACCAGAAGCCTTTTTGTTAGGAATCACAGGAAGAGAAATTAACAGAAGTGATCATAAACTCTTTCAACATGCAGTGACTGCGGCAAGAATTTTAATGGCTCAAAAATGGAAACAAGAAGAATTACCAACATTGGAAGAATGGAGACGGAAATTGATAGACTTTGCTGAATTAGATAAACTGACAGGAAAAATCAGATATCAAAAAGATCACAAGTTCACTCAGGACTGGAGAAAGTTTACGATTTATCTGGAAAACATTTGTGATGAACAGACAACGCTAGTTGGATTTAAAGAGGCTTTGTGAGGAGAAAGGGTATTGTAAGAGGGAAAAGAGCCGTAAAGATTTATAAACTGGCAATACAATTATAAAGGAAATGTGGACTAAATTTAAAATTATGAGGATTGCGGAGGGAGCGGGGGGAAGTCTAAAAGAATTTCGTATTATATTGGATATGAATGTGTTTATATAAATTTGTAAAAGAAAAATCTTTTTTAAAAAATTAATTAAAAAAACAAAAAACAAAGAAAAGCTAACCCAACGAGCCTTTTATGTGGAGATTTTTATCCCAATCTGTTATCTGTATTGGATCTGGAATTATTTTTATATAGAGAGAGGTAGCATTGTTTTAATTGGTCTTTAAATATACGACATTATATGTATGTTTTTGCAGGGTTATGTTTTTTAATTGTTTTAATTGCTATATTTTTTATTGTTAAACAACTTTAATATTTTTCAGAGGAAGCTATTCAGGAATGTAAAGAAATACTTCCTTCCCCTGTGTCAATAAAATATATATTGACCTGTGTGCGCTATTTCGTATAATGTAGAAGACCATTTTGGCATTAAGTGGTACATTAATTAGAGGATGATGATGGAAACAAATTTAATAAATGCATCACACCCATTCCATAACTTGGGGCACCGCACTTGAAAATAATGCCCTCTTCCTAAAGGCTTCCTCATTTGGCAAGTGCAGCCAGAGAAGGGCCTTTGAGATGACCTAGGGTTTGAGCAGCTCTTTGCGAGAGGAGGTGGTGCTGTGGGAAACATAAGAACATTCCTAGTGGATCAGCCCATCTAGCCCAGCATCCTGTTCTCACAGTGGCCAACTAGATGCCTGTGGGAAACCCTCGAGCAGGATTCTAGCACAAGAAGAACTCTCCCCTCCTGTGGCTTCCAGAAACTGCTATTCAGATGCATTACTGTGAGGTCCACAGTTCATCTAAGTGCTGCCTTAAGACATCTAAAGCTTCATAGATTAAAATAAAAATCCACATTTTGAATTGGGCCCAGAAATGGACTAGTGTTGGTGACAGGAAAACTCTGTTGTGATATGATACCCACAGTCAGTCCCTGTTGATAAGTTTTCTGTTGAGTTTTGGGCCAGCCGAAAGGGGTACCGTTTTGCCTCGTGCTAAAATATGTTGGGGGACATAGATTAATTTACCTAACAAACCACTGTTTAGAATTTGGATTGCTGTTCATTAGAGGTAAAATGCAGCAGCAGGTACATTGAGATGCGCCAACAGCTGCAGTATAAAGGCTTGCCCATAAAAACCCAGGTTCTGTGATTTTTAATTTTGAAAAAAATAAATAGTAACTAGGGCAGTATCCAGCTAAGCAGTTTTGCTAGAAACCTTTGGCTACACAACACAAATTCTTCTCCTCTCCCTATATGCCCCCTATGTGTCCCCTAAACCTGCTCTGGAGGGCTGGGGTTAAAAAACCCAACCTAACGTGTTTTAGGGGGTGGAGTGCACAGGGAGAGGAAAGGAGAGGAAGAGGAAGTTTTATTGCACAACAAGAAGTGTTTGCGCAAGAGAAACTGTTTAGCTGAATACCACCAGTAGGTTTTGGGGTGTGTGGGGGGGGTGTTGCATTGATGTGTGTACAATCTGCATTTCTAAACTAATCAGTCAATTAAATTTATATACTGCCTTCCATCCAAAGATCACAGGGTGGTTCGCAACATAAAAGCACAAATACATCACATAACAATAATGATAAAAAATACCCCCCGCCACACACAAAGAGACACATTTAAAAGACCATGTATTGTTTAACAGCCAAAGGCCTGGCTGAAGAGGAATGTTTTCACCTAGTAGGTTGATAGCATATTTGCTGGGTGCAAGCTTAATGACAGGGCCCTGGAGCTCAGAGCAAGTGACCCGTGTTTGGCTACACAGCGAGTCTTGGCTAAACGGGGACTTTTAAGCCCAGGTTGAGGAGGACCTCTCTCTCTCTCAGCTGTACTTTCCTCACTGAAACTGTCCAACACATTATGAAGTTGAGATTGTTTGGTAGAGCGCTTCCATGGTTCAAGGTGCATCAAGGACTGACTGCACAATCAATAATTGCAGCTTCTGTGCTTCTCTAGTTTTGGAGAAGGACACAACTCTAGACCGGGGGAGGACGGGACCTGTGGCTACTATTCCCAAAATCCCTGATCAATGGCCAGGATGGCTGCGTCTAATAGGAGCCGGAGTCCACTGACACCTGAAGGTCTACAAGGTCCTCATCCTTCCTCTAGTGGGGTGGGAGTTGTCCTGCTTGGTCAAGTTCCACCCACCACCGTTGGGAACCCCTTTCAGATACAATACTTCACTTATAAGTGCCTCAGATATTTCATGTTTATACAGTGGTACCTCAGGTTGAGAACTTAATTCGTTCTGGAGGTCCATTCTTAACCTGAAACTGTTCTTAACCTGAAGCACCACTTTAGCTAATGGGGCCTCCTGCTGCTGCTGTGCCCCCAGAGCACAATTTCTGTTCTCATCCTGAAGCAAAGTTCTTAACCCAAGGTACTATTTCTGGGTTAGCGGAGTCTGTAACCTGAAGCATCTGTAACCTGAAGCATATGTAACCCGAGGTACCACTGTATTTTCCAATGGAGTCATGAGGACTCGTGCATCATCTTCATCAGGGCCTTCATTCATTGAGACCTTTAGAGGCCCTAAGTACTTAAAAGATTTTGGTGCCCCCATATATATCTAATTCAAAATAATAATAAACCATAAAATAAATTTTAATTTTTTGAAATGAAACAAGACCTACAATAAGATGGAAAATAATACTAATTTTTGTATACTTCCACTTTATTTATATTGGGGGTGGGGGCACGGATCCTACTTTTTCTAATGGCAAAGTCTTTGATCAGATCCTCAAAACTAATCTTACATAACACCTCTGCTTCTATACTTAGTAGAGATAAGGAATCTAGCCTGCATTGTTGCATAGTTGTTCTGTTGGGATTTGTAATATACTTCCACTGAGAAAATGAATGCTCAGCTGAGCAATTTGTGACCATTAATATTAAAAATCAGGCAATGGAAAAATTTCTGTGGTGTCCCCCTTCCCTTGATGCCCTAAGCGTTTGCTTATTTTGCTTAATGGTTAATCCAGCCCTGGTATTGATACCCACATATATATATTGGGAGCCATTGCACCTATCTGCTCTTAAACCTAGGGCCTACGACCTGTTAACAATTTATAGATGGGGGATGGGGGGTCTCACCTTCTGAACCAGAGTGTCTACTGATTTATTCTCTGCTCATTCAACATCTCAGTTCCCCTCTTCTATTCCTGGAAGTGGCTACTTGGGTTTCAGGCAGCAAACTCCATGCAGGGAATCTGGTTGGCCTTTGGATTTCAAGCTTAAAGATGTGATATGCACAATGGTGTACCCTAGTGTCTTGGAGTGCCAGCTCCGGGCATCCCCGTTTCAATTCTCACCAGAAGCAGCATGGGGTGACCTTATACCAACCCTATTTTCTCTCAAGCCCACACTCACTACTCCTGTATATATAATGCCTAAAGTTTTATGGAAGGTCTGTAGCTCAGTGGCAGAGCACCTGTTTTGCATGTTAGATTTCTAGTTTAATCCCTGGTGTTTCCAGATGGTGGCGCTGGTTCCAGCCCACCCAGGGATGGCTTTGGGCAGGATTCCTACATTGCAGGGAGTTGGACTAGATGTCTCTCGGGGTCCCTTCCTACAATTCTATGACTCTATCTTCTGCTAGTTCAGAAAAGGCGAACCTTATTACTTTTGATGGCAATTGGGGACTGTATGCCAGTGGGTGACTAGAACCCATATGACCTAGACTGGTGGTTGGGGTGAGGCCATTCACATGCACACACACACTTTTTTTTAGATACAAGCTCATGAGGCAGATGTGCATGGGGAGGAAGTTAACCCTCCTCACACACCGTCCTCCAGCATACAAGGTTGCCTCTTTGCAGGAGGGATTCAAGCACATAGCAGAACTTCAGGTTTGCACACTTAAAGTGGATTGAAGCTTTCTGCCATCCCGCTGCAAGAAATTAAAACCACTTTTTATGCTTTGGAAAGTGATGAAGAAATGCACCTAAAGGTGTGGGAGAAATGAAAGACCTGCAAATATACACACCCTGGGCAATCAGGGTGAATGCTTCACAGTCATAGAACTGCCCCACAAACAAATCGGAATGAATGTTCAGTAAAGACCAGACATAAGCTTTGTGCAAGGAAATCTGAATAAGCAGGTCATCTGGAGGACCCTTACGGTGCATTCTCTCTAGCCTGCCCAACAATTGTTTGGTGGGCTTGGGGAGGATGCAGGGACCCTCCCTCACACCATCTTCCATATTACAGTTGTGAGGGTTGGTGGAGCACACACTCAGCAACGTCTGGTGGCAGAGGGCAGCTTGAGCACTCCTGCACTGAGGCACCCAAAGGCCCTACAGGGCTCCCCATGTGTGCTCAATGGACCAGTGGTCTGAAATCATCCAAGGCAACTTTATAGGTTCACATGGGGGCTATTATATTGGCCTCCTCTACAAGGCTGCTGTAAGAATTATCGAGATAATGCATGTGAAGCACATCCATAGCTTCAAATGTCCTATACAGGAAGGCGAAGCACTTATTTATATGTCTAACCAACTGGTGCCTTTGGAAGGTAAGAATAACATTATAACGGCTCAGCCCAAGGTCCACTCTGTTCCCAGCAATGGCCAAGGAGACATCTTGGCACTCCTAAGCAAAGTGTGGAGGTTGATTCTTATCTCTTGTCTCCAGGATCTGTATTCAAGGTTCCATTTAGTTCTGCTGGCTAATAGCTGTTGATAGGGTCTATCCTCCCATTGGTTTATCTAATCCTTATTAGAAAGCCATCTCCGCTACCATCGATCTGTCAAAAGATGGGCTGCTGATCTTGGAAAGGTCTCTTTTCCCTTCAGACTCAGCAGCGGCCTGTGATGGGTGACTAACAGAACTTCAAAAGTAAAACAACAACCACAGAGGTTATCTAACCTCCTTATACTTTGGTAGAGCTGCTATCAGCTCCTTATTAAAGCGGGGGGAGGGGATACAAATCTGCAAATCCATGGTGTGTCTTGCAGTATTAGAAGGCTTAGGGATGTGAGGCAAAGCAGAATCCATTTAAAAGAAAACATGTACAAGTAACTGGTATTTTGGAGGAGGAGGAGGAGAAAAAGAAGAAAGCCCTTTTAAAAATTGCACAATGTACAGATTTGCACTTCATAATAAAAGGAAAAGTTTTCAAAGTAAAAAGAAGAAGAAGAAGAAGAAGAAGAAGAAGAAGAAGAAGAAGAAACCCGCTTGCCCAAGATGAACTGCTTGAGGTGAACAACATGATGGTGCCCTTCCCTTGACACATATAAAAATTGACTGGGTTAGCAGTTGAACCAAACTTCCCTATTGGTGATGGGGCAGCCCCCTCCCTTGTCACTGAGGGGAGTGGGTTGGCTTAGCAGGTGAAGGGCAGTTTTCCTGGCACATGAAATTCTGCTCACCAGCATTTCTCCAACATCTTGCTCTCACCACCACTGCCATCATCTGCTGTCTGAGGCAGCTGCCTCACTTTACCCAACAGTAGGGCTGGCCTTGGTGAAGTGAGAAGAGAAAACATACACACATTACCCTCTTGCTTCTTTGACTGTCAGGACAAGTGTTCACCCTCATTAGTTACTAGAAGTTGCTTATTCTATACTCTTCAAGTTTTAGATCAGGGGCGTGGAACGTGTGACCTTCCTGTCATTGTTGGACTACAATTCCCATCATCCCTGACCATTCATCATACTGAAGGGAGTTAGAGTCCAACAACATCTGGAGGCTTCAGGCTCCCCATCTTTGCTTTTCATCACGAAGCAGCAGCAGCTGTGAATCCCCAAAATCCAAGTTCTACAGCTTCCTTTCACCACAGAGGCAGCCCAAACAAAGCCTCAGGAGCACATCCCTTTCTCACTCTGATGAGGTCCACACTGGGCAAAGGTGGATGGCCTCACGAATTATGTGATTTCCCATACTGAAGTAGGCAGCAATGTTAATTTCCCCAAGGGAAACTCAGTAAATATGTAGCTTTCAAAGTCCTGCTCCCAGTATAAGAATTCTACTAGGATTTATCAGCTGATGACCCACCAAGATTAGTGAAGGGTGACTGTGATTGTCCACAAGCACACTTCCAAGTATCTAAACAGCTGTTATGAAGACACAAGGAAGACAGATGGTTAACACAGATCTATAGTCCCTGAATGGAGGAAGTGGGTTTTTTGTAGCTTCTGTTTTGCTGAAAACAAGCAGCACAATTCTTAACCATCATTACAATCTGATTGAATTTTGTCATTAGATCAGTCCTCTTAATGCTACTGTTTCACGATGCCTTCGCTGGATCTCATGCTAGTGAATTCTACCTGCTAATTATGCATTGTGAGGAGAAGTAAGTGGGATCCTGAGTGTTAGAAGTATTACATCTTTTTGCTGCTGGTGATAGCTGCTTGCTTTAGTCATTAGAACTCCCAGGAAGAGGTGTTCAGTGGTGACTGTCTGGGGATCTCGGGTGCCAGGCAATGTGATTAATTAAATATTGCTATTCAGGAGGGGAAAACTGGCCTGTGAATAAAAATGTCTGATTGTAAAGCACATCCCTGTGCTATACCAGCTGGGGATGAGAGAGCCCGAGGCATTAGGGAAAGCATCAGCAGAGACTGCAGCATGGCAGGGAGATTGGCACAGAGGCTGAAAGACAGGGGCACACTCTCATGGAGCATTCCCCCCCCCCCACTAAAGCAAAAAAATTCTGTAGTCACAAATAATTTCCCCCAGCCTATCTACCATATGTTTCACAAATTTTGAAACACATACACTAGTATTTTTGGAATTGCAATGGTAGGGGTGTTCAGAGACTGCAAATATAGCTAGATTAGAAACCGGAATGTTATGTTTGTGATTTCTTGTGGAGGGGGGTTGTATGTGCATGCACACACATGACTCTGTTGATGCCTATGGCTGTGTGTGCAATGCTGCACATTTGTTTGCAGGAGCGTATGTGCACACTTACTCTGGCTATGCATCAGTAACCTTTTGTGTTGTTCTCAGTACCTGCATCGATGTCACAGCTGTCCAGATATGGGGATGTGTGTGTGTCGGTATATGTACCAACTGATTTATGTGCTGAATGGTTTGCGTTGCCTTGTGTGCATGTGTGTGTGCTTGGGTCTGGCCCTGAATGGGCATGTGTGGTCAACAGCAGTATTTTCCATCCCTGAATGCATGTATGGAGCTTAGTGGCTCACTGTGTTGCATTATCAGATGCCTTGGCAGTGACTTTCTGGCTGGAGGTGTGCAGCATGAGCCTTTTCAGACAGAAACAAACCAACCAAACAGTAGCTAGGTTACACTAAGTAAATCAAACTGGTTTCAGTTTTGTGTGTGCATGTGTTTTGTTTTTTATGGAGACCAGGTCAATCCCAGGGTGAGCAGAAGGAGAAATAAACAGGCCTGTCTCTCCCTAGAGTCCCTTCTCACTGCAAACATTTCATAAGGACATTCTCAAGGCCTCCTGCTTGGAATGGATCCATAATCTCACAAATGGCTCCAAAGGTATGAAATCCCACCTGTCCCCAAGCAAAACTACCCAAAGACCTGCTAACCATCATGATAATTTCTCCCTGCTCCCTGGGCCACCAGGTTCTGTTATGCTGCTGTCAGCTCACCTTCCTGATAGAGACTACAGACAAAAATGCAGCAGTATTGTCTTGTTGGGCATCGACTCCCTGCACAATGCAGATGCCTCTGGGACTGGCCTCCTAGCAGAGTTCTGCACCACCTTCTGTCTCCACAGAGTCCTTTTCCTCTCCCAAAGGCAAAAAGGGCAGCTCCTTTGAGAGGCTCTGCTGAAATATTTAACATCCACAAGCTGCTCAGCTGCTTGAATTTCTATTTCTGTCTATCAAGCAAAACTAGGTCATTTAGTTCTCGACATCCCAATCAGGCAACTGCAGAGATTTAGGCTTCAATAGCTGAAATATCTGCACAGTTGAATGCCTGGGTCTATCCACACAGTTCATACACACTAAGCCTCTTGCTCAAGAGAAAAACAGAGAGGTGGTACCTTTTTCCAAGGTCTGCAGCCCAGCAAAGTTCTCAGCAGGGTTTCTATAGGATTCCTCAAGAGAGCACAGTAATTGCTTTTTAAATAACCTCTCTAACAGGGATCTGAGCCCTTGGCCAATGGTGAAGTTGCAGTGGCAGGTTTTGGTCTGATATAAGCTGGCTTATAGATCATGCACAATCTTTGCCAAGGAAGATACCCAGAACTGGCTGCTTCCATTTCAGTACATGTATGTATTTATTCATTAAGTTTTGTTCACCAGTACAGTGAAAAATGGCATTAAAATTTACAATGGGTCATTCTTAGAATGTCATGACAATAATTTTTTTTTTTTTTTGCTTGTCTTCATAAAATGTCATATATTATTGAAAAGATGAAGGTTTCTCATGCACAACGGACAAGAATAAGCTTATTTTAAAAAATAAATAAATTAAAGTACAAAATTAAAAACAACTCTGAACATCCCCTTCTAATAAAGAGGCATCAAATAACCAGCAAGTTATCTGAACACATTCATAAACAGTGCAATAGTTGTTTTTTTTCTAAATTCTTCATGTTCCTACAAAGTCCATCAACAAAACCATTGATCACAGTATAAGACTCTTTAAATACATTTCTTGTTAACGATGATGTGTGCAAAACCTCAAACACATTCAAGAAGTCCTGTCCAATACTGATATATAATTAAGAGCGCCAACTATTTCACTATATCTGCCTTCCAAGGGGGAAATCCATCTTATAAAACCTTTTCTGTCTTGCCTTTATGGGGAAGAAAAAAATACAAACAATCTTTTGATGCAACGTTTTTGACATTAGACATTAGCAGATTGTTGTTAACAAATATTCAGATATAAAAATACAAATATGAGGAGTTTCTGTTAAAAAGAAGCGTGCCATAGTGGGATGACTAGTGGCACCAAGACGTGGCACCAAGACCAGGAAGCTCATGCAAAAAAGATGGAGCAAAAATGTCTCTCGACAGCAAAACAATCACTGTCTTTTATGTTATAGTCCATCCATGTCAGAACCTCTGTCTTCCACTCAGCACTGCTGGCTTTGGGCTTTGGGTTTGCTGGTATTTTGCAAACGGGCTGGGGTTTTACAGGTTGGTGTTATATTTCAGGGGGGAGCTACTGTGTATTACGGGATGGTTGCCGGTTTGGAATATAGACGCCATGACTGCAAACACGATGAACCTGTTATATTTAGAGAAGTGTGCGCGCAAGTGTGTCTGTATAAGTGTGTGCATGTATATTCATTTCTACGTCTATGCAGATGTCAGCTACACAGCCACCCCGAAAATGTGAAAGGCGTAAAGTGCATCGCTACAGGAGACCTCCCCCCCACCCTTAAAAATGGAGAGAGCTGGGCAATCCAGTGGCTCAGAGCTCTCATAGGAACAGCACCTTCAAATCGTGGCATGGAGGGGGTCGCCCAAGCCAAAGAGGGGACTCTACACTGCTGCTGCTGAGGGCTGGACACAAGGAATTGGGAGGGGGAGGGCGGGATGATGGAAGGTTCGGGCACATGGGAAAACAGGCAGCACCCTAGCACGGGCGCAGGGAAAGGCGCTGCTGCAATGGACGGCTCCACAGCAAGAGCCTCCAAGAGCATGGTGCTGCAATGGACAGCTCCCCGAGCTGCAGGCGCGTCGGAAAGATGGTGCTGGAGCGGACGGCTCCGCGCGTCAAGCGATGGTGCTGAAATGGACAGCTCCCCAAGGCGCAAGAGCTCCATTCCGCAACGGAGGAAGGAAGGGGCAGGTGGGGGGGAGAGAGAGAGGAAGCCCCTTCTAGAAGGGCTGTTGTTGAAGATGCAACTCCGGGGATGGGCATCGTGCATTGGTAACTAGGACAGAGTTGGGTGGCAAGGTCTCTTTGTCCCTTATGCTCTCCGTTGGATGCGGAGGAGGGTGAGATGGTGGCCCCCGTCAAGTGACCTCTTCGGGCTCGGGGTCTGCGTTGGGGGTGGAGGGTGTTGCCAGCAGCCTCATCTCCTTCCTTTTGCTTTCCTTGTTGTCCACAATCCCAACAAACATGCGCAGCCAAAAGTGCTTTAAAAATTCAGGGATCAGTCTGCAGCTGGGTGCAGGCGCCTTCCGTGCTGATTTATACCCCAGAAGGCGACTTGTCTGTCATCCCCTTCAAGACCTCGTCTATTCTATCGTCTTCGATCACCACTGCAGGGACAGGAGAGCAAACGCAGAAAAAACACGCCGTCAGAATGGAAAGGGGGAACAGACACGCGGGGTGGGGGCCTCATCCTGCGTACTTAAGACCTGGCGTTGGCCACACTTAAAGCACCCCCTCCCTCCCCAGCCTCGCCGCTCCTTTGGGGCAGCCATGGGGCTGGATCTCCCGCCCTCCCTCCTTCGACATCTGGTAATGAAACCCGCTCCAGGAAGATGGCTCCCCATGCTTCCCAGATGGTGGCTGGCTGCGGAGCGCAGAGCCAGCGGAGGTGATTAGAGAGGGAGCGCAGCCAGCGGAACGTGCGGGAGGAGATGGGGAACGAGGCGCGCCGGCTCCGGGGCAGCTCTATGGGTGCTTAGCCCTGGGGGAATGTGGGGGGGGGGGTCTGGGCTGGGTGAGGAGAGGAGAGGAGTAGTGATGACTGGAATTCTTGTGGCAAATGGCTCAGATCGGAGCTCAGCTTAAAGAGTGCGGTGGAGGGGCGCTGAACGAGGGGAAAGACTCCCCACCAAAAAAACCACCCTTCTTTCTCCCTTTCCAGCAGATTCCGCCTGCGGCACCCCAGCTAGGATATGTAACCACAGCGACAGGAAAAAGCGGGGCGCGCGGGATAGGGGGTGGTCAGCCTTGTCGAGGTTGACTGAAGTCCGGCTCTCAGGGGTGGGGGGTGAAACACTTCCCTTTTCCTTCTCCTGCGCTGGCAGCAGATGGGCAAGAGGTGGGACTGGGGAGGGAGGGGTGGTGTTGTTGGGGCGCACGGGGACGGTGCCCCGAGGTGAGTACCCAAGCAAGCAAGCAAGCAGCCGCGCGCGGACGATGCTCCTTACCTCGCTTGGCTCTGCCAATCTGGCCCAGCTTGGGGGGCCGCTTGGACTGGTTGCCCCAGGAGTTGGTGTCCTGCAGGCGGCAGCTGAAGGAGATGTCTCCGACTTCCGAGTCGGTGCCATAGCGGGCCACTTTGTCGTCGTTGTAGGGCAGGATCTCAGACATGGTGCTGGCGGCGGCGGCGGCGGCACCTGGGTCACTTTCTGCTCCACGCAGAGAGAGCGAGACAGAGGCGGGGGCGAGGCTCCGAGAGGATCAAGAGGCGCTGAGCAACTGGGGCAGGCGAGCAAAGGAGCCAGCGAGCGAGCGCGTGCGGCGTCCAGCAGCCTCGACGAGCGTCTGAGCAGAGCGCTTGGGACAACCCTACACCATAAAGGAAACCCAGGCGGAAGGATGAAGTCATGCATCCGGGGCTGAGCGCGCGGCTCGGCGGCGGCTCGGTCCTCCCTCCCCCCCCCCTTTCTCCCCTCCCCGCCGTGCGTGGCAGGGAAGGGAGGCGGTGACATCAGGAGGCGAGGAAGGAATGACAATGAGGATGCAGCAAACGAGCCCCCCCCCAGCGGGGGAGGGGAAAGAGGAGGGGGCGAATAAGGGTCAGAGAGGGGGAGCCCGCCCCTTTCCAGCGCCCTGGGAGCCCAGACCCCCTGCGGAGCGCGCCCTCTGTCCGCCCTCCGCAGATCCCCTGGGGAAAGCCCTGCTGGGAGCCGCTGAGCCCCTGCCCCCCTCCTCCTCTTCCTCCTCCTCCCTCACCCCCCCCCCACCCTTGGTTCCAGGCGTCACTGTGTGTTTCCCACTTTATGCAACAACAGGCAATAGGGAGCTTCGCTTTCTCTTCCGCTTGGGACTCGCTTGTCAGCAGCAAAGCAGATTCCTTGGAGCCGTAGGCGCGGGGACGGCGCGGTCTCAGCCTGCAACGGTTGCAGTCATCCGCTGCTTCTGAGCATGGGCAGAGGGCTTTCCTCTCACCGATGAATTGCTACGGGTTTCCCACTCAGGCACAGTCTGGAAAGTCGTCCAGGAGTGAGGGATGAATGTCCAGAGTCAGGTGGTCTGGGGTGGAGGTGGGGGAAGGGAGCCCAAGCAGATCTCAACCCAGCATTTAATATAGTGTTATGAGTTCGGGGAGGGGGGGTCAGTCTAGATGATACCCTGCGCCCCTTCCTAACCTGTGGTCCTGTGGGGGGGGGGGGTAGAATCCATTGGAGGAAACCAGTCCATCCAGCTCCCTTATTAAGGTAACATCTTTGTATGGCTTGTGAACTACCATGATGCATCATAACCAAAGACGTTGCTCTATGCCACAGAACAAATAGGTGGGACTCTCCACTCCATCCTAGCTGCTACCTGCAGAACAATAGCCAGATAATTCGTCGTCGTCATCATCTCTCTGGCGATCACTTGTAGCCAAGTAAGATTGTCTTGCATGAACACGGTCTTAACAATGAGTGAGTCAGTAAGTGACTGTGGAGCCCAATTCTGGATCCACACGTCCTTCCACAGTGGGAACATAGGTTTCTGGGTGGGAGTTGATCAGGGTGAGGGTTTGCCAAGCGTGCCTTCCTCTTAGCACATTTCTCCCTTTCGTCCTGAGTTCATACTTCTTCAAAGTCCATGGCACCTTTGGTAAAAGCTGTTCTCCAATTGGAGGGCTCGCACCCATAAGTGAAGAACACAAAACAATACAGTAAGATGCAATTCCCACAGCATCCAGTGATACAAACCCATTAGTATCAGCAGCAAATGAAGGCTTGGATGAACAGAAAGGTGTTCAGCACACAGTGGTCAGCGCATTCCTTATTTCAAAAGGGAACCTGTTCCACATGGCCGATGCCTTCACACTAAAGGCCCCGCTCCAAGCATTGAAAAATGGATTTCAGGAGAATGTGGCGCCATCAGTAGGGCCTCATCAAATGAATGTAGTGACTGCACAGGTCTGTAAGGAGCAAGGCAGTCTTTCAGGTAACCTGACTGATTTATTCAGAAAACAGAGAATATAAAATCAGCCATTTACAGAAACAAATTCTAAAATACATGCCGATATGCTTGGCCTCTCCTAGGTCACAATTCTTAGTTTGCTATCCACTTCTGGTATTACCTGTACTTTTCATTTGATTTATTGTGGTGATTTTTAATACCACTAGCCAAACTTGGTGTTGATCTTAAAGAAGGGTAGAATGGAAAGGTATGGAATAAAATGCCTATAAAGTGTCTGGCAGCATCTCTGCAGGGTTTCGGACAGGGAAGCTTTCCAAAAACTACCTGGAAATGTAAGGGATTCAACCTTCTGTATGCAAAGCAGTATGGTAATTCCTGGATACCCCAATGGGATCCATCCCAAATCTTTGGGATGGGGTTGTAGACGTTTTGCCACCAGTTCAGCTCTAGTGGCATGCAAAACAAGCTGTCAATATGCTGTAGAGGGAAATGAGGGACAGATGGGGCTCATCCACCTGGGGAAGATGGACATTTTTGGGAGAAGAAAAGGCTAAGGGGTAACCCCTACACAAATCCAGAGAGGAGTCCCTAAGACAGTTGGATGGTGCCTTGTATGCCTTCTTGTGGCAGCTCCTGCAGCCAAGCTAGCGCCAAATGTCTTGCTTTGCTTTCCTTTGGACCACGTCAGTGTGACTGAGAGGGGAGTCTTGTTGTCTGGGCAGCCAGACACACTGACCAAGTTTGTGCCTTGGGGAGGTCACCTGTGCTGCTCACACAGAGGTTTGACTTCACTCCAGAGGTGCACTCCATTGCCTCTTTTGAGACAGACAGATGCCAGCAACAACTGTTGGATGGAAATGTGCCAGGAGATGCACACTTGAATGCAGTGCACTGGAGACAGTTTTGCAGTCTTACTCAGGTGCAGTAAAATATGCATAAGACACTTGGGCTTGGCAAGTGCATGTGACAGCATGTGCCAATTCATGCCTGTACCCCAATTCATACCTACAAAGAAGCCTGTTCATATGCACAGATCTCTTTAGCTGGGTCAACACATCAAGCAACAAAAATAAGGAGCGTGAGTAGTGCTTTTTTCTGTGGGAATGTTAAGGAAGGTAGGAGAGGATATATTGTTTTCATATTATCTGTCCTCACTCACGCTAGTGAGTAAACAGCAGAGCACATTCCCTTTACAACTTATTGGAAGCAAGGTGATGATTCGTTAGAATCCTTTGATTAAGCAATCCAGTCCCAGGCATGTTTCCCCTTTATTTCCCTCTTAAAATAATAATAACACAACACAATCTTCTTTAAAAGTAAGAATAAAGTTTTACTCATATTCAGTTCACAGCAGTGATCTGAAGGCAGGCTTGATCTTGTGGTTACAGTGAAAAGAAGCCTGAGCTACATCTCAGACTTTCTGCTTGTGGGCTCCATCCTATTTGAAGGCTGAGCCATGCTCTGGCTAAGAGCCAGGAGAGTGAGAGTCTAAGAGTAAGAGAGTAAGACTCCAAGAGAGAGGTGGTTGCGTGACAAGCCCTTTTGGTTTGAATCTGTACAACGGGGTGAGCTCCCGTTGCTCTGTCCCAGCTTTTGCCAACCTAGAAGTTTAAAAGCATACCAGTGCAAGTAGATAAATAGGTACCATTGCGATGGAAAGGTGAACGGCATTTCCGCACGCTCTGACACTCATCACGGTGTCCCGTTGCGCCAGAAGCAGTTTAGTCATGCTAGCCACATAACCTGGAAAAAGCTGTCTGTGGACAAATGTTGGCTCCCTCAGCCTAAAAAGTGAGATGAGCACTGCAACCCCATAGTCGCCTTTGACTAGACTTAACTGTCGAGGGGTCCTTTACATTTTACCTTTTTACCTGGTCACACACAGGGTGAGGAAGCTCCAGAGCAGGTATGACAGGAAGTCCTCCCTGTCTGGAGCCACATTCCCCTGTGTGTCCATTCTAGGCAACAGGAAGATGTTGTACTTGACAGCTCTAGTAGTAATACATCCCACATTTTCTGGGGGTAAAGATAAAGGGACCCCTGACAGTTAAGTCCAGAAGCGAATGACTCTGGGGTTGTGGCACTCATCTCGCTTTACAGGCCAAGGGAGTCAGAGTTTGTTCGCTTCCGGAGACAGTTTTTCTCGGTCATATGGCCAGCATGACTAAGCCACTTCTGGCAAAGCCAGAGCACTGCATGGAAATGCTATTTACCTTCCTGCTGGAGCAGTACCTATTTATCTACTTGCACTGGTGTGCTTTCAAACTGCTAGGTTGGCAGGAGCTGGGACCGAACAACAGGAGCTCACACCGTCATGGGGCCTCAAACCATTGACCTTCCAATTGGCAAGTCCAAGCAGCACAGTGGTTTAAACCACAGCACGACCTGTGTCCCTTTCTGGGGGTACGCAAATGTTAAAACTGTGACACTTACTGTAACAACTTCATGGTGAGTACTGGAACCTTTTTTGTGTGGTTTTTTTTTAAGCACTGGGCATAAGTAGCAAGACAATCTGGGAAACAAAAGCTTGCTTGACAGAGGTTCAGCTCAGGTGTCTGCCTGCATGTGCATATAACACTCTTACTGTTAGCTGTATTTTAAAACTTATCCTCCAAAAATAGACCCATGACAGCTTGAAATGCTTTGGGGGCATCAACCTTTTATATTAAAGTTCTGATGCCCCTTTTGTGGCTTCCCATTCCCCCAGCTTTTCCGCTGCAATTGAAAGAAGCATCTCTACAAATGACCAATTTCCCTCTGTATTATTATTATACATAAGAACGAAAGGGTAGAGGAGAAAAGAGGGGTCTTAAAAGCATTTCCCTGTCATTGTCTGTGATGTGCCCTTAGCACCTTTTTTTTTTTTTTTTGTATCATTATTATTTTTGACAGAGACACATGTCCAAGAATGAAATTCAACAGCCCTGAGATTCTGGAACTCAAGACCACTTTTATGTCAGAGATGGAGAAGCCAGCTGCTCTTTGTGAAATCTTTTTGTGAAGCACCAACTTGAAACACAAAGGCGAGAGCGATGAATCAGGCTTTGCACAGCAGGGGGGTTGGGAGGGGAAGGACTTGGTGATGTCAGGAAAACTCTTGAACTTAAGCTCCTACTGTTATCATAATGTCCTCGGACCGCTGTCAGGTGGGGAGCTCTTTGTGCTGCTTGCAGCCGCAAATGAATCTCTCCCTGCACATATTTGTTAACAGGGATGGAGGGGGGAGGCAGACAAATGCTGGGCTTCCAGAAGAATTCATGCTGATCCAGTGCAAAAATAATCTCGATGTATTTATAATGTGCTTTCATACCTAAATGGAGAACTCTGTTGAGAACACTCATCTCTAACCACCACTCTGTGCTTTGTTCTCCGGAGACACCACTATCCTGCGATGTGGTTTGAGCTCAGCAGAACCAAAGCTGTCCAATTTATTTCAGTGGAAGGAACTGATGCACACATGTGCAATCCTTTTCACCCTTTTCCAAGCTGTTCCAATCTTTGAAATGATAGGTGCAGCAGTCTACATGTGCAGAAGTTGCAGATACACATTGGCCTGTGTTCACATGATCTGGGCATCTAGCTCTGCCACTGTTGGCTTCCCTGCCTCCCTCCCGCTCCCTATGGGCACAAGCCACCACTGGCAGAGGAAAGACAATAGGCTCTATTGCAGCTGCTCCATTTACAGCAGTGATCCAATTTAATTATGACAGCTCAGGCAAAGACTAGACATCTGACTCATATCATTTACTGATTCATTGAACCAGAATCATAGACTTGTAGAGTTGGATGGGACCCCAACACTGAGTGTCATCTAGTTCAAACTCCTGCAATGCAGGAATCATACATGAAACATGGCCATCCAAGGAGAGTCCACAACCTCTTGTGGGAGTCTGTTCCAATGTCAAACAGCTCTTACTGTCAGAAAGTTCTTTCCAGTGCTTAGATGGAATCTCCTTTCTTGTAGCTTGAAGCCATTTGAACCCTACCCTCCAGAGCAAGAGAAAACAAGCTTGCTCCATCTTCCATGTGACAACCCTTGAGATATTTGAAGAAGGCTATCATGTCACCTCTCAGTCTCCTCTTTTCCGGGCTAAACATACCCAGCTCCTTCAACCGTTCCTCATCAGGCTTGGTTTCCAGACCCTTGATCATCTGGGTCATCCTCCTCTGCACACCTTCCAGCTTGTCAACATCCGTCTTGAGCTGGGGTGCCCCAAACTGGCCACAGAACTCCAGGCTGGGTGTGGCCAAGGCAGAATGGAGTGGGACTATCACTTCCCTTGATCTGGAAACCGTTGGGCATTGTAGTCCAACAAGGACACCACATTGTCTATCCTTGCTATGAATTGTCACGTTTAGGGATGCCATTATGTAATATGCAGCTAGGTAAATATGCAACTTTATAACCATAATCTATAATTATAACATCACACCATTACCGTATTTTTCGTCCCATAGGACGCTCCGTCCCATAGGACGCACCTAGTTTTTTTTTGGGGGGGGGGAAATAAAGGAAAAAATTGTTTCCTTTATTTCCCCCCAAAAGCAGGTTGGGGAAACCGAACCAGGTCGAGGAACGGCGCTGCGCTTCCCTGCTGTCCCCCGAGCTTGTGGGGCTGGCCGATGTCTGCCTCAGGTGGCAGGCTGCTATCCGCAGCGTGGGGAGCCCTGCGGGGAACTCCTGCAGGGCTCCCCACACTGCGGATGTCTGTCCGGCGCGCGGGGCACTCTGCTTCAGGGCGCCCTGCGCGCCGGGCGGCAGGCTGCTATCCGCAGCGTGGGGAGCCCTGCGGGGAACTCCTGCAGGGCTGCCTAGGCTGCGGATGTGTTCCCGAAGTGCCGGGCGCTCTGCTTTCAGCGCGCCCAGCGTTCCGGGAAGCAGGCTACTAGCCGCAGCCTAGACAGCCTTGTGGGAACTCCCGCAGGGCTGCCTAGGCTGCGGATGTCTTCCTGAAGCCTGGAGAGCGAGAGGGGTCGGTGCGCACCAACCCCTCTCGCTCTCCAAGCTTCAGCGAAAGCCTGCATTCACCCCATAGGACGCACCCAGATTTCCCCTTCATTTTTGGAGGGGAAAAAGTGCGTCCTATAGGGCGAAAATACGGTATATATCAGATAGGCACCTTCCCTTTGTCTTTTCAGCACTGTCAAAGGCATTCCTCTTTCAACAAGCCTTCTAAGTGGAGATATTTATCCCAGTTGGTATCTGTCTTGAATTTGAATTGATTTTACTTATTTATCATTTTTATAAGAATTTTAAGGTCATATATAAAAAAATTAAATGTTCATAACTGTATATATAAACCACATGTCTGAAACCCCACAGATTAGGTCCTGAACAAATTGACAAACAAACAAGATGAATTTTAACAGGGAGAAATGTAAAGTATTGCACTTGGGCAAAAAAAATGAGAGGCACAAATACAAGATGGGTGACACCTGGCTTGAGAGCAGTACATGTGAAAAGGATCTAGGAGTCTTGGTTGACCACAAACTTGACATGAGCCAACAGTGTGACGCGACAGCTAATGCAATTCTGGGCTGCATCAATAGGAGTATAGCATCTAGATCAAGGGAAGTAATAGTGCCACTGTATTCTGCTCTGGTCAGACCTCACCTGGAGTACTGTGTCCAGTTCTGGGCACCACAGTTCAAGAAGGACACTGACAAACTGGAACATGTCCAGAGGAGGGCAACCAAAATGGTCAAAGGCCTGGAAACAATGCCTTATGAGGAACGGCTAAGGGAGCTGGGCATGTTTAGCCTGGAGAAGAGGAGGTTAAGGGGTGATATGATAGCCATGTTCAAATATATAAAAGGATGTCACATAGAGGAGGGAGAAAGGTTGTTTTCTGCTGCTCCAGAGAAGTGGACACGGAGCAATGGTTCCAAACTACAAGAAAGAAGATTCCACCTAAACATTAGGAAGAACTTCCTGACAGTAAGAGCTGTTCGACAGTGGAATTTGCTGCCAAGGAGTGTGGTGGAGTCTCCTTCTTTAAGCAGAGGCCTGACAACCATATGTCAGAAGTGCTCTGATGGTGTTTCCTGCTTGGCAGGGGGTTGGACTCGATGGCCCTTGTGGTCTCTGTTATAATTCTGCCTCGGTCAGAGGTATGTGCCTATCTGTCCAGGCACCGGCTGAATTCCTTTTGACCTCCCTCCCGCGACTCCCAGCAGGAAAAACAGTTGAGGTCCGTATCGGCGATTTTTCCCAGACTGTGAGAAAAACACACCACTGCTTCTCCTCCTCCCTGCATATCCCCAGGGAGGGGAATCAGACTCAGAAAGAAATGTATCTACATGCTTTTATTTCTGTCTTTAGCAGCCATACAGTTAAAGATGTCTGCACTCTTTGAACAACAGAGAGAAACTTAAACTGACTCCATCCTGTACAGATCATATGTCACACACTGAGCTCACATCCGGTGCTCAATACTGAGAATGGACTGCCCCTTTCTTGCCATGGCAACAGTCACAAATATCCTGTCTGGCTTTCCAGCCAGCAGCAGCTGGCTTAGCTGCTTCTTCTTGCTTCTGCATTGCTTCTTTATGGTAACATACTCCCCCTAAAGAATCAATGCGTGCAGCGAGCAATGCTTGATCCAGAGAAGAAAACAAACAGTTGTTATATGTATAACATTCCCCTGTTGTTTCAGTTCCACCCTTGGAACTACCCGCCACTGGTTTTACCAATGTACCTCTCTGGTTGTGTGACTTCCAAGGAATGAGTGCATCTTCTTTACCTTGGTTAGCAACTCTCTGTTGTGCCTTTGTCTCTGACTCAGACACAGCTTCAATTTGACCTTGGTCGTTTACAACAGCAACACATGCAATAGCTAGGTTGGCAAACTCTTTTGAATACCTCTTGGGTGGTACACCCTTCGTTGCTCTCTCAGACCTACGTAAGAGGTGCTGCTCTTCTCTGCTTTCTGGTTCAGCCTTTGAACTCTCTGGAGAACCAGTACTAAGCGTAATCAGTGGTTCGTCCTCCTCCTCTGAGGGTCTAGTCATTATGTGAGATTTCCTCTCAATGACTGTGACAACCGAGCTGTCTGAGCTATCGCTGTCATCATCAGTACTACTGAATTCAATAAAATCATCATCATCATCATCATCATTAGAATCATCATCTCCTGTGGGAAATGTGTGAGCAATCACTCTCTCCTGTTCAGGAGCACTCTCTAGAAATTTTGTGAGAATCACCTGACCAGATTCAGACAAAATTACTCTGTAGAGACCCTTTTCATAACCCACAAAAATGCCTCTGGCATTCTTTACTCCACCCGGAGCTTCTCTCCTCACATGAGACCCAAAAACCTTGAAATGGGCAACAGAAGGTTTTCTATGGAACAGTTTCTCAAAAGGAGAACTTCCCAACTCTTTTGAAAACTTTCTCAACCACGTATAACAAAATGACATTAGCGACTCAGCCCAGTACTCATGTGGCAGACGTGAACTAAGCAATTGCGCCTCCATTCCCTTTTGCAATTCTTTGTTCACCCTAACACAGACACATCTCTTCCAAGCTTCTTCGGAAGCTGCAATTTTGTGTCTTATCCCTTTCTTCTTCAGGAACCTCTGGAAATCCTGTAAGAGAAAAATTGGCTTCTCATCTGTGCAAAGACAATCTATGTCAGCATCATGCATATTTTTAACCTTGTCACAAAACTCTTTAAACCTTTCTAAGGCATCTTTTGGTCTCTCCAAAAGATAAATCCAGACAAAACCTGTGAAAGAATCAACACATATTAGGTAATACTTTGCATTGCCTCTAGATGGTGCTAGAGGACCAATCACATCAGCATACACCCGCTGAAATGCCCTGTTGACCCTCGAGGTCACCTGCTTGGCGTTCTTCTTGGCTACACCTGCAAAAGAGATCATGTTAGAATTACATTTCATGTAATCACTTTGATCAAAAGTCAACAAATACAGTCCATCTTTCTCTTTGGCAGAAAGATACAACTCTCCATCTTTGTAGATCTCACAGTTCTCATCATCATAGGACAGTTTTAGTCCCTTCTTGGCAATCTGCGAAATGCTGAGCAGATTGTACTTCAACTCTGGAACCAAATAAACATTGTTTATAGTCAAGTTCAGACTTTCAAGATACACAGTCCCAATTCCGGTCGCTTTCAGCTCTTGACCGTTGGCTTGTTGTACAACGAAGCTTTGCTTCTTAAACAACGAAAATAGCTCTCTGTGATGGGTCATGTGAACCGTGGCGCCCGTGTCAATGACAAAAGCGTTCTCCACTTCTGGCTTGGTTCCTTTCGACATCAAAGCCTTTGCAGGCTTCGCCTGTGACTTGGTATAACTTTTGCCTGACGCCTCAGACTTCGTGGAGCTTCCCTTGGCACCTTTGTTCTGACGTGGCTTCTTACAGTTCCGCTGAAGATGCCCAGTCTGTCCACAATTGTAACATCGGACAACGTTCAAAGCTACAGCATTTTCTCCAGTAGCAGTAGCAGTGGGGGTGTCAGAATTCCGTTTTTGTCTCCCCCTGTCCTTGACCTCCAGGGCAGCAAGTCTGTCCTGTTCATTCAGAACGACGGCATAGACCCTCTCCGAAGTCAATTCATTCGCTGGGAGGGACCCCAGCTGACTGGCAACGGTTTTGTAAGTCCGATTAAGGCTGTTTATCACCATGAAGCAAAACACTTCCTCCTGCAGATGGAAATTGCGTTCCACCATCTGTTGGCGCAGAAATTTCATTTCCGTCAGGTGCGCTTGAACATCTCCATCAGGCGCAAGCCTCAGGTTGGTCAGCCTTTCAAAATACAGCAACGCTGAAGAACTTGCATCTCTCTGATGTGTCCTTCTCAGCGTGTCCCAAACATCTTTCGCATGCTGTAAATCTTGTATATGGATAAGCTGAGAGTCTGACACACACAGAATTATAGCCGTTCTGGCCTTCACATCCTGTGACTCCCAAGCACGCACTGGTGCTGCAGGGATGGGGTTCTCAATCACCCCAGTCTCTGATTCTGCAGCAAGGCCTTCATCTTAATAGACCAAGATGCATAATTGTCATTGGTCAGGAGGGGTGGAGAAGGCAGACCTTCCCCCTTCTTGGCATCCATTTTAAGTCCTTTGCCTTTAACTCTCAAACACAAGCCTCTAAAATCCAAAAGCTGGTTTGTTTACACTCTTGGCACCTGGCAGCTCTGACACTGGCTGCATTGGAATGTCTCTTCCAACAGTTCGTGAGAGCTTAGTCAAAACACAATTGTTTTTGCCTCTCTGAGGCACAGCCTGACTGTCCAGCCCTCTTGAGTAACTTCCTACTTGACTGGCCGGCGTTGCTTAGCAACAGTGCATTCCTTTCCTTGGACAGGAAACCACAAGAATCTCTGAAATGCAGGCCTCTTTCACTCAGAGCTGTTTTTCCCAAACGCTGCTCCTTTGAAGCAGAGAATGAATCACTCTGCATTCACACTTTTAAGCCCGAAAATCTCATACCTTGGGCTCCGTGGCTTGGCTGTCAGCTTCTTCTGGTCAGCTTCTGGCTGCAGAGAAAACAGCCCCTCACTTCAGGCTTCCATGGAGCGATGAAAACAGCAGCTCTGCTACTATCTTTGCAGACTTCCATGGATCGAAGAAACCATCCTCTGCTACCAATGTTATTGGAATTCTGCCTCGGTCAGAGGTATGTGCCTATCTGTCCAGGCACCAGCTGAATTCCTTTTGACCTCCCTCCCACGACTCCCAGCAGGAAAAACAGTTGAGGTCCGTATCGGCGATTTTTCCCAGACTGTGAGAAAAACACACCACTGCTTCTCCTCCTCCCTGCATATCCCCAGGGAGGGGAATCAGACTCAGACAGAAATGTATCTACATGCTTTTATTTCTGTCTTTAGCAGCCATACAGTTAAAGATGTCTGCACTCTTTGAACAACAGAGAGAAACTTAAACTGACTCCACCCATGTACATCCTGTACAGATCATATGTCACACACTGAGCTCACATCCGGTGCTCAATACTGAGAATGGACTGCCCCTTTCTTGCCATGGCAACAGTCACAAACATCCTGTCTGGCTTTCCAGCCAGCAGCAGCTGGCTTAGCTGCTTCTTCTTGCTTCTGCATTGCTTCTTTATGGTAACAGTCTCTTCCAACTCTATGATTCTATGATTCTATTCTATGATTCTATGACCTCAAATATTTCTCAGCAAGGTCAAAGTGGGAAATCTCTCCATTGTCTCTTTCCTCACAAATCCTGTCCTCACAAATCCTGTCTTAAGGGAACATTCAAGATATGAACAGGGTGTGAGCCTGTGACCTGTGACCTAGATTCAGGAATTAAGTAGTTATAATTACAAAAGAGTGGCCAAAACCCAGATAATGCAGTCAGGGAAACAACACACTCAGATTTCTGTTGTAGACCGCCTTTTCTGTGATGTAAATATGATGTATCTGGGGGGTGGTCTTGGACTACAGGGCGGGCAGTTTAAAATGTCTATATAAGGGCTTGTGGGATGCGTGTGGCACTCTGGTCTAAACCACAGAGCCTAGGGCTTGCCGATCAGAAGGTTGGCGGTTCGAATCCCCGCTACGGGATGATCTCCCATTGCTCGGTCCCAGCTCCTGCCAACCTAGGAGTTCAAAAGCACATCAAAGTGCAAGTAGATAAATAGGTACCGCTCTGGCGGGAAGGTAAACAGCGTTTCTGTGCACTGCTCTGGTTCGCCACTTGCCTGTGGACAAACACCAGCTCCCTTGGCCTAAAGAGCAAGATGAGTGTAGCCACCCCAGAGTCGTCCACGACTGGATCTAATGGCCAGGAGTACCTTTACCTCTTATATAAGGGCTTGCAGGCATGGCTCTGGGTCCTACTCCTCTCTCCTGCGTGTCGGGGAGCACCCTGTTGCAACAGTTAATAAAGATCAGGCTTACTAGCTGCTTTGCTTCTCAATATTCTCTGGTTGGTCTCTGTTATTTTCTCCTACTGATAGAGAACCTACAAAAGAACTCTATATGGGCTCATAAGGGAACCCCATAAGGGAAAAGGAGCAGTTTTTTTCTTATATCATCATATATTTTAGCAGTGCTTTTTTTCAGGGAGTACTCAAGGGTAAGCAGTACTGGTACCTCTCTCTCTCTCTCTCTCTCTCTCTCTCTCTCATTATTAAAAAGTGTGGCACTTACTGTAACAACTTCATGGTGAGTACCGGCACCTATTTTTCTAAAAAAAAGCACTGTATCTGTGTGTGTGTGTGTGTTCTCGTGCTTGGGTTTTTCATATTGTTTTTATTTTTTATTTTTTTGGGATGACTCATAGGAAGCAGTTAATAAATGAAACAAATAATTAACACCATCATCATTAATAAACAAAGGCATTCTGTCTCAGTACAGGTGCTTGAGATTCTGTCCATTCATTGCAAAGCTCTATTAATACTTTAAAACACACACTACTTTAAAAAAAGAAATTACGTAACTGCAAACTAAGCACCCTGTTGAGTTTTGTCTCTTAACCTTCCCACCTTCTTCTGTCATGTGGCATCTCCTCCAACACAGCCATTGAGAAGAAGTTTTTTAAATTTCATTTCTTATTCAATCCGGCAAACAAAGCTATCAAAAGAATGACAAGTCTGTTGCAGGTTCCTGAGAATCTAGGAGTCCTTTGATTGCAGCTCTCCCCTATATTACCTTTGCTAGCCGGGTTGTTAAATGCACAGCACAAATAGACAGAGAACTGGATGGAGGTCTGGAAGTCAGATGCTTTTCTTTCTTTACAACATTGATCATAGATAAAAAAGGACACTTCAGAAGACCGAGAAAGCAGCTGAAGGTGGGGGCAGAAAAGTACTGCAGAAAGAGTGGGAGAACCTCCGTTTGACCCTCAAAACCATTCCCAGGCAACACTCACTCCACAAGACTTGCTCCATGCCATCCTTGAGTGTTTTTACCGGTCTTGAATGTGTCCTTGAACCAGGAATGACTCTTGCTCACTTAGACAGACAATGGAGAGAGGAGTGTTTGTTTTTGTGCAGAAAACTCTGGCTTTGCAGTGGCTGGAATGTACCCTAGTGCACAAAGGTGCACTATGAGGTTCTGCATCAGATTGTGCCTGGTGGGGAGAAAGCAGGTGGAGAAAGTATTTTATCCCTCTCCCATATACCAGAACTCAGGGGAATCTGAAGAAGCTGAGTGACCAGGGTGGATAAAAAGAGCAACTTTTTCATGCAGCCCATAGTTAAACTATGGAACTCATTCCCACAAAGAGTAGTGATGGCCACCATCTTGAACTGAACTGAGCTGAGATTAGGACAAATTTGGGCTTAAGCTCTACATCCGCTGGAGACAGCATGTCTCTCAGTACCAGCTGCTGGGGATTGCAGGTAAGGGTTGGGGGTGCAGGAAAGTTGAGGCATACCTAGGCTCCCCTGTGCCCATGGCAAGGAGTGTCTCCAAATCCAGAAGAGACCAAGGACCAGAAACTCAAAAAGTTGGCTTTTCGCTGCCTTTTGCACTCTGCCAGTGACTTCCTCCACAGTCACTGGGGTTGGCTTGGCTCTGCCCCACCTCCCCTCCTCCTTCTCTGTGGTTGGTCTGCCTGCCTTCCTGCCTTCCTCCATCCCTCTGCTCCCTGCTTTCCCTTCTGCCTCCTTCCTCTCTTCCTTTTTCCACCCCCTGCAACTCTCACCTGCTCTCTGTCTTTCTTCCCTTCAAACTTTGCTGGTTTTTGCTATGCAGACCTGCTCTCTGTCTTTCCTCCCTTCACACTTCGCAATAGCACTGTGGGACAATTAGTCATGGGGGGTGGCCCCTGCAGGGCTGCTGCAATGGCCCACTGACCTTTTGGGCCCTGAAATCACATCCCTTGAGTCATGTTTAGAACTCAGCTACGCCACTGGGTGTGCAAGGGGCCACCCGCACTTAGGGACGCTACTGCAGATTTGTGGAGGGTCTATTCCTTAGCCTTTTCTTCCTAGTCAAACTAATCTCTTAATCTCTGGGATTTGTAGGGTGTGAAATCCCCTTCCACTATTCTCTTGAACTGTCTGCCTTAGACTGCAATCCTAACCTCACTTACCACTAAATTCAATAGAACTTACTTCTGAATGGACATGGTTAGGAATGCCCTTTTAATTGGCTGCTGCTGTGTTTTTTAGGCTGATAATTTTTGTTTTGCTAACAGGTTTTACATATCTGCCATGTGTTTTACATTTGATGCAATGCTCTTAAAGGTAAAGGTACCCCTGACTGTTAGGTCCAGTCACGGATGACTCTGTGGTTCTGCATTCATCTCGCTTTATTGGCCGAGTGAGCCAGCGTTTCTCTGCAGATAGCTTCCGGGTCATGTGGCCAGCATGACTAAGCCGCTTCTGGCGAAGCTAGAGCAGCACACGGAAACACCATTTACCTTCCCGTCGGAGTGGTACCTATTTATCTACTTGCACTTTGACATGCTTTCGAACTGCTAGGTTGGCAGGAGCAGGGACCGAACAAAGGGAGCTCACCCCGTACGGGGATTCAAACCACCGACCTTCTGATCGGCAACCATATAAATTCAAAACATATATATTTGCAACCTGCCCTCTTCTTCTCCGGAGCACCTATCAGATGCTGGTCTTAGATATTTCTATGTACACTCTCAATGCAAGCAGGCAATGTCTGATGAGGTTCTGATAAGTGAGTGAAGAGTGTTTTGTACTTGAGACCTATTACATTTATATCCTGCCCTTTCCCCACAGGGTAGGTTGCCCACAAGCCAAACGCCCCCCTCCCCAGAGGACGAAAGGCAAATGGTGAAAATTATATGGATACTCCCCCCCCCCCCCGAGCTAAAAGGCATATGTTATGAAGCCTGTGAGACAGCATCAGGTTGCTTGGCTTCCGCTCAGACATTGAGACGAGTCCCATGATACGTAACTTAATTTAGCATTATAAAATCGACGAGGTAATTGCATTTCCTAAAACAAAAGAAGTGTCAGACCCTTCGTTTCCTTCTCAAGCACTGTGCCTTTGGCTGAGTTGCTGCCAGAAATAGCCCTTTTCCCTCTTAGACTTTGCCTAAGAGTGAAAGCATGCCACTGTCGCAACTGTTAGGAGGAAGCAGATTATCTGGACCCATTCCAGGCTGGATTTGGCACACACTCAGCTCTGATTGCCCTAACAGATGACTTCCTTTGAGCGAGAGACAGGGGGCATGCACTTCTGCTACTGCTGTGGGTTCTCACAATAGCTTTTGACACCATTGACCATAGTAATCTCCTGGGCCAACTCCATGGGTTGGGATATGCAGGAACTGTTTTACAGCGGTTCTGCTCCTACTTGCATGGCCGGTAACAGAGAACAGCATTGGAGAACTGAAGTACATCTTCACAGTTTAGTTGTAAGGTGCTGCAAGGCACCACTTTGTCCCCAATGCTATTTAACATCTAGATCCATTTGGGCTGAGGCTCAGGCCATGTTTCGGCACATAAACCGACTGCTTTGGTCACCCTGTCTGATGACCTCTGCTGGGAGATAGACAGGGGAAATGTTTCCTTGTTCATTCTTCTCAACCTTGCAGTGGCTTTTGATACCATCAACCATGGTATCCTTCTTGAGTGACTGTCCAGGTTAGGCGTGGGTAGTACTGCTTTGTGGTGGTTCAAGTCCTACTTGGATGGTTGTTTCCAGAGAGTGTTGCTTGGGGAGGGATCCATGGAGCCTTCAGTTGGGGGCTCCTCGTGGTTCAATTTTATTTCCCATGCTGTTTAACATCTGCATGAAACTGCTGAGTGGGGTCATCCAGAGTTCTGGAGTACGTTGTCAGCAATATGCTGATGTCATACAACTCTGCTTTTCCTTTATATCTGCAGGTGAGGCAGTGGATGTGTTAGACCGTTGTCTTGGCTTGGTAATGGACTGGATGAGAGCCAACAAACTGAAAGCTCCATCCAGATATGACTGAGGCGCTGTTAGTGGGCAGTTTCCTAGACCAGATGGATGGGAGGTTGCCTGCTTTTGATGGGGTTATATTCCCTATGAAGGGGCGGGTACACGGCTTGGATACTTCTAGATCCACTGCTGTTGCTTGAGGCTCAGGTGATCTCGGTGGCATGGAGTGCCTTCCATCAGCTTTGGCTGGTGGCCCATATCTGGACAGGGATAGTCTAACTTCTATCCTCTTTGCTCTGGTAACCTCTAGGTTAGATTACTGCAGCTGTCCTTATCAAGTTTGCTCCTCCTTAGCCTCACTGTTGCCTTTGTAGCACTCAGCAGAGGAAGGGACGAAGCTAGAATCAGTTGGCTCTGACTATCATTGCTTCTGCCTCCACTTATCCACCTACTCTTGGCCTCTCTGCCTTCTGCCCTACCAGCCCAAATGAGCACCAGCCTCCATGACGGACACTCCTTTTCTTGTCTCTTATCAACCTCCAAGGCATCTGCTGGCAAATTAATGGAATATAAGACTACCAATGGCTGCTGGCCATGTTCTACCATCCACTGCTGGAGGCAGGATGGGGAAGGCTGTTGTGCTCAGGTTGTGCTTGTAGGCTTCCCATGAGCATCAGGTTGGTCACCCTGAGAAAAGAATATGGGCACATTGGGCCTTTTGCCTGATCTAGCAGCCAAACTCTCCTGGAGTTCTTAATGATCAAACAGATTTTGCTTCTAACCTCAAACACCTTTCAGCTTCCAGAATGTATTGTTATTTGATTATGACACCCACCCACTGCAATGAAAAGCAACAACAACAACTGGGAAAAGGTCTGTTGATTCACTGCATCCCTTTGCATAAGAAAACAGACACAGGTGTGAGATTTCTTCCCTGCTGTGGCTCTGATAGGCTGTGGAAGTGGCATTTGGAGTGGTTAATTGGAATGGGAAAATTCCAGCACTGCCAGTCCAACCGTGCTCTAAACATGACTCAAGGGATGTGATGTTGGGACCCAAAAGGTCAGTTGCCATTTTGGCTTCTTTTAACAGAAACGCCACATCCAAGATTCAAGGCATCATAGTACCTGCCTACACAGGAGCGCTGGAAAGGCATCCTTTTGGCACTCAGACCCTGTTTGCCCAGCGCAGAATTTCTGAGAGGGGGCTGACAACATGCAAAAGTGGTGGATGAATGCCACAAGGAATCAGAGGAAATCAGGGTTTGCATCAAGCCTGTCTATCTATCTATTGAGAGGCACATTGACTATCTTTAACTACAGAATGGCTGTTTGGGGGATTTTAAAAGTTTTTTTTTAGTTTGTATTGAATTGTATAGTTATAAATAGTTGTATGGTTTTTATTGAATGGTATCGTTTACCTTCTGCTGCAGTGTGTATTATACTGTGGAGATGGCCTGTCTGCTTTTTGTTCATATTGTATTTTAACTATTTATTAGTGACCATTTAATGATTTTGATGTAAGTTGCCCAGAGACCTTCACTGCTAGGGTGTCGTAGAAATACTGTTGTGAAAATAGAGAAAGACGATACCAAGAGTGACTAGTAGGGTGCCACAGGGTTCTGTCTTGGGCCCGGTATTATTCAACATCTTTATCAACGACTTGGATGATGGACTCAAGGGCATCCTGATCAAATTTGCAGATGACACCAAACTGGGAGGGGTGGTTAACACCCCAGAGGACAGGATCACACTTCAAAACGACCTTGACAGATTAGAGAACTGGGCCAAAACAAACAAGATGAATTTTAACAGGGAGAAATGTAAAGTATTGCACTTGGGCAAAAAAAATGAGAGGCACAAATACAAGATGGGTGACACCTGGCTTGAGAGCAGTACATGTGAAAAGGATCTAGGAGTCTTGGTTGACCACAAACTTGACATGAGCCAACAGTGTGACGCAGCAGCTGAAAAAGCCAAGATTTCCCACTTTGACCTTGCTGAGAAATATTTGAGGTCATAGAATCATAGAATAGAATCATAGAATCATAGAGTTGGAAGAGACCACAAGGGCCATCGAGTCCAACCCCCTGCCAAGCAGGAAACACCATCAGAGCACTCCTGACATATGGTTGTCAAGCCTCTGCTTAAAGACCTCCAAAGAAGTAGACCCCACCACACTCCTTGGCAGCAAATTCCACTGTCGAACAGCTATTACTGTCAGGAGGTTCTTCCTAATGTTTAGGTGGCTTTTTTAGCTGCCGCGTCACACTGTTGGCTCATGTCAAGTTTGTGGTCAACCAAGACTCCTAGATCCTTTTCACATGTACTGCTCTCAAGCCAGGTGTCACCCATCTTGTATTTGTGCCTCTCATTTTTTTTGCCCAAGTGCAATACTTTACATTTCTCCCTGTTAAAATTCATCTTGTTTGTTTTGCCCCAGTTCTCTAATCTGTCAAGGTCGTTTTGAAGTGTGATCCTGTCCTCTGGGGTGTTAGCCACCCCTCCCAGTTTGGTGTCATCTGCAAATTTGATCAGGATGCCCTTCTAAGAAAGAAGATTCCACCTAAACATTAGGAAGAACTTCGTGACAGTAAGAGCTGTTCGACAGTGGAATTTGCTGCCAAGGAGTGTGGTGGAGTCTCCTTCTTTGGAGGTCTTTAAGCAGAGGCTTGACAACCATATGTCAGGAGTGCTCTGATGGTGTTTCCTGCTTGGCAGGGGGTTGGACTCGATGGCTCTTGTGGTCTCTTCCAACTCTATGATTCTATGATTCTAAGAGGAGAGAGAAAAATCACTTGAGATCCAGTGAGGACTAGGCATGTAGTTGCTTTTACCCATATTCACCCCTGTCCTGGAGCATCACCCATTCATTCCATCTCCTTCTCCTCTCTGCCATCCATAGTTAGCATCTAGCATCTAGTTCAAGCTTCTCCATCCATGTGTTCTGGGTGTTTTGGACTACAGAATTGTAGTCCAAAGCATGTGGACGGCACCAGGTTGGGGAAAGCCAAGCTATTGTTGTTGCTGTCAGCATCTGTCTGTCTCAAGAGGCAATGGGGTGTGCCTCTAGGGGTGAAGTTGAAGTACTGTGGTAGCAGCACCAAAATGACCTCCCTGGGGTGCAAGACTGGGCAGTGGGTATGGAGGTCCTGGGCTGCCCTGACAACAAGACCCTCCTCTCAGCCTCACTGATGTGGTCCAATGGAAACCAGAGCAATACGTTTGGCACCAGCTTGCCTAGAGGAGTTGCTGGAAGGAAGCACACAAGGAGTCATCCAACTGCATTAGGGACATCTCTCTGGATTTGTGTAGAGTTTACCCCTTAGCCTTTTCTATCTATCTCTATCTCTAATCTCTATCTCTATCATCTCTATCTATCTACACACACACACACACACACACACACACACATTTTTATTGATTTTTAACATATCATTTCCAACAAGCATTTAACATAAATTCTATCTTATACAATATTTTAGACTTCCATCAACTACCTCTGAAGATTTTTCATTCTTTATCACTTGTCCTGCATTTCTTAATTTCTCTTTTACTTTTAATTATCATTAACTAATAGTTCTCTTCATAGTCTTCCTTACAATATTTCACATAATCCTCCTTACAGAACTTCTTGCAGTCCTACTAGCGTAATCTGTTTATTACAATTGCTTTTTAGGTAGTTCAAATATTTACTCCAGTCTTCTAAGAATCTCTGGTCCTGCAGCTTTCAAATCCTTCCTGTTAATTTGTCTAATTCTGCATAGTCCATTAATTTCATTTGCCACTCTTCTTTTGCTGGTAATTCTTCTTGTTTCCATTTCTGTGCCAGTAATATTCTGGCTGCCGTACCCCTTAGCCTTTTATATGCAGAAGATGTCCTGCAAAGCAGCAGAGGTTTATGACCAGATTTTCCTACATGGGCTCCTGTCCCAGGTTGATGTGCCCCATCTGCCCCTCACTTCCCTCTACACTACAGCATGTGCAGAAACCACCTTCTTGACCATTGGACCTGTTATTGGTTTTGTCCACTCAATCCGCCAGAGCCTGTTTTCTCATGCAGGGGAAGTCCCTAACTCACCAAGGGTTTGAGTCCCGTCAGCTACCCTCACCTGGTTTAGCCAGGCAGTCGAAGCCATTCCTGGTGTGCGGCTGCTGTCACTGGAGGCACAATGGACCTTGGTGGGTACAAGTGCCATTTTCCAGTTTGGCTATTAAGGATCCGGCTGTTCTGGATCCGGATAGCTTGACTACCAGTTGTCAATGCATTGGTAACCACAAGTTTGGATTACTGCAGTGTGCTTCATGTGGGGCTGCCCTTGAGGTTGGTCCACAGGCTGCAGCTACTGCACGGCCACTATCTAGGCTGCTTGTAAGAGGAAGCTGCTGCCAGCATGTAATACCTTGTCTGTGGGATCTGCACTGGCTGATCATCTGCTCCTAGGCCAAGTTCAGGACTATAAGGCCCTCTACAGCTCAGGATCACGATACTTGAGAGACCACCTTATCCCTTTTATGTCCTGTTGGTCTCTGCATTCTGCAGGACAGTATCTCCTTGAAGTCCCTAAAATATCAGGAGGCCACTAATTCAGAGCAGAGCAATTCATTGTGGCCTCCCCTGTTGTGTAGAACATCATCACTACTGAGCTACAACAGGCACCCATTATCTGTGCTTTCTGGAAACAATTGAAGACATTCTTGTTTTGACAAGCTGGGTGAAAAGATCCTTCTGCCTTAGGAGTTATTCTGTATTGTTTTCAAACCTATCCTAAGTCATTGCTTTGCACTGCTCTTAAAACTATTTTGGTTGTTTTTCTGCTATGTCTGTAAATCATCTTAAATCTTGTGTGGAAGGCGGTAACTCAATCCATCAATCAATTGCTCAGGATGGATGGTTGATGGCTTCTTACTGGGGAAGGGTACAGGAAGCTATTGTACCTTCCACCACATCTCAGCCAAAGAGGAAGGGCAGATCTAAGGCTGCTCTGTGGAATTTCCAGCTTGGGTGGGGAGGGAGGGAGAGAGATCAATTATGAGTTGTAGGCTAGAAGACATTTGACGATGTAGGCAATTCCTTCTGGGGATCTGATCTGGGGGAGAGGATCTTCCACTTACAGTACTTGAGATATATGCTGCTTGCTCTATATGAATTGTAGAATCAACAAATTGTAAAGTTGGAAGGGATCCTGAAGATCATCCAGTCCAACCCCCTGCAATGCAGAAATATGCAGCTGTCTCATATGGGTATTGAACCTGCAACCTTGTCATTATCAGCACCACACTGTAACCAACCAAAGAATCCCTGAAAAGTGATGCATATAGAACAAAATATTGCAATTACACTCTGAGTCTCCTTCCAAAGGAAGTCAAACTTTTGAAAGCCATACCTTGGGACCTTCCAATGCTGGAAGAGGGGAAACATGTACCAACAGCAGCAGAACCTAGAATGTTGGCTTATACTGAATCAGACCACTGAGTTCAGTGTTGTCTACACTCCTTGGCGGTGGGTCTCCCACATTTCAGATGGGAGACATTCCAAGCCTACCTGGATATGCCAAGGATTGAACTTGGGACCTTCTGCATGCAAAGCAGATGTCCTACTGTGTTATGGCTCTTCCCCCATGGCTCAGAGTCAAGAAGAGACACTAGCTCCAAGATTTGGGGTATCCTTAGGAAAGGCAACTCAGTTCCCCCCTCAACATGGAAAGGTTGGGTGTGGAAACTGAGACTGGTCCCGCAGTTCTGTTGGGGATGCCCCACTCCCTGGTAATATAAGCACAAACTGGCTGTGTAGGTAGGCAGAAAGGTCACAGCAATGGGCACTGCCAGGTTTTCTCTTTTTTAAAAAATATAATCTGCTGGCAGTTAATAAAATATTCAGAACTGAATCTTTTCCAGCTCGTCAGCAACAATATCAAATATTGAGCCCCACAATGAGCCTATTCCACCCCGCCCCCCGGTTCCATTCTCACGAGGCAAATCAAAAAGTCCAGGAGGAGATGTACAGAAGGCACAGCCCACATTTACGGAAGCCGCACAGACCGTCTGCAGCATTCAAGCCACAGGGGGAACTCACAGATACCGAACGTTCAGGGCAGGAAATGTCATCACAGCTCATTGCAAGGATCTTCATTTGTCGAGCTAGGAAGAGTCAGCACCGGTGGGGAAAGGGCTTTGGAAGGCTTGTTATACCTGATCCAAAACACCCACCCACCTCACTCACACACGAAAACAAAGATCACCACAGCCAATCACAAACAAACAATCACACCCTAGGCCAACCCCAACCTCTCTCACTACCAAAGGAACACAAGCAACGCTGACACCAAACCCTACATGCATTAAGCATAATAGAAACATCGCCACCCGACCCCACCCCCATCCACCTTCCCTCTCTCCACCCCCCTTTTCTTTTTTCTTTCTTTCTTTCTTTTTTCTTCTCCCCCTAATGCCTCAACAAATGAAACAGATTTGTAAAAATGTTACATGGTGAAAAAAAATACGAGGCATTACACTTACTTCTGTAAAACAAGAAAATCCTTAATAAAATATTAAAAATGGAAAATGGAAGGCTTGTTATAGCCCATTACCCCAAGACAATTATAGGGGGACGGGTGAGTGGACAGCATGCACAATCTATGCTCCATTAAAAACACATTGACAGCAAAGCATCCCTGGGCAAGTAAAGTAGCACCTGCCTTCCTTTTGCTCTTGCATTCCTGGAGACAAGTCTACAGTAGAACCACCTACAACCCAGCATTTATCACTCAGTCCCATTTAGAACCACTGGCAGTGAATCCACTGGGGCAAATGGGGCACTGCCCCGACCACCTCAGCCTTGGTTCCTCCAGGCTCACCTGCCTTTGTGCCTACAGACAGATTTGACTCTTGTCAAACAGGCAGATTCAACTTGCAAGACTACCACCATAATTCTTTTTGTATGTTATCACCCGTCCTTCAGCCTAAGGTCCCAACATTTTTAAGGGACTTTATAGTCGTCCAGTCAACTTTTGCATTGCATACTCCAGTCAAAATATCTTTAATGGAACTCTTTTCATATGTGTGTTAAATATAAATGGGTTTTCATAACTGACGTTATGGCTGTAAATCACTTAGAAGCCATTTTGGGTTATCTATATCATCCATCTATATCTATATCTATCATCTATCTATCATCTATCTATCTATCTATCTATCTATCTATCTATCTATCTATCATCTATCATCTATCATCTATCATCTATCATCTATCATCTATCATCTATCATCTATCTATCATCTATCTATCTATCTATCTATCTATCTATCTATCTATCTATCTATCACACACAATTGCTCTCTTAGCTTCTGACAGGCTTGACTCTTGTGAAAGTGGCAAATCCAACTTACATCCCTACCATCACAATTCTTATTTTATTTTACCATCCACACGTCATGCCAAGGTCCCAATGTTGTTGCACAGATGAAGGGTTAACTAGGGTTCAGCATTTTGACTGTCCTTACCGGAAGATTGGTTTCTAGGCTGAACTCTCAGCAGAATCATATGACCAGAGCTGATCATCTTATGAGAAATACAGAAAGGGGGAAATACCATTTTTGGTCAGGAGCAAACGGAACCATGGTATTAATTACCTGGATGAGACATAATTGCCTCATTCTTCAGAATCCATGTCTCTCTTTGAAGTGGGGGCTTGGTAAATAGCAACCTTCCCTTCCACTTTGCATTTGCTCAGAAAAATGACAAATGAACAACAAAACACAATGAACTTTTAATACAGCACATCCTCTAAGTGACATCAGCTTTGATAGGAAGGATGTGTTGCTTCAGGTATGTTTTAATGTTTTCTAACATTAGAGAGAAAAATGTACTGTGCTGTGGTGACAAATACTTCCCTTTCTTTTCTTTACTAAGTACTAAACGGTTGGCGATGAATGTCTAACGTTGAGCAATTGGTAAGTTGAGATATTTGAAGCCCTTTAAGAGAGACAGATGGGACGCGGGTGGCGCTGTGGGTTAAACCACAGAGCCTTGGGCTTGGCGATCAGAAGGTCAGCGGTTCGAATCTCCGTGACGGGGTGAGCTCCTGTTGTTCAGTCCCTGCTCCTGCCAACCTAGCAGTTTGAAAGCATGAAGTGCAAGTAGATAAATAGGTACCACTCCGGGGGGGAGGTAAACAGCGTTTCTGTGCGCTGCTCTGGTTCACCAGAAGCGGCTTAGTCATGCTGGTCACATGACGTGGAAGCTGTACGCCGGGTCCCTCAGCCAATAAAGCAAGATGAGGCAGGTCCCTTTACCTTTAAGAGAGACCAATGTGCAGCAAGACAAGGTGGTGTAGCAGGACCCCCCCCCCATCATTCAGTTTGTACAAACTTCACACACACTCACACTCACACACTACATATGCTACGCTTCTGTTATAAATTCATAGAAAATCAACCATGCATCGGATTTGCACTGTTCTACTTTTATTTTACTCCATGAAGGAAGGGCTACAAAATGGGGAAGGTTTGATACAGGGCACCTGTCAGGGATGCAGCGGGAGTGCAGGGAGGGGAGGAGATGGAGAGCGAGGGGGAGTAATCCGAGGGCAGTGTAGGAGAAGATGACAGTAGCCCGAGAGATTCCATGAGCCTCTCCAGCGAATCGGAAGATTCACAGAAGGGGGCGCCGGTGGCCAGGGCAAGGGGGGCCCCAAGGGGGACACCCCAGAAGCAAGGGGCCAGCGGGGACTCCCAGAGCAGCAGTTGGAAATCAGGACCAGCTTCCCCACCAGAGCGTAGTGGGGGGGAGGAGTCCCAGGTATTGGGGCCAGCGTATTCACCACCAGCGGGAGAAGATGAGTCAGGATTGACCACGCCTCCATCAGAGAGCAAGGGAACGGTCAAGAGGAAGGTTGCCAGCTGGGCGCGCACACCAAGTTCAAATGTACAGGCGAGCGGCACAGCAGGTAGCCCGGATAGGGAACCAGGTCCTAAAGCCCGCCGGAAGGAGGGGCAAGAATCAGGGGGGTCAGCGTCAGAAGAGTCCAGAAAAGGTGAAACCCCAGTGGGCAGGAGGGCCCAGAGGAGGAAGGAGCTAAGGAAGAGGTGGAGCAAGGCTAGAGTCTTAAACTGGTGTGGAAGGGGAGGAGACTCAGACAGAGCTTCGCCGGTCTAGGGTGTAAGACGTAGGGCTGCGCGCTACGGCTTTGAAATGGAAACTGAACTTCAATAAAGACTTTTGTACATAACCACAGCCGGGCGTTGGTCCTCTGTGAGCTGGGACCTAAGGGCGGCTCTGACAGTACCATAATCCCTTGACCATCCCAGCACATCCACAGGAGCCCTGCCCAGTTGCTATGCCAACCCTGATGGTCCTAGACAGAAGACAATCAAGATCACAAACAACTTCCATAAGGGAGTGGATTCAGCATGGACTGGAACAAAGGACAATGATCAGATCTTCCCTCAGGGGGCAGGAAACTGCGACTACCTTTTGTCTTCAGAAAATGACTCATGGGGAGAGGGAGAAGGGAACCAGCCAGGTGACAGGACACTCAGGTTACCACCACAACTCCTCCCTCAACCCCTCCTTTCTGTAATGTATGCATGATGTTTCTGGGGGTGGGCTTGACCTACAGGATGGGAATTTCAAAAGTTTTTATAAGGTCTTGCACACCATTTTTCTGTGTCTTTTCCTCTCTCCTGCAAGTGAGGGGAGCACCCTGTTGCAACAGTTCAATAAAGGCCAAGCCTACAGGCTGCTGATTTGCTCCAATTTACTCTGGTTGGTGTCTTTACTTTTTTGTCCAAGGGAGCCCTCGGATTTTTCCGGTAACAGTGGTACAATGCACAGCTCAAGGGCCACATGCAGCCCTCAATGCCTTTTTCATTGGCCCTCAGCAACATTTGATGCCCCCCCCAGCCCTGACACTGTCTTCTCAAAGCCAGGTAAGCAAAGCACTGGGCTTTGAGAAGAAGGCGTGAGGCTCTGACAGGGTCCTAGAGTCCTTCCACCTCCTTCCCAAAGCTGGAAAAGTGATGAATAGACTTTGGGAAGGAGAAAGGAGGGCTCTAGGACCCTGCCAGAATCTCATGCCTCCTTCCCAAAGCCCAGCTCCTTGCTCAGCCAGCTTTGGGGAGGCAGTGTGTGGGCTGAGGGAGGGGGCCTGAAATTTTTGCCTTCCTCCCCCCCCCCCACCCTGTGACAGTTTGGGCCTTGCAGGTTTCCTGTCAAACTACTCTTGCAGCCCACTGGGTATGAAAATACACCACCAATAATTTCACTTTTACTTAATTCAGATTCTGCATCTGCGTGACTTCCTGGACCACTTTGGTCCTTCTCCTCCCCAAAACACATTCATGAGCAATATAAATATGTTTGGTTGACCTCCATCACTAACTTGAGGTGTCAGTCAGGGGCCAGTGTCCTTAGGGCATCAGAACATAAGAAAAGCCGTGCCAGATCAGACCAAACACCTACCTAGTTCAGCGTCCTGCTTCTGCTATGGCCAACCAGATGCTCATGGCAGGGGTGGCTAACCTGTAGCCCACCAACTCCCACCAGATCCAGCTAGCATGGCCAAGGGATCATGGGAGCTGTATTCCAACAACCTTTGGAGGGCTACAGGCCAATCACCCCTGGCCTCTGGGATGCCCACAAGGAGGTCATAAGCACAATAGCACTCCCAGCAACTGGTATTCAGAGGTAATACAGCAATGATGGCTAGTAGTCATTTCCACAAAATTTAGAAACCTGAACTGCAGCACATATGCAGTTGAAGAGGCTCAGGTTGTGAATGGAAGCCTGAAAAGTGATCTTTGTGCAGCCAACAATCAAGATGCAAGGCACCCTGTAAAAGAGTGAAGCAGTCCAGGACAGAGGAAGCAAATTCACTCTGTTGGGCTGCACAGATTCCATTCCCCTTCTGCACACCTGGAGAGGAGGGGAATGCCTTCTGGATACAAGGGAGTTTATCAATGCACACACTGAAATGGCCACGATGCTACATAATCCACGTTGGAAGACAGATCCAGTGACTTGCAGTGCAGTGACAGCTGTGCAGACCTCCTTCCCTCGCAAGTCTCTCTGGAGTCACTTTCCACGCTTGGAACAGCCTTGTGGCTTAAGGTACTGATTTGGGAACGCTTGGTTCTGGCTCAGATTCCCTGGACAGTGCTTTGACTGCTGCATTGCTTTCCCGGCTGCTAAATGAGGTAGCGGTGATGAGAAGAGGGGGTGCAGCTCTCCCCTTAGCTGGCAGAGCTGCTGTGACGATGAACATCCCATTAATACCTTAAGTCTCAAAGCGCTACATTGGCAGAGACTGAATAAACAGCTGCATGCCATTCATTCCCTTCTTCCGGTTCAGACTGCAGAATCATCGAGAAGAGGCAAGAAGGCAGGACTGCCCTCGCTTAGTCCTAGTGAAGGTCACACTGAAGGCTCACTGTTAACACCCACTGCAGGAGGAGTGCAGACAGAGAAGTAGCAGCAATCACTTCTAAAATCCTTCCCTCCCCACTAATCTGCAAATTTTCTTTTTCTTCGTTCCTTCCCTCTATCGCACTGTGATTGGCAGCTGTCTGTGAACCTTCATTCTTTATTTATGTAATATTTCCAGATGAGCATGCATGAAAGTTTGGAAGAGCCACCAGCTTCCCAATATGTGTGCAGGGACATGCTGTTTGCATGTCCATCCTCCAGTTAATAGGGGGTGGTATCCTAATTCTGCAAAACTTTGGGTCATTTTTATTAAATGGGGAGTAAACCATAACACATCCTCCCCTTCCCACCCAGGGTTTTGTTTTGTTTTTTGAATGGGCCCCTTTTTTGGGGGGGGAGCCTCATTCATCTTTTCCTGCATTGCCACCACTGCCTCTGCCGGATTTTTAAGGAAAAAGTAATTAACATCTGCATCACCTTGACGCAGAGTGAGCTGTGTGTAATGGTGCTGATAGTGGATCCCTTTCCCGCACTGCTGACAGTGATCAAAATGTTGAGCCCATTATAACCACACAAACAGAAAGAAATGTCAACCAGCAATGCCTCTGATCCTCAGCATGGTTCTTCTGCCACATCTGTGGATTTAACATGCCACTTTGGGGCTCTGCAAGCTACCCCTCTAACAAAATACAACAGAAGTCAGCGTGAGTGGGGTCCAGCATATTCATGCTCTCAGCATCCACAACAAACCTCTGCTCCTCATTTTTAGGTTGTTTCATGCTCTGCTCTAACTGCTGGCTGGTTCATTCATTTGCACAGCAACATGCAGCAACTAACAAGGATGCCTCCCCCTTCCCAAGAAGCTTCCAGTCTAGATTCTGCCAGTAGCAGGGACAACACAAGGAATAGGTGGGGATAGCAAAGAAACAGAGAAAGGGAAGCAGTGGGAGAGCGCAACAGGAAAAAGGGGCAGCAAGGTGAGCACGTGCAATTCCTCCTCCTCCACCCCCCACTGCCCACATCATTTGCTTTGTCTTCATTTGATTGCTCAACACCCGGTGAGCCAAGCGTCTGACTGTGCAGAACAGTGACTCTTCCCTGTTTATCCAGTGAAATCTGTTGTCTGAAGGAAAGTGTGGTTTGTGGCGGCTTATTTACACCCAGTGCACCTGGGGATGGTCCTGATGCCTCATCCTTGCTTTTTTTGCCCTTGACCACTCTGCTTCTCCTAGGCTTTTCTGCTATTAGTGCCTCTTGTCCTGCCTAATCTCCCACTTCTGCCTCTTTGACTTCTACCAAGGCACTCACTGTACAAATGGAGCAGCCTGTCCCCATTAGTTCTCCAAGCCACATTTATTGTGGTTCTTCTTAAGACCTTCACCAAAGACTTTGCTAGACCAACATACCTCCACCTTGCCCTTACCAGGCTCACCTTTGGTCCATTAATCAAACACCAACTTCCTCCTCCACGTCAGATATGCCCATCCAAAGCAGGCTGTTAAGCCCTGTAATCAGGGCCCCTGTCATGTCATTGTTTCTTACAGGACCCATTGACACCAAATATATTGTGCAGCCATCATTACGGGTTGTAGAATGTCGATTTGAGGTTCAACCACTGCTTGGCCATCAATTTATTTGCTGGCCTTGGGTGAGTCATCCTCAGCTTCATGTTTTCTTTCTGTAAAATGGGAATAGCAATGGATATCCTAGATGGTCAGACAGGCTAACCTTCCCCAACCTGGTGCCCACCCAGACGTTTTAACTTCAATTCCCTTAAGCCCACACCAGGTTGGGTAAGGCTGAAGACTTTAGTACAATAAGGACAGGGCAGTGTCAACACACTGATATAGCCAGATATAGTTACAGATAGGTAGCCGTGTTGGTCTGCCATGGTCAAAACAAAATAAAAAAAATTCCTTCCAGTAGCACCTTAAAGACCAACTGAGTTAGTTCTAGGTATGAGCTTTCGTGTGCATGCACACTTCATGTGTATCTGAAGAAGTGTGCATGCACACGAAAGCTCATACCTAGAACTAACTCAGTTGGTCTTTAAGGTGCTACTGGAAGGAATTTTTTTTATTTTGTTATAGCCAGATATAGATAGATAGATAGATAGATAGATAGATAGATAGATAGATAGATAGATAGAGACAGAGATTCTCTAAATCACAGCAAATAATAAGTAAAGCAGTGCCCACATGGCTGTCCAATAGATCTGAAAACCAAATCCCAAATTCTAAGAACCCTTTCCCCCAAATGTGAGCGGAGAAATAATGAGAAAGTGTTACATAAACACTTACATAATGGTATAGTCTTACATAAATACTTTGCCAGGCACGCCTCAAACTGCCACCCAGATCACCTGTCTGATGTCATCCATCTCTTGTTTCGGATTCCTCCTCCAATCCCACCTTGTCCTTGAAACCTTTGGTATGACCCCTTGCATCATATGCTCTACTGGAACCAACTCCAAGTAGGTGCAACTGAAGCAATCCCATAGACTTCCCAGTCTCCTCCTGCTTCCCCTCCTTGGTTATCCTTGGTGGTGTTGAAGTTCACATAGCAAGCTCCTTGGGGGCAGGGACCTTTCCTTTTGCACCCTAAAACACCACGGACATTGATGGTGCAGCAACATAGACAGGCAAACAAAGAACAAAGGCACATTGAATTACATAAAGCTAAGAGCTAAAGAAAAAGGTCTGCCCCTTCTCAAGAAGTTGTGGTAGTGGGAAACCCATTCCTTTCAAAGCTTTCGTAGAAAAGGGCAGCTTTAGGCAGATGATGTGGAGCTCTCTAGGACAAGGGCTCTGGGTTGGATTGCACAACCTGCTTAGGTCTTTTTCTCCGTTCTGTGACTCCTTTCCCTGCAAAGGGATGTTGATGTCGCAGAGGCGGCAGGCAGGGATGGTACTAGAGCATTTTATCAATGAGAGCCACGGAGGAGGAGGCTGCTCCTCTCCCCTCTCCCCCACCCCTGCCCACTTCCAGCCTATCTCCTAACCAGGACGGAGAAGCTCCAGATTTTCTTTTGCCGAGGATGCTACCTTTGGCGCAAACGGGCTGTATTAATATTCAGCACCACAGCCAGCTCCTTAACGCCCCGCCGCCCCGTCTGCCAGGCTGCATTGAGAAATTCCACTAAGGCTCTGGCAGGACTGCAGCAAGGAGCTCGTTATCTCCCTATGATCTCTGTCACAGAGGGACAGAGCAAGAGCAGAAACGCCGCCGGCAAGACCACTTCTCCTCCTCCAGCTGGTCAAAGGGGAGCAAAGACAAGGCTCAGCTGCAGGGCTGTGGGGCTAGGAACCCTCCCGCTTGCTTGGTCCAGTGGAGAAGCAAACTGCGAATTTCTGGGGTGCAGAGAAGACAAAACTCCAGTACAGTAGCCATGTGAGGGATATGTGCAGCAGCAACATGGGATGTGTCTGACATGGCAAAGGGGTAGCGCATCTGTTGTACATGTAGGGGGTCTCAGGACCAAGCCACGGCAGTCCCAGGCAGGGCTGGGGGACAACCCAGTCTGAAAGCCTGGAGAGCTGCTGCCAGCCACTGCAGGCAATACTGAGGCAGATGGACCAATGCAGCTTCCTAGGATAACACAGGTGTGTGTAAGATCTTATGAAGAGTAGATGTGCAATGGAAGGAAAGCAGTGCACCTGCTGCTGGAGTCCACAGGAGGAGAGAATAGGCAAATTCTGGAGCAGTAGCTGTGTTACTTTGCTAAATTTATTGGATCAAAAATTACACCGCAATAAAATCTGATAGTCTTTCAAGGTGCCTTAGGAACCTCTGGGGCAAGGCTGGCAGGGCCGGCCCACCCATAAGGCTAGGTGAGGAGACCACCCCAGGCAGCAAGATCTACAAGGGCAGCAGATCCTGATACAGATATTTGTTCCCCCTTTGTTCCTGATGTCAATCTTCACTCCCCGCTTCTTCCCTGTTCAGGGAGGGGAGGCACCATTTTGTCGTTCGCCTCAGGCGCCAAAATGTCTTGGGCGGCCCTGAAGGTTGGGGAAGGCAAATCATATGGGGAAGAAAGAGATTCTGTCTGGGACCAAGATGTTGCGGCCTCGTGTGCAAGAGCTTGTGACTTTTTGCATGCCTGAATTGCTTTATAAAGATCAGAGCAACACAAGAAGAGCCCTGCAGGATCGTGTCCAAAGTCCAAAGGACTCAGCGTTCTCTTTCTACCCAGGTGCATCCAGGAAGTTCTCAAGCAGAGAGCGAAGGTGACAACCACCCAGCACCTGATATTGCATGGTACACTGCCTCTGAACAGAGAGGTTCGATTTAGCTAGTAGAATAAAGGCCTCCCTGGTGCCTAGCAGCTGGTTGAGGAGAGAAGCACTTGCTGGGAGTTTATGGGGCCAGGTGGGGGTGGGGGGTGGGCAAGGGGCCTGAACAAGCAAAAAAACAAATAAATGTGGGGGAGGAGATTTTGCAACTGTGCGCAGCAGTGTGTCCCTTTGTTTTGTGATCCTTTGTGCGGGTGCCTTTTTCATGTGTCCATGCCAAGGGCTGCATCTGCGGCAACTGGCACTGGAATGCCTGCAAGCGCCTTTCACGAAAACCCTGAGTGTATCCATTGAAGAGGTAGCCAGGCACGTAGCCCATTTTTATTCATAAAATCTCTTGAATGAGACTGCGACTCGGAGCCCCGCCTCCTCCTCCTCCTCCTCCACTTGGCATTCTGGAGGGAGGCCTGACGCTGACACCACTGCAGCTGTAGGGAGGAAGGGAGGCATGGAAATGTAAAGAGCCGGGAAGCGTTTTGGTCCCACCCCCCCCAGAATAGCATGGATGCGGTCCAGGAAGCACTATCGCACAGACTATAGAGCCGAATTCTATGGCCTGCCCTCCATGAGAACTAGTATGGTGTGATGTGCAGTGTCCCGGTTTGAGTGCAGGTGGCGCTGCTACGCCTCCTTGCCCAGTGTGCTGAGCTTTCCCAGCTGTGCCATACAGTAACAGAGGCAGTGTGGTGTAGTGGGTGGGGTGTGTGTGTGCCAGACTTCAACCTGGTTCAAATCCCTGCTCAGCAATGTGTGGGATATTCACAATGCAGTCAAACCAACAATGGCACATGGTGGGAAGAGTTTTCCTGTAGGTTTTCTAGAGAGAGCTCTGAGTGCCACACTCAGTGTGCCCTGGCAGGGAGAGGATGTAGCCACACGTAATCTTCCTCTTCGCTCTTTGCTTTTTCACTTCATTCCAGCAATGTGAGAAAACATCTGAGTTCCAATGCTCAGACACCATTTTAAGCTAGACTAAAGTATGTCTTTGTAACTGAACTGCCATTTTAATCCTGCCTGAACAAAGCTGCTTTATCTGCTACTCTTCAGCAAGTACTCTGGCTGAGTAAATGTTATTTTTAGTGAAATATACTCAGAGTTGTATAGTGATTTCATGTTCTTTATTGCAGCTCATAAAAACAGTGAATGAATTTTCCCCAAACCTCTGGCTTTATATACATTATTTACACAATGGGTCCCATCTGATTGGCTGATTCTGCTTCCCTCCTGGAGCCTGATTGGGCTGCTCCTGCAGGCCAATCAGTTGTTGCCTTCCAGGATCCTACCTGCCTGTTGTTCTAGGATCCAAGCTTGGTACATAACATTTAGCTTTTACAAGACTGTTTGTGTGATTGTTGTTTTAAGGGGGAGAAAGGGAGGAAATACTCTTAAAGCATCCTGGATTGCTTAAACCAAAAAGCTAAAACTAGCCTATCTAAACTTCCCTTTTAACCTACCAAGGGATGCACTCTGCTGAACTCACAAATGTGAGGAAGAAAGGATAATATCTAATAAATATATCCTCTCCTAACATCTACATACATCCCTAGACCATCCCTGGATAGCCTTAAACCTGTCAGTCTCTTAGCCTAAAATCTCCCTGAAAGAGAGGATGCAAGGGAAGGGAGGCAATCTACTCCTGGCCTATTACGCTGATATTGATACTCAATTTGGATGCTTACCTCCCAATGCAATTAAAAGCAATGCCCCTGGTTCAGTGATCTATGGCAGATAGGTCCTGTAGAAGAGGGATAACCAATCAGAGGGGGAAGGACGTGCTTTGTTGCTCTCAGTTCCTGCTTGCAGGCTACCCATAGACATCTGGTTGAAGACATTGAGAACAGCATGCTGGACTAAAAGGGCCACTGGTCTGATCCAGCAGCCTATGGGAATGTTGAGGGTGACAGGAGGATATATTGATTATTAATACCCTTCCTAACTTGTGCTAGCAAGTTTCTTCACTTAGCAGAGTGCATTCCCCTTCTAACGCAGCAGAAAGCTGGTTGCAAACTCATGTGAGTTTCTTAAGACAACAAACAGTTCAGTCTGGCTTGCCCAGATTGAGATAAATTCTAATATTCCTGGTAAGACCCCTTTGAATCCCTCCTAAAGGAATAAAGACACCACAGTCTTATTCATAAGTAACAAAAAGTTGTTTTGCTCACAATCAGAGCACAGCATGATCCCTGAAGGCAGGCTTTGGGCATAAAGTTAAAAACATGTACAAACAGGTTTACCCCATATGGGAGATAACCTGGGGGACTGCTGGTTGGAAGCCAGCAGTATAGTCCAGGTGAAACAGGATGTTTGCATGATGAAAAAGAAGACCAAAGAGAGGGAGTAGCTGTGTGACTTGGCCTTTTACCTGGTCTGGAAAGGTCACACCCACCTACTAGTCACATGCAAGGAAGGATTTTCCAGACCAGGAGGAACAGGAAGTTTCGACTGGCTGGAACAAACATTCCCTTGCATGTCCACTCTAGCAAAACAAGGAATGTTATTGTCAGGGGCTCAGGAGCAGAAGCGCAGGGAAGGGAGGGAAGGGAGAGCGAAGGGGAAGAATCTGAGGGCAGCGTAGGAGAAGATGACAGTGGCCCGAGAGATTCCATGAGCCTCTCCAGCGAATCGGAAGATTCACAGAAGGGGGCGCCGGTGGCCAAGGCAAGGGGGGTCCCAAGGGGGACACTCCAGAAGCAAGGGGCCAGCGGGGACTCCCAGAGCAGTAGTTGGAGATCAGGGCCAGCTTCCCCACCAGAGCATAGTGGGGGGGGGGAAGTCCCAGGTATTGGGGCCAGCGTATCCCCCAGCAGGGAGAGAAGATGGGTCAGGGCTGACCACGCCTCCATCGGAGAGTCAGGCAACGGAGGGGAGGTCAGGTCCAGCCAGCATCCCGGAAGAGGGAAGCAGTGATAGAAGCAGTGTAACGGTCAGGAGGAAGGTCACTGGGTTGGCGCGAGAGCCAAGTTCAAATGTGCAGGCGCGCAGGACAGCAGAGAACGAGGATTGGGAACCAGGTCCTAAAGCCCGCCGGAGGCAGGGGGAGGAGTCAGGCGACTCAGCGTCAGAAGAGTCCAGAAAGGGGAATGCCTCAGCGGACAGGAGGACCCAGAGGAGGAGAGAGCAGAGGAAGAGGTGGAGCAGGGCTAGAATCTTAAACTGGTGTCAGGGGGGAGGAGATTCAGACGGAACTTCGGCGGTCTAGGGTTTAAGACGTAGAGCTGCGCGCTACGGCTTTGAAATGGAAACTGAACTTCAATAAAGACTTCTGTATATAACGACGACCTGGCGTTGGTCCTCTGTGAGCTGGGACCTTGGGGCAGCTCTGACAGTTATATTTGACTGCTCTCAGTGGATTACATCCCACACAGCCAGGCTCTCCTGATGTTCTTGTGTAGATGTTCTGAACTACTACTCCCATCTGCCCTAGTCGGCATGGCCAATGGCTATGAATTATGGGAGCTGTAGTCCTAATCATTCTGCTGTAGAAAGAACTGCTAGGGAGAAAACTGTAACATACATTGCATTTTATGTATCTCATTTTTTAAAATTTACATATTCTATCTTTATCACACTTTTTGTTCTAGATGTATGCATAGATGTGCTTTGTATGTTTGCTCCAGCATTTGTTTGTTTGTTTGTTTGTTTTCATGGAGGATACAAGAGGGTATGTACACATCTGCTCCTTGATCTCCTTTCAGGGATGAATAGGTCAGAAATGTAATAAATAAACTGAGGGAGGCTAGGGAGGTGCGATTTGAGGTAAGCATGTCTGGGCTCTTGTGCTGCTTGCAGCAAAGCTGGTCTCCTAAGCAAACTGGGGGTCATATGGTGGGATTTCCTAGTAAAATCACAAAGGCATGGTTGCAAGACAGGCACCTAAGGGGCTGGCACTACTAAGAGTTCCTGAATCAATATGGAAAGGACTTTAATGCTTTGGTGGTGTTATAAAAAATTTAAGGTCTTATATATATAAAATAGATGTTCATAAATGTACCAAGCAAACACATACAAATATGTAAACCACATGTCTGAAACCCACAGAAAAGTCCTGAAACCATTTTCTCTCTCCCAAAATGACCTCAAATATTTCTCTGCAAGGTCAAAGGAAATGGGAAATCTCCCCGTTGTCTCTTTCACAAATCCTGCCTTAAGGGCACATTTAAGATATGAATAGGGTGTGAGCCTGTGACCTGTGGCCTGGATTCAGGAACTGAGTAACAAAAGAGTGGCCAGGATGCCCAGGTAATCCAATCAAGCAACCTAGCAGACAAGAGAAAAAAACAAAATTTAAAAATTCCTTCCAGTAGCACCTTAGAGACCAACTAAGTTTGTTATTGGTATGGGTTTTCGTGTGCATGCACACGACTATGGCAGACCAACATGGCTACCTACCTGTAAAAAAAGAAAAAACAACGCACTCATATTTCTGTTGTAGTCAGCCCCTCCTGTGATGTATGTATGATGTTTCTGGGGGTGGTCTGGAGTTTGAGAGTGGGCAATTTAAAAAGTCTACATAAGGGCAGGCACACCTTTGTTCTGGGTCCCTCCCCGCTCCTGTGGGGTGGGGAGCACCCTGTTGCAACAGCTTTAATAAAGATCAGGCTTACTGGCTGCTTTGCTTCTCAATATTCTCTGGTTGGTCTCTGTTATTTTTTTCCTACTGATAGAGAACCTACAAAAGGACTTTATATGGGCTCTTGGGTACCCCATAGGGGAAAAGGAGCAGTGTTTTCTCATAACAGGTGGGAATTTCTAACAAAGGAAATGATCCCCTGCACTTCCTTCTTGTGTGAGTGCTCTCTCTCTCTCTCTCAGTGTGAGCTGGTGTACCTGCCTGGCCTGTGGGGGCCACCTAGAGAGGACAATAGAGCATTCATCAGATAATTAGGCAAATATGTGACAGGCATAGGTTACCCATTTAAAGTGGCAGGTTCTAACTTCAAATAACCCATTGCTTGCCATTATCCAACTCTAATTTGGTGGCACTCTGGTAAATGTTACAGATAGGTAGCCGTGTTGGTCTGCCATAGTCAAAACAAAACAAATTCCTTCCAGTAGCACCTTAAAGACCAACTAAGTCAGTTCTTGGTATGAGCTTTCGTGTGCGTGTATCTGAAGAAGTGTGCATGCACACGAAAGCTCATACCAAGAACTGACTTAGTTGGTCTTTAAGGTGCTACTGGAAGGAATTTGTTTTGTTTTGACTCTGGTAAATATTATTGATTCCACTCCTGGTGTCTGCCCCCTGCCCCCCATGATCAGGCATGTTACCTGCCTCTCTCCTCCTTCCCTCACCCTCCCCAAAATGTGGAATCTTATATGGTACATTGGACATGAAGAACAAGCAAGGTGATTATCCACAGTCACTGAGATGTGTTTCCTGCACCTTAGGCTGCCTCTTGTTCTCTAGGTGACAGACAGACTCAGAGCTGTCCATCTGGAGTCCCCTTGAGTGCGATTTCTCAGTGGGTGGAAACTGCGCTCTAGACAGCTGGCCATCACTTGTGAGCAGAGGCACTTCAGCCTCACCAACTGGAAACCAGGGCAAGGAAGAGAGTAGATTCTGGAGTGAGTGGCAGAGGGCATTTTATTCTGCTCAAGACAGTGGTTGACTGATGACCATCTGACACAGGCACAAACAGAAAGGCTGCAGATGTGCATCTTGGTAGTCTCCAGGTGTTTTGGACTACAACTCCCATCAGCCTCTGCTGGCTGCAGTGGAAGGGGAATTGCAGCAAAATTGGGTGAAGTGACAGCTGCAGCTTTTTACATTTGCACAGTGGTAGGATTCTCATATTCCCCAAAGTGAAAATTCAGTTGTTGTTGTTGTTGTTGTTGTTGTTGTTGTTGTTGTTGTTGTTGTTGTTGTGAAGTTGTTTTGCAAACACTCCCCCCCCCAAAAAAAATTATGGGGCTTTTGGGGGGCTTTTAGAAAGCATTTTTTAAAAAATCAACCTACTTGCCATACATCCGAGTTTTCCAGGACATTTTGTCAATTCAGCAAAAATCTGAACCATTTTGGCAGCCCGATTCCTGGATGTGTCTGGAAAAACCCGGACATATGGGTAGCCCTACACAGTGCGCTAGTTTCAACGTGCATGCAATCCCCTCTATCCTCCAACATTGATGCTGAACACTGGAAGATTCAGGGCAGCCAAAAGTGCTTCACACAGCACATGGTTAAACTGTGGCATTCACCCCCACAAGAGCCAGTGGCTGCCGCCAACTTGGGTAGCTTTAAGAGAGGGCTAGACAAAGTCACGAAAGAGTAAGGCAATCAATGGCTGCTAAACCTGACAGATATGTTCAACAGTGGAACAGACTCAGGAGGTGGTGGTCTCTCCTTTCTTGGAGGTTTATTAGCAGAGGTTGGGTGGCCATCTGTCCTGGATGCTTGAGTCGAGATTCCCACCTAGCAGATGACCCCTGGAGGCCCCTCCAACTCTGCAATGGGACTTCCATTTTGAGCCACATTCCATGATGGTGGGATTCTTGCAGCCATCCTGCTTTTTGATCTGCTGGCTGAGGAGGGCTGGATGGGAAGCAGCAATCAACACAGCCGTTTTCTCCATAAGGCAGAATCAACACATCCCACACAGCTCAGACCCACTCACCCCCCCATCACGCTAGCAGAGTGTTGCTAAAACTGCTCTTGGCTCTAGAAAGGCTTTTCAGCACCCGACTGCAGCTCCTGCCCTAGCAAGATTCCAAGTCTGCTTTTGCCAGCCAGCAACACAAACTTCTCATCCACTGGATGTGTGTGTGTTTTTCAAAAAATGTAGCTGAGTAGGAGGCAATTAAGGACAAAAATCATTTGGTCCCCCCCCCCCTTGTTTTTAGGAATCATCTGATGCTGCTGAAAGAGCTCTGGATGGAACTACAAAGCACAAATAATCTTTGGAATCAACTGTACATAGGTTTTGGAGTGCCTGTTTCAGGAGTTTGGCATTTTGCTTCTGTGGGAAATGAATATTCTGAAATAGGGCATGGATGTACCATCTTGCCCTGCATAGGACAAAGAAAGCTGCCCTCTACTATTGGTCAGACTATTTCTCCTTCACAGTGTGGTTTGATCAGACTGGCAATCTCCAGGGTCTCCAGTTGAGAGAGTCCCCACCATCTCTTACTACTAATTACAAGAAAGGAGATTCTGACTAAACATTAGGAAGAACCACCTGACATTAGGCATTGTTTGACAGTGGAGCAGACTCCCTCAGGAGGTGGTGGACTCTCCTTCATTGGAGCTTTGCAAACAGTTTGGCTGGTTATCTGCCAGTGATTATTTAGCTGTGATTCCTGCATTGCATGGGGTTGGACTCGATGGCCTTTGGGGTGCCCTCCAGTTCTATGATTCCATGTCATCAGCCAGATTAGACATTGAAAGGGGATTCTTATTTTTATTTTTGTAATTTTAAACCAGCCTTCCCCAACCTGTTGCTCCACAGATGTTTTAGACCATGAGTGCCACCATCTCTCTACTGGTTGGGGCTGGTGGGCATTGTTGTCCAAAACATCTGAATGGCGTGGGGCTGGTGTAGGTTGTTTTAAACACAAGGATTCCAGAAGGGCCAGTTTGTACTGTTGCGAGTTTGTAAGGGTGGTGGTGGTGTTTAGGCAGTGTCCCTGAGTCCCTTCTAATTCCTGAATCTAGCAAAGATTCAATTGTTGAATTAGCCAGGCAAGGGCTAATGGCCCCCTAAGTATGGGTAAAAAAGGTAAAGGTACCCCTAACCGTTAGGTCCAGTCACAGATGACTCTAGGGTTGCACGCTCATCTCGCTCTATAGGCCGAGGGAGCTGGCGTTTGTCCGCAGACAGCTTCCAGGTCATGTGGCCAGCATGACTAAGCCACTTCTGGCAAACCGGGGCAGAACACGGAAACTCCGTTTACCTTCCCGCCAGAGCGGTACCTATTTATCTACTTGCACTTGATGTGCTTTTGAACTGCTAGGTGGGCAGGAGCTGAGACGGAACAACGGGAGCTCACCCCATTGCGAGGATTCGAACTGCTGACCTTCCAATCGGCAAGCCCTAGGCTCTGTGGTTTAGACCACAGTGTCACCCGCGTTCCTTTAAGTATGGGCACTTAAGATAACAAAGGAAGTGGCTCTGTGCCAGAAAGCAAATGGGTGGGGGCCCTTCCTTACCTGGCTGGTAGTTAAAAAGACAAGGGCCAGTGTTGAGATGTGTGTGTGAGCTAGAAGCAGGATGAAGGATGAAGCCCATGAGGAAGAGACATGCTTGATTTCTACTGGACTCCAAGGCTGTGGCTAAGGCAGAAGCAAGACCCTCTTGGGGTTTTAATGCTGTGAAGCCCTCCATCATAGGCCCAGGTTGTAGAAATGTATAAATATACCCTGTGTTATTTTTCTAGAAAGCGAAAAATAGGTGATGCCCACCTGAGAGGTTCTGGAACTGAGTTCCAGCGAGTTCCAGCTGGAAAAAAAGCCCTATAAAAATACCACAGTTGCCTCTCTCCCTCATTCGGAGGAAACGGAACCCTGAAATCTTGGAGGTTAGGATGGTGTGAAGCAGCACATTTGGTGGTGAGTCACCAAGTTTGAGTCCTTAACTGATGAGTAATCCAGCGCGGGGGTCCATCAGGCATGTCAGAAGTGACCCGCAATTCACCCGACACCTGCAAGTCGGGGGCCAGAGCTTGTAAAGCTGCCTCTTCATCTTTGAAGTCTCAACCCGGCCTCCTCCTCCTGGACTATCACATGGAGCAAGAGATGCTTCAGCTCAGCAATCTTTCACCTGCTGCTGCTTCATATTCATCAGCTGCGATCTCACCCTGTCTGTCGCCATAACTATCGTTGCCGTAGCAACAGACGGCATGAGGGTTAGCGAGGGGATGGAGCAGCCAGACGCAACAAGGGGTGGGTTGCTGGAGGCTGGGAGGAGAGAGGGCGCAGGCTGGCACATAAACGTGGGGAGGACAAGGTGGGGGTGGGGTAGGGACAACCCATTCCTTGTTTACAAACACAACCTGATGCTTTAGCACATGTTCTGCAAATCCCAAAAGGTTTTGCCTGCTCAAAGATGGGGCAGTCTCTCTGCTTGTAGGCTGGGCCAAACAAACCCTGAGGTGCGGCCAATTCACACATGCATTCTGCGCCGGTCCATTTCCATGCACAGCATATAATTGGGAACCCCTTTAATTTCCCTTGCCTATGTGATGTTCATTTTCCTACTAATGCTGCCCCACATTTTGTTATCCCTAAATCCAGAGATCCCCTATGCCCTGAGAATCCAAAGAGGAGAGCTACATCCAGTGCTCTTTTTCTAGAAAAAGAGGTGCCCAGAACTCAACCTGAACGCCTCCCCTGTTCTCTTAGAATGGCAATGTCACCCACATGAGAGGTGCCAGAACTGAGTTCCAGTGAATTCCAGCTGAAAAAAAGCCCTGGCTACGTCACTTGCACAGGGAACCTCCAGATTTAGGGAGGAGAAAGTGTGAGGCAGCATTAGTTGGGAGGAGAACCTCACATGGGTGAGGGGCAATGAAAGGAGGCGCAAGGGGTTCACAATCCACATGAAGCCAGGTATGGCTGGGCCCTCAGGGTGGTCCATTATGCATTCCTAAACACAATGGCAAAAGGGACATGGGTTTGCCTAACATGGACACATTCAAGGACATTCTCATGCCAACTACCTGATGTTCTGATGGGTGGAGATGCCAGAGGCTGAACCCAAGACCTTCTGCATGCAAGAATGGGTTCTGCCATTTCTGCCTCCCCCTGGGGAATGAGGGGTGGGGCCTGGGAGATTATGACAGGGGAGGGAACCAGTGTGGCGTAATGGTTAGTGTTGGACTAGTGCATGGGAGACCAGGGGTCAAATCTCTACTTGGCCACAAAGTTCACTGGGTGACCTTGGTCCCAGCCTAGCCTAGCCTACCTTCCAGGGTTGTTGGGAGGATAAAATGGGTGAAGTGGTTCACACCTGTACACTGCTTTGAGCTCCTTGGAGGGATGGTGGGAAACAGGTGTAACAAAAACAACCACCACCTGTTCGTTTGCCTTTTAACAGCAGCTTGATGTGCAGATGAAGTTCTTCACAGCATGGAGGTGGACAGTATCACTGACCACTGGCTGCCTATCTCGTCTGTTATTAAATCAGGGATGGAGAACTTCAGGACCAGGAGTACCGTAGATACAGCCGCTAAGGCCTCTGTATCTAGCTTGCAGGACTCTCCCCAGACCACACCCTCTTCTCCAGCCACACCCCTCACTATCCATGCATGTCACTCTTTGAAAGTATTGGCCTGGCTGGAATGCACAAGAGTGATCACCAGAGGCGATCGCTGCCCGCCCCTCTCTCACGTATGCACTCTCGGAGCCGACTCACTTTTTCACACATCAGACATTCTCTGCCTGTTCCTGACAATCAAGCGCTGCCTCCCGCATCTGGTGTTTGTTTCATTCCTGAAATATCTCGCGCTGGAATGTTAAAAAGTCTTAAGTGCTAAGGGAAGAGGGAGGGAGGGAGGGAGGGGATGTGTCTCCTTCCTCTGCACACCACCCTCTCCCCCAGAAGTCCTGCTGAACAACCCTCTATCCTGGCTGGACTTCAGGGGCTCCGTTTCAGGTCTGGCAGAGGGCTAAAGGGATATCAGAAGGGCAGAACAATTCAGAAAGGGCTGGGGATTTGGTTGCATGACAAATAGGACTCCAGCTGATTTGAAAACAACACTTCTTTTTTGACACCTTAAGAACACTTTCTTTTCTTACAGCTGATGACTTGATTGGCACTTTTTCCCTAATGGGTACTTTTAACAATGGATGGAAGCAAACCCCAAAATTAAATGGCAGGCAAGTAGCATCTTTTAGGTATCCTTAGTCCTGACTCAAACTCAGGCAAACACAGACCACTGAATACATAACAGCGATTATATACTCTCTCTCTCTCTTTTAAAAGGAGAGTAAAGGGATTTGTACATTGTGGCCAGACAGACTTAATGCACGTGACAGCCCAATCCTTTGTATGTTTACTCAGGAGTAAGACCACGGTATATTACATGGTTTTATTCTCTTTTTTTTATAAGATATTTATTAAGGTTTTCAAAGATAATTGTAACATTGTAAAACAAAAAGAAAAGAAAAACAAAAACACAAAAGTACAAAAATACGAAAATTAAAAACAATTTAAAAACACATAAAGTTTCCATTTACTTATTTTCATTTAACTTATTTTCCAGACCTCCTCATACCTCCCTTTCTTATATTCCAATTCAATTTGTTTGTTTAGCAAATCCTCTACATGGTGTTTATTCTCAGGTGTAGATTATTTCACTGTTATACAACTCTTCCTCCCAAGACTGGCATACATGACTCCACCCCCCACCCCAAACCTGTAAGGAAAGCTAGGGTGAGAAAATGTGACTAGCCCAAGGTCGTTTTGAGTCTCCAAACCAAGACGGGGACCCTGTGACAGCCCAAATGTTTCAGGATTACAGCACTCATCATTCCTGACCACTGGCCATGCTACCAGGGGCTGATGGGAGTTAGAAGTCCAAAAAGATGTAGGGCCGCAGGTTAGGAATCTGAGTTACACACTTGGTGGGTCAGAGGAATGCCGTGGACTTACTGTATCTTGACTTCAGTAAAGCTTTTGACAAAGTCCCCCATGATATTTTTGAAGAGAATCTGGTAAAGAGTGAGTTGAAAGGGCTTACTGTAAGGTGGATTCGTAGCTGGTTGACTGACCAAACCCAAAGAGTGCTCATTAATGGTTCCTCGTCATCCTGGGAACAAGTGCCAAGTGGGGTGCCATCTGTCATGGATGCTTTAGCTGAGATTCCTGCATTGCAGGGGGTTGGACTAGATGATCCTCAGGACCCCTTACAGCTCTAAGATTCTATGGCTCTTTGATTCAGACCAATGGTCCACCTACCTCTGTTCTCGCTTGTCCCCTCTCTGTATCAGCTGCATGACAGGAGCATCTCAGAGACTCCTCTCTCTGAGGAGGTTAAGGCGGGTCTCTGAGAAGGCATGTTGGGTCACCCTGATGCTTTTGTGTCCCCTCCCAGCTCCCCAACCCATCCACCATCCTCCTCCCTCTCCAGGTCTTCCCACGAGCATCCCCACCGCAGAAACCAAAACAAAACAAGGTACGAGGGCTTTGGAAACACAAAACACCCAGGGATGGGTTGCCTGGGCAACGGAGGCGCCAAAGCGCTTCGATCAAGCGGGCAGAGCGCTGGAGATGATGAGGAGTGTGGCGTTGCCTTGGAAACCGGGAGAAGGAGCATGGCGCTTGCCCACATTGTTGCTCCAGAGGCAGATCCTTTTAACTCTTTGGCAGCTGGGAGGGGAGAGGGGAAGCACATGGACTCCCGCAGGAGGGACGAGAGAAAGAAAGAGAAGTAGCAGCAGTGCTGTTTAAGGCAAGAGGTTTTGCTTTGTCTCTGCAAACTAACCTCTCTGGTTTCTTGGGTAAGGAAGCAGAAGAGGAGCCATGGGAGCATCAAGAGATGCTAACCTCCTTCCCCGATGTGCGAATAAGGAGTTTTGGGGTCTTCCCACCAGCTGTGTACAAATACAGTGCCTGACACTGGAATCAGCGACTGTGCGAAGCAGGGGTTGTGAACCTGTGGCTCCCAAGATGTCCTTGGACTCCGTGTCCCATTATTCTTGACCATCGGCCATGATGGGCTTTGTAGTCCAACAACAACATGTCCCCTATCCCTGGTCAAAACAGTTCCCGAACCAAATTTCTGAAGAACCCAAGAGGTTCACCTCAAGACCCATTGCAATGTTGCAGAGGATGCCAAAGTGAAAACCCTGCCTTGTGTGCAGCCTGTTTCTTCATTGGCACCACCACCTCATATTAGAGCCCTCAAGCAAAGGAATGGGGAACCTGTGGACCTCCAGGTGCTGATGGACTCCAACTCCCATCAGCCTCAGCCAGCATAGCCAATGGCCTGGGGTGATGGGAGCTGTAGTCCAGCAACATCTGGAGGGCCCTCATCTGAGCCTTCTTCCCTTGGAAGTTCCCTAGCTGGTTCCTCACACCATTCCTCTGCGTCCAACCAGTCCATGACACCCAACAGAGAGGAGGAAGATGGGGACAAAAATATAGCTAGTGGGTTCTTCCTGTTATTGGTGCCAGCTCCACCTACTGTTGGAGTCCCTGCCCTCTGTCCCACCACTGCCAACCTGGTGCCCCCACTCCAGTCTGTACACAAAAGTAGTGTGTGCATCTGTAGGGCTCGAGTTGCTTGCAAAATCAGGCCGGTACCAAGTACAGCACGAACTTCTACGGACTGCTGCTGTCAGATGTGGGGTTTAGATTTGGAACAGGATAATGCGCCTAGACACAGGTCAATCTGCCTGCCTGCCTGCCTACGAAGCTTGGATTCTGCAGAACTAGGAATGCATTCACGGCTGCTCCTAAAACTCCTTTCCTCTCCATCCTCACCTCGAACCCATGCCTGATTCAAGAATGCAAAGTTGCCCCAGAACTTCAGAAACCTGTCTGTCACAGCACCCCAGGCGTGACTTTGCCTTTTGTACAGCCGTTTTCAGTTTTGGATGACTTTGTGACTCAGATTCTTAGTACAGTGGTACCTCGGGTTAAGAACTTAATTCATTCTGCAGGGCCATTCTTAACCTGAAACTGTTCTTAACCTGAGGTACCACTTTAGCTAATGGGGCCTCCCGCTGCTGCTGCGCCGGCGGAGCACAATTTCTGTTCTCATCCTGAAGCAAAGTTCTTAACCCGAGGTATTCTTTCTGGGTTAGCAGAGCCTGTAACCCGAAGCGCCTGTAACCCAAGGTACCTCTGTACTGGGTGAGAAAACCTCTCAATACCCAGCTGCTCATCTAATGAGTGTGTTTGGGGCTGTGTACCAGATTATAGATTTTTAGTAACGTGGGAAAACATTCATCATGTTCCCCATTTTTGAGGAAAAGAGGTACAAAACGTCGCTCTGGCAGATTGTCCCAGTTATCAGGCTGCCTTTGACTACATGTGTGCTGAATCTCAGCTTTCTAGGTCACATGAAAATACCTTAACAACTACAGTATATAATATCCTCCATCAGTCAGTTGCCAGTATTCTTATATTACTCGGGGAGATTTGCCTTCTTCAAACGTCCCTCGCTGCCACTGACAACCCTCCCCAAAAGTAGTTATTATGATCCCCAAATGTTAGCTGTCTTAGTTTATATTGATGACTAAGACGATCTTTACTAATTGTTCAATGTTACTTCAAAATGTGGGGTTTTAATTGTGGTTTAATTGTGTATTTGTGACATTTTAAAAACGATGCAATCCACTTAAGAGACTTCTATGAAGTACAAAGGTATATTTATAAATCACCCAGATAAATAAACAAATAAATGCTCTGGCAGGAGCCTTTTAATAACAAAAACTAGCCTAACCTTCCAGCCCACGTGTGGCCTGGTTTGTTCTGTGATGGAATGCTGGGCTGTCCTATGAGATATAATTCATGCTCTTGTTTCATGATGAGATATATAAAAAAAATCCAATGTTTAAAGTTTCCTGGAGATCTGTAAAGTACCAGAAATCAGTTTTCTAGGTGGCCTAGAATTACCTCAAACATCTCGGGATACACTGCTTGCCCTTTGTTTCTGAGGAGAGATTCGGCAGAGCTTTGCCTTTCAGATTTGTCTAAATATTTACCAAATGTCAGCTTTGTGAATTGTCTGGAAGTACCTTAACCATTTGGGCTACACATCTGAGTCCCTCCTTTTACCAATTATTGATGAAGATGAGTCTGTAGAAATCCAGATCTGTTAACAACAGCCACCCATTTATAATACAAAGGCTGTCTTCCTCCCCCTGCTGGAAGCAGACAGTATTGCTTCACAAGCCAACTTACGGGACCAGCTTCTTCCAAGAACGCCACACAAATATTTAACCAGCCCCGTTCCACCTGGCCCTCCAGGTTTGCTAATGTGGGAAGCTTCTGCATGAGGCAAAAAAAAGGGGGGTCTTCCTTTCAACCAATCATTAAAAGCAAGCCTGAAAGTTATTTTTAACACAATAAATCTGTTCGCCTTTAAGGAGGGTTTAGTGTTGTTTTTCTTCTTGCTGCCACCCATAAACACATGACTACCTTTCTGGAAGTCAATTTATACAAATGGGACCCACAACCATTCTCCATTCCTCTCCCCACTGCACCCCCCCCAAGCCAGCCATTCACTGTTGTGGGACCACTAATTATGTGCAACCCTTACTGGTCTGATTTTGCCTGTGCTTTTATTCTGGAGTGGGGAGTGGGTTACTTTTGGGGTTTCCCAAAGACTGCAGACAGTCACCTGTATAAAACAGATGCCTGTTTTCCAATCATAGCTGAAATAATAAGCCCACCATCTCTTGCTCAGTTCTTGCTTAAGCTGGTGTTCTCAGACTTTGGGGGTTCAAGCTCCCCCTTTGAGCTCATACTGACCGGCTCCCCCAATCCCCGCCCCAAACCATCTATTCCAGAGGTGAGGATGCAGAGACTCTTGCACAAAGTTGTGTGCTTCCAGCCTACCGAGGCTTGTGGGTTGAACCAGATGACCTTTGGAGTCCCTTTACAATTCTCTGATTCTAGGACTGACATTAAAAAAGGACTAGCAAAATATACCCCACATATTTAAACCATGCACTGGAAAATCACCATCAGAAAGCAACAGTTCACTCTCAGCTCCCTAGCTGAAATGGGGAGTGTGTTGCACCCACAAGGCCAATGGGATCAACTAGGGTTCCTATGCTGGGGGTGGGGGCATTCAACCCTACAAGGACGAGGCTAAGGGGGAGGGGAAACGAAGGCTCCACCTGCCTCAAGCATCCTATCATCCCCTGGAATGTCGCAAACACGCTGTCCCAAGAACTCTGCCCTGGAACTCGCTGGTGTTAATTTCTGCACTAGGTACCCTTCAAGCTAATATTATTATTTTAAATCATTTATTTCTATCCCACCTATTTCACCAAGGAGCTCAAGGTGGTCTGCATGGTTCTCTCCCCCTCCTCATTTAATCCCCACAACGGCCCTGTGAGGTAGGCTGGCCTAAGGTCACCCTGTAAACTACATGGCTGAAGCAAGTTCACAGGAGGGGAGAGAATTGCTCTTGCGCTCGAATCCTGCTTGCTGGTTTCCCACAGGCATCTGGTTGGCCACTGTGAGAACAGGATGCTGGACTAGATGGTCCATTGGCCTCATCCAGCAGGCTCTTGTGGTCCATTTTTGCCTGCATTTTCTACAATGCAAATATTTCTGTTTTAAAACAACGGCAAGCCAAGGACCCCTAAGGCAGGGACAGGGAACTTTTGGTCGTCCTAACCATGTTATGTTTTAGCTCCCATCAGTCCCAGCCAGCGGAGCAAATGGTCGAGGATGATAGGAGTTGTAGTCTTAACAGGCTCCACATCCTTGTCCCAAAAGATGGGTCCTGGTGCTTTAGTACTAAACCCTGAACATCCACAGGGAGGCTGAGCCTCCATCAATTTATAGGTGGATTGGTGCCAGTACAGCTTCTACCACTGGACTCTGCCTGGACCTACATCTATAAACAAGAGCAACAGACTCCCCCTGCTTGCAGCAGGAGAATAAGAGGCTGGTTTGGGATGCCTTGGACTCAAAGTGCAAAGCTCAAGCCACCTCTGCAGCTCATGAGCCTTCTTTGCCAACTCCATCCCTAGACATCGCATTAAGCCTGTGTTTACGCGGTTGTGTTTGTGTGTTCTCTTTTCTTCGCACTCAAATTTCTCCACCGTCTTTCCACTTAAGAGGCTGCTGGCTTTGCTCTACAGACCAATTTGATCATGTGGCTTGGAAATTGGTGTTTTAAGAAACAAAACCCCCAGCTCCTACAAGGGAATAATTAGGCAAATTGACGCCTTCCTGAACTTGCACCACTGCTTCTTCTCCAATTGTTCTTCAAGGGTGTTTGTTTGCTTTGCAATCGCGGGGTGGAGGTGCAGCTCAGGGACGCTGAGTCAACTCTGCGCTGGATGGATCCCCCCCCCCCGAAGCCAGCTGGGGGCATAGTGAGCTCACACCCACAGAAAAGCTGAATCATACGATTGCTTGAAATGGATCTTTGCTTCCCCTCAGTTCACCCTCAAATCCCTCTCTCTTTTCTTGGCCCCCTCCCTTGCCACAAGTGAGCTACAAATCAACTAGAACGAAGTCCTGGATTCAGCAATTGCACAAGGAAAGTTCATACAGAAGCCTGCCAAGCTCCTGCCCTATGTCGCAAAGAGAACATCAGCAATGTATAGGCAACACAATGACCATGTACATATGCAATAAAAAATCTTTTATAGAATAACTTCAAAACATAACAAGTCCAAAATGAAATATTTAGTCTTTAGTCTCAAAGTCGTAGAATTCTTCATCAGCGTGGTGGGAGGATATAGAATTGCTTCATAAACCCATCTTATTTTGAATGAATGTATGTAAATGAAAATATCAAATGCTGTGGAACAGTGCAGTGACTACATTATTACATGAGCACTGTTCCACAGCATTTGCTATTTTCATAATTCATTCTATATCCTCCCACCACGCTGACGAAGAATTCTACAAAACAGTATATATCCAGAATCACTGTTTCAGTGTTGGACATCATATTTGAAGAATACACAAAGCTTCACAGCTTGTCTTTCATCGTACAAAGTCTGATACCTCGCTTCATTTAAAGATTTTCAGAGACTTTGAGACTAAAGACTTCATTTGGGGCTTGTTATGGTTTGATGTTATTCTATAAAAATTGTTTATTGCGTATGTACATGGTCATTGTGTTGCCTATACATTGCTGAGGCTCCTGCCCTAGTCAGCCTCGCCACCTGTCCTCTGGGACCCCAGGTGCTTTGGCCCACAAAAACTAAGGAGAACGGCCAGGCCCTTTGCTCCTTAAGAAGCTTGGAGACAAGGAGCCACCCACCAGCCAGCAGCTGCCCAGGAGTGTCTGAATTTTGGTCATTCCAGCAATTGCTGGACTACCAAGGAGAGCCAGAGTGATTAGTTTGCCAGACTGGGAGACCAGGGTTCAAATCTCCACTCAACCTTGAAACTCACTGGGCAGCCTTGGGTGCCAGTCACTGCTTCTCTGCCTAGCCTACCTCACAGGGTTGTTGTGAGGATTAAATGAGGCCCGAGCGAATCCGAGAAAGTGCTGAATTGGCATCCCCAAACTAAGCCTTATGAGAAACGGTTGAGGGAGCTGCGTATGTTTAGCCTGGGAAAGAGGAGACTGACAGAAGATCTGATAGCCATGTTCAAATATCTCAAGGAAGATGGAGCAAGCTTGTTTCCTCCTCTACGCCCCTCCGCCTCCCAAAGTTCTGCTGTTTCGTTCTTGCTTTCCAAAGATGAGGACCCTCCCTTCAGATACTCCTGTCCGCCCTTCCTCCCCCCTTTGCTTCGATTCCAGCGGTGTTTAGATTAAAGAGACAAGGCAGGCTCTGAAAGATTCATCAATTTATCAATAAGCCTTGATTCCACATTTGCTCAGCGAAGCTCTGCCAGCGCTCGGCTCATGCCCAGAGGAGAGCAAACACATCAGTCCAAACAGCCAGTAAAGAAAGACTAAGACAAGGTGAAGGACTGTTGCTAATCCACCAGGAGCTTGATGCCAATAATTCGGGGGGTGGGGGACGCCAGCCCAGGAAGGCAAGTCCCCACCAGCAAGACATCAGCCAGTTGAACAACACATTGGGATGCTCACCCAGAACTTGCCTGACTCTCTGCCTCGAGTGCTTCTGCATGAAATGGGAAAGCGATCCAAGTCATTCCAGGATGAGCAAGGGGACCACTGGCGGATCGTGACTGAGCAACAGCCTGCTGCTCAGGGATTGGGTCAACTCAACGGGGAAAAGAATTGCCCTGAGCTCCCAGGTGCAGGACTGCAACCGTAAGGGATTAGAGCTAGAGTACAGTTGGCACATTTCACCTACAGCTGCTGGCCTGCTTTTAGCAGACCCCTGCTTGCCCGGTTCCCACCTTGGCTACCTGTGGGATGACTGTCTAGGTTAAGGCAGCTAAAATGAGGCTGGTGCAATGCTGAAAACCTTCCTGCCCGAATGTGAGGCCAGGTCAGTCATTCCCACAGGTCCTGCAGCTGCAACAGTAGTCCCGTTGCATTACACCAAGCAGGTAAATGCTCCTGTGTCCTGCTTGCTAACAGAGGGAGGTGCTCCATAAAAACAAAACTCTACTACGAAATCTAAATCCGGCTTACAGTACAGCACGAGAACAAGTGGCTCTTCCAGCAAGTTTTTTTTAAAATGTGTTGCCTTAAACTCACTGTGACCCTTTTTCCTTGGGGGCCGGGGAGGTCAAAGCAGGGAGAGATGGTGGTCAGCTGGGCTCACAGAGGTAGCCTCAGAGTGGAACGTGGCCCAGATTCCAAGAAGTTGAAGTTGGGGGTGAAGATTCTCACCCGCTGCCGAATCTGCAAGGTCCTGCTCCTGTCTCTTGCGGCAACTTGGCACATGGGCAGGAGAGGTCCAAGTAGCTCAGGGGCTCCTTCCATGCCTCTGGGCAGAAAGTGCAATGGATCAACACAGATCAACGCAGCTCCTTCCCAGCCTAGTCGTGCTGAGATGATGACCTAACTATTGCAATATCATCTTTGGATACACCTTTTAGGAACAATAATTTTTGGGTGGTGGAGGTGAATGTGCATCCAGCTCAAGAGGTGGAGATTGCACCCCTCCATGGCTAAAGGACACCCTTGCTTTCCATGCAATCGCACGCCTGTTCTCTTAACCTTCGCAGGCTCTCCTGGGGGCACCTAGTGGGATGCTTTCAACATCACCCAGAGCTGTGCCCTCAGGCTTGATAGAGGGGGACCACCCGGTCTATGGGGCTCCTGCAGATGGGGCAGGTGCGGTTGGGGAAGGCCTGGAAACAGCGGAAGCAGCAGCAGACATGCCCACAAGGGAGCAGGACGCACTCGCGGAGGCTGGTGAGGCAGATGACGCAGGCGTTCTCGGGCGGCTCTTCCGACAGATCCAGGCCGGCACTCTGGTGGCGCCGGAGGTTCTCAAACTCCTGCCGCTGTGCCTCCTGCTCCTGGTGCACCTTGTGACGGTGGTAAGCTCGGCAAAGGGCACGGAGGATGACAGCCACAGCCGCCAAGCCGCACAGCAGCGAAGCCCACTTCCAGAAGCTGCTGACTGAGCGCAGGTCAGCCAGGATGGTTTCCCAGTCCCCCAGGCGCAGGAAGTAGCCGGTGCCATCTGCTGGGGGCTGGAGGTGGAGGGAGCCGTCCCGGTGCAGGGTGAGCTCACCAATGCCCGTGAGGCTGCTCCCCACCAGGAGCATCTCTTCTGTCTCCAGGAAGCCCTTGGGCTTCTCCCCGCTCAGGTAGTGGCTGAGCAAGTCCTTGAAGCCGTGCGAGGTCTGCTGGAAGCGCTCATACACCGTCTCCACGGGCAGCTCGACGGCGTGGAGGGGCGACTCCACACACACCTGCCCCGAGGCCTTGCCGCTGGGGGACGCCAGGACGAACGGCACCGTGTGGACTTGCTCCAGTACCACCCGCTCACTGTCCGTCCTGCAACGAGGTAGAGAGCTCTGAGGAGAGGGGCTGGACAAGGCAGCCGAGGAAGCAGCCTTTGGAGCGGTCTGAAATCTCCCCCAAACAGAACTGACCACCAGGGGCATTCATGCTGCAACACTTCTGCCGGGATGCAAGGCTGCACTGATCTAACCGTTTCTCATCTGGCACATTCTAGTCTGCTCCACCCCGAGGATTAGGCAGGGTTGCAACCTACAGGCAATGGGCATCTGTATGAAAACCAGACTCCCAATGAGCTGCAGCCACCAAACCCTTGGCCTGTGTTATTTCTGCATTGCCAAAAGGGAATGAATTCCGCATCGAGAAAAGTTTAAATCTGTAAGGTGCCTTGGTGGTGTAAACAAAGCATGTTTGCATCTGCGTACTTAGTCATTTTTTATTTGCAAGTTATGGGGAAGCAGCAGGACACTAAATAAAGGACACTTTAATTCAGGACACTAAATAAAGCCTTGCTCACTAGAAATATGGCTGCCAAATGATGCTCAACTGACTGTGAGGACATTTATACAGCCAAAAGGGCTATATGCTTGGTTTCCCTTTTCTTTTTAAAAGCAGAGATTCTTAGGACGCTGAGCTGTGGTACCTGGCATCCGACTTGGCAGGGTTTTCTGCTCCCCTCCACTGATAAAGATATACCTCTAGCCCTGCCAAAAGCCAAATAGGGTCTTGCAGAGTTTTTAGAAAATGCTCAGAAGGAGGGCTTGGTAATCTTTTCAGGCTTTAAAGGCCAACTTTGGCAGGTGGGTGGATCATCCCATCTGTCAATCACATATCATCATGATGTCACATGACTGACGGGTTGGTTGTCCCGTCCTCCTGCCAACATCCCTTGTGCGGCATTCCCAAGCACTGAGGAATCTACTCCTGCCTTGATAGGCCAGCGCACCTCCCACCTGAGGAAGGGCCACAGCTCTGCAGCAAAGCATCAGGTCAAAGGGTTCAACGCGCAGCATATCTAGGCAGGGCTGGGAAAAGCCCTCTCTGCCTGAAACCCCTGAGAGCCTCTGCCAGCTAGAGCAGGCAGCCGATGAATCAATGGTCTGACTCGGGGTAAGGCAGCTTCCTATGTACCCCCAGTGCTCTCCTTGGGCAGCCTGATCTACAGCACATGCCAGCCAATGGGGCTGCCTCAAAACAGCTGCTCCGAAGGCTCCTCTCTTGCTTACCAGCTGCGGGCCAAGCTATTCCAGATCAGTCGGTGCTCCTTTAGCACCAGCCTCTCGATCACCCCCTGCAGTTCTTCATGGTATGGGCTGGTCAGAGCCGCCTCAACAGGCTGGACTACTCCTAAAGAAGGAAGAGAGAAGGAGACAGGGGTTCGGGAAAGGAAGGGGAGGGTGTTCATTGCAGAGTCTGAGTCTGGCTATCAGTTTGGTATCACCAGCACTGCCCAGCAGCGCCTCTCCAGGGTTTCGGAGAGGAGACAATTCCCATTTCAAACTGGAGATGCCTGGGGTTGAACTAGAGACCTTCTGCATGAAAAGCAGGTGCTCTACTTTTATTGCAACATCGTTTTTGGATGTGACGCATAGCAACAACATATTGGGCAGGGGAGAATGTGTAATCCAGCTCACTAACCCCAAGAGAAGGAGATTGCATCTCTCTATTGTTAAAGTACAGCTTAATTCTCCATGTGATTTACAGGTGTTTAAGAACCACCCCATTCTCTCCCAACAGCAGAGATTTGCTGTTTCTCCTGGCAGAATTTGTGCAAAGAACTCTAAATGCAATAGAAAAGGGCTGAGGTGCTCTGATGTGGCCCTGATGGCTTCCAAAGCCAGGCAAAATAACCTCAGGGGCCCCTTACCTTCAATGGCAACATAGCCTAGGCAGCTGCTTCCTGTGGCAGAGAGGATGCTGGGAAGACTGTCGTTGACTTGAAGCTTTGGCGCTTCCTGCATGGAAGAAGAAAAACAAGTAAGGGTTTAAATGGAAGAGGCAGTATAAGAAAAAACGTTACGTAAGTCCTGAGTTCAAATCTAAGTTCTTTCCTGAGCTTCCGAGTCAACCGTTCTAGTCAATTCTCTATGTCATAAGAACTGTATTTCTTATGTTCATCAGTTTTCTTGTGCAACGAGCCTCTAGGTGAGAGACGATCCAATATAGAACAAACGTTAAAATATAGCAAGACAGCAGCGGATTGCAAACATTTCAAAATAACACAGCTAATCGGCAAGGGAGGAAAAAGTACCTGCATCAGTGCAATAATATCAAAGCTAAAAACCCAAATGCAAGCTAAAGCTAAACACCATCAAATTATACGGAGGCTGAAACCGGCAAGGTTATAAATGTTAAAAGGCCCAGAAAGAATCCAAGCCCCCACCACCCTCCATGTTAGAGTGAGATGGATTGACATGGGGGTGCCCCTCCACCCACCTGCCATGGCAGGAAGCCTTGTCACCAAGGGCCCTGCCGCCCCAGTGCACCCGCCTAAATGGCAGACAAGCAGAAAGTGCAGAAAGCTGTCTGTAAGCAGTAGAAACCCCTGGAATAGGATGTGATGACGCCAGTACAGGGTCCCTAGTGTCCTGTGTGAACTCAGATGCTATCACCTAGTGGCAATGTGCCTGCACCAGTCCTCTTTGCTACACCAGCCTGAGAGTTGGCACCACACCTCCATCATTCAGCCTGGACACTGAGGTCCAGCTCTGAGGGCCTTCTGGCAGTTCCCTCACCGCGAGAAGCCAAGTTACAGGGAACCAGGCAGAGGGCCTTCTCGGCAGTGGTGCCCATCCTGTGGAACGCCCTCCCACCAGATGTCAAGGAAATAAATAACTACAGTGGTACCTCAGGTTAAGTACTTAATTTGTTCCGGAGGTCCGTTCTTAACCTGAAATTGTTCTTAACCTGAAGCACCACTTTAACTAATGGGACCTCCTGTTACCGCCGCGCCGCCGGAGAACGATTTCTGTTCTCATCCTGAAGCAAAGTTCCTAACCTGAGGTAATATTTCTGGGTTAGCGGAGTCTGTAACCTGAAGCGTATGTAACCTGAAGCGTATGTACCCGAGGTACCACTGTATCTGACTTTTAGAAAACATCTCAAGGTAGCCCTGTATAGGGAAGTTTTTAATGTTTGGTGTTTTATTACACGTCTATATTTTGCTGGAAGCCGCCCAGAGTGGCTGGGGCAACTCAGTCAGATGGCTGGCATATGAATAATAAAATGATGATGATGATGATATAAAAAGGGGCATTTATCCACCCCCCCCCTTCTGCTCTGGCCAGGGTGAGCCACTGGACTGCAGGTGTGGTGCTGGCTGTGCTATTTTAATTTTAATTTATTTGAATTAATTTTGGGATGCATATTAATCAATTGATTGCTTGTTTTTATGCATATTGTATTATTTATATGATGTTAGCTGCTCTGAGCCTGGCTCCGGCAGAGGAGGGTGAGGTACAAATAAAAATTTATTATCATTATTATTATTATTATTATTACTCCATCAAGGGGTTCCATAAACGGGGGGGGGGGGGGGGCAGCACCAACAAGGCCATCTCTCTCATTGCCACCCTGTGTGCTTCAGAATTAGGTGGCAATCAGAAGAGGGTTTCCACAGATGGTCTCAGAGCAGAGGTAGCTACATAAGCAAACAGATGCCCCATTAGGGACAGGGGTCCCAAGGCATGTAGGGCTTTAATGGTTAAAAGCAGCACATTGATTTGGTGCTGTGTGGCTTGGAAACTAATGGACAACCTCTCCCTGTACATTCCTCCCCATGCCCCAAGGTCATCAACGGCAGGGATGGGGAGGAAGTTGCTGGACTACAACTCCCATCGTTCCTGACAACTGGTCATGTGGGCTGGAAGTTATGGGAGCTGGAGTCTAACAAGATCTGGAGTGTCACAGGCTCCCCAACCCTGATCTATGCAATTTTTTCTGCGAGTGCCATCTTAAAAACTGCCCAATTCACACTTCAAAACTTCTCTGCTGATTTAGGCCAAAATCCCATCTAGCTGAGCATTCAGTTTCCAGCCACACCCTGCAAGTTGCTTGGCAGAATTCTACCCCCCTGTGAATTTGACCAAACCCTTTCCAAAGCCATCAAAGCTCATACCCATCCCAAAATCTCAGGGTAGTGAATTTCGCTGAGTTGGTGGAGAATAAGACTCTTAACCTCATAGTTGTCGGTTTGAGCCCCATGTTAGGCAAAATATTCCTATATATGAAGACCAGGTGGTCCTCATGGTCCCTTCCAACTCTACACTTCTATGCTGTGCCAAGGAATGCTATCTTGTGTCTGCCCTGAAGTGACAACCATTGGGTAACTCTTCTAACCACTCTGGGTTCTAGCACTACACTCCCTCGAGCTCCAGCTACAATATGTGGATAAATACCAGACTATCATATAGTACTATCGTAAAGATGATTGAAGCAACATAGGAAATGCTTTGAATACTTGAGACACGCTGTATAGACGCTAAATATCACTCTGATCTGTTCTCTCAAGAGCAAGGGAGAAGCAAGATGTGCACAGCATACCTGGATCTTGGTCACCACCTTGGCCTTCTTCCTGTGTAGGTAATAAAAGAGACCAGAGAAGGCCAGGCTGGATCCTAAACACACCAGCTCTCCTGGTGTCAAAGGCAAAGTATCCATCAGAGCTTCTTCCTGACAGCTGGAAGAGAAACAAAATCAGATACCAAGTTACACAGGAACAAGGAAACGCCTCTCCCACCTAGAGTGATTCTTGGACGTGGAAGTGTCCAGAAACATGGAGAACAAGCACTGTCTGAATAACACCAGAGGAAGCTGCCTTCTACAGTCAGACCACTGGCCCATGTAGCTCAGTGCTGTCTATACTGACTTGGAGAGACCCAAGATCAAACATGGGAATTCCCCCCCCCCCCATGCTAAGTCTGCTTGGCCCTTTATAGATCTGTAAAATCACTTAGATTATCTGAGGAAATTCCACTCACGGCATCACTATACTATGAAATGCCCTTCCCTCTGTAATACATGAAGATCGGACCCACAAGGTCAGGTGCTGTTTTTATTCTCTTGAACATCCACTTTCGTTTTTAGATGGTTCCTTTACTGCGGCTGTTTTTAGTGGTTTCAATTTTTTAAATTTTTTTTGTGTTTTTTTTGTTCTCATGATATTGCCTATCACTTTTATGTTGTACACACTGCTTGGAGATTTTTTAAGCAGTTTACAAGTACAAATAAATAAATAAATGCACTGCAAAACTCTTGCTGACATGCTGCCCTCCGCTTTATGCAGAAAGCTGGTCACATGACAAGGGAGGATCACCCAGGCCGAGATATGCTTTATCAAGTCTGAACAAGGAAGAAGGCAGTGCCAGATTGATTTTTCTGCAGAGCTTTGCTTGGTGTCCTATGCTCCGTTCAGAGTTCCCTTCAGTTGTCCTGCTGATATCAAGGACACCCAAAGAGCAGCCTCTCCAGGATGAAAGCAGGATTTCTGGGAGGTGGACAGGAATGAGAAGTTCAGCACTACTGGTTCAACACCTCCACCTTTACTCCGCAAAACCACCTTAGACCAGTGACCTGCATTTAATTAATGAGCCACATAAGACACCTTGGATTGCATTCTACAAAGTTCAACTTGGAGCAGAAATGAACGAACCTACACAATGGTTAGAATGTGGAGTTATCCTGGGAGAGCCCGGAGTTCAAATTCCCCACTCAGCCACCAAGTTCCCTGGGCTAGTCATTGTCTCTCAACCTAGCCTACCTCACAGGGCTGTTGTGAGGACGAACCAGAAGGTACCAATTACAGATAGGTAGCCGTGTTGGTCTGCCATAGTCAAAACAAAATAAAAAAATTCCTTCCAGTAGCACCTTAAAGACCAACTAAGTTAGTTCTAGGTATGAGCTTTCGTGTGCATGCACACTTCTTCAGATACACAGTGTGTACACGAAAGCTCATACCTAGAACTAACTTAGTTGGTCTTTAAGGTGCTACTGGAAGGAATTTTTTTATTTTGTTTTGACAGAAGGTACCAAGTACGCCACCTTGACCCCACTGGGGGGGGGGGAGGTGGGATATAATTGTAAAATAAATAAGCTGGCTGCTGACTTCAAAGGGTCTACCCAGCAGGGCTGGCCTTGACGTGTGGAATAGAGAAATCTAACCGCTCCAACAGGAAACTACTTGCTCCAGAGGAGGGAGCAGAGGGGCTGGTAGGCCCAGGCAGCAGAGGAGGGCGCCACAATGCTTGCCCACCCAGGGAAAGGGAAGTCCCTCCATGCCCAGCCCTGCCCCCCACCCGTAAAACACGTGCTCCGAGGCACCCACGCCCGCCCCCTCCACCCAACTCCGCGTCCAGGATCTGGGTTCAAATCCCGCCCCAACTCAAGCCACGAAGCTCGCCGGGCGACCTGACAGCCTGTCCGCCTAACTAACCCACCCCGCAGGGTTGAGGTGGGGGGTGAAAGGGAAACGAGACAGGTGGGGCACAAAGGCGACGTCGACCTGCAGGTGCAGGTACCCGGCGGGTCTCGGGCCCACCTACCTCCTGGCGCGAGAGCGGTCACCTCCATCTCCGCGGACCTCTTTCCCGGCGGAACCAAGCAACGCGCATCAGATCCCCGGCCGAGCTGCCCAGTGCGTTACACCCATGCTGCTCCGCCCCTCGCCGCGATGGCACACGGGAAGCGAAGTCCAGCGGCCCTCGCGCCCTGGTGGCGACGCGGCGACGGCCTCCCGCGACGGAGACTACGACTCCCGGCATGCTCTGCATCGCCCAATGGAAGGCATCGGCATAGGCTGAGTACGTTCTGCTTCGCTCCGAAGTTACCTAGGACTACAAATCCCATCAGGCGTAGCGGCGAGCTCAGCTGGTCTGTCCAGCAAGCATTTAAATGGCTTTGACAGCGATTTGGAGGCGTGGAAATGGACGAGGGCGACGGGAAGGTTATTTTTCACCTTGCCCGAAGTTTATCCCGTTTATCCGAACTTGCACCGTGGTCTGGCAGAGGAGTTTGTTGCATTTAATTAACCTTCACTGAGCCCCTTTCCGCACCTGCTAGAAACATTCTTGCTTAGAAAATTGAGGTGGTTTTGATCTGCTTTAGCATTTCAGTTTTTTGTATGTTTTTAAAGTACTCTTTATTTTCTTGTCCTTTTTTTTTTTTTGGAAGCCACTCTGGGGTGCTTTTTAAAAAATGTACTGTCAAGCAGTATATAAATTTTATGAAATAAATAAAAACAAATAATAAATCAATTATTGTTAAAGCCATTCATATGCCGGTTTAATGTCATTCCCTCTCTCATTCCTGGCTGCATCAGCAGAAGTGTTGTGTCCAGATTAAGGGGTCCCTTCCAACTATGATTCTATCTAGTTGAAATTAATGCTTTGCAGGTGGTTGGACTAAATGACCCTTGCAGTCACTTCCAACTCCACAATTCTGTGATTCTAGTGTTCCTCTGTTCTGCCTTGGCCACACCCAGCCTGGACTTTTCGGGGCACCCCAGTTCAAGAAGGATGTTGACAAGCTGGAAGGTGTGCAGAGGAGGATAACCAAGATGATCAAGGGTCTGGAAACCAAGCCCGATGAGGTACGGTTGAAGGAGCTGGGTATGTTTAGCCCGGAAAAGAGGAGACTGAGAGGCGACATGATAGCCTTCTTCAACTATCTATAGGGCTGCCATATGGAAGATGCAGCAAGCTTGCTTAATGCTGCTCCAAAGGGTAGGACCCAAACCATTGGATTTGAATTACAAGAAAGGAAATTCTGACTAAACAGTAGAAATAACTTAATGACTGTAAGAGCTGTGGTGGACTGTCCTTCATTGGAGGCTTTTAAACAGAGGTTAGATGGCCATCTGTCAGAGATTCTTTAGTTGTGATTCCTGCCTTGCAGGACCCCTCACAACTCTCCAATTCTATGATTCTATGTACTCTGGAAAAGAAACATACCTATTACTGACAATAAGTAAAATAACACAATCTGGGTCTGATGCTGCATGCAGGCTACTGGTGCCATTAAACCCCCCACACAAAACTTGTTATGTGAGGAGTGAGGAAGGATCCAGATAGATAACCGTGGGATGCTGCAACCCCCCCCCCCCGACACACTCACCAGTGCAAAAATACCATTGAAGAGAGTGGGCATTTTCTGACCAAATTTTTCATCGGGTATATGATGTTGTTGACTATCACCATTATCCCACCCTTTGCTGCCATTTTTTCTTACCACAAAAATTCCTTCCTCCTCACTTTTTCGAGGGGAGCATGCTTGTTATTCAAGTGTATCACTTAAACGGTGCAACTTAAATTTGCCAGTATATGATTGACTCACAAACAAGGACAGGCTGGCAATGACCTAAGGCTCTACCTACTGTAGAGCAATGCCTATTGAGCATGACTTTGGAGAGTCACTGCCAATCAGTGTGGGCAATATTGAGGCCGATTGTCTAGGGGTATGCTCCTAATCCTGATTTCTAGCCTAAAAACAGGAGGCTGTGCTTGCCGTTTCATGAACCTCCTCTCTCCAGATTTCATTTTTCACCAGACATTATCCAGGACCACTTTGAAATAACCAAGCGGAAAGTGCTTTTAATAATTAAATACACCAACAGAATCCCCCCCTCCCCAACACACACACACACATACACACACACACATTCTAATCCAAGGCACTATTCCCCACCAAGCTCGATAGATGGGAAGCAAAAGTTTGGAAAACCTCTAAGCCAAGCTAGTTTCGGATCAGTAATGATCCTGGAAAAGGGGTGAAAGGAAACATCTCCGAAGTGATCTGGTGGGTCCCTCCCTCTCCCATCTCTCCTGGGATCAGTCTCCTTAACGCCCAGCTGATGCGTGGATTCGTGTGCTTTCAACAAGGTGGTCTGGATCTGCCCAAGGGATCTGGCGGCAAGAGGTGGGGATTTCTCTTTGCGAAGGAGTGGGGTGCTTGGTAGGTGCAACACTAGCCAGAAAGAGGCTCATCATTCCACAGTGATTTGGGTGGGATTGTGCGCAAGTATGGGTGGTGCGGCACCTCCCTTTGCTGCACAATACCGGCGAGATGGCACCATAGCCCAGGCTAGCAAGAGAGGAAGGTGTCCTGTGGCCAAAGGCCTGCTGCTGCTTTGGATATTTGACTTTGTAGGAAAATGGGAGAGCCACGTCCCTGAACTCACTGTTGCGGCCAGGCGCCCATACTATGGTAAAGGTAAAGGTACCCCTGACCATTAGGTCCAGTTGTGGCCGAGGGAACCGGCGTTTGTCCGCAGACAGCTTCCAGGTCATGTGGCCAGCATGACTAAGCCGCTTCTGGTGAACCAGAGCAGCACATGGAAACGCCGTTTACCTTCCCGCTGGAGCGGTACCTATTTATCTACTTGCACTTTGACGTGCTTTCGAACTGCTAGGTGGGTAGGAGCTGGGACCGAACAACGGGAACTCACCCCGTCACGGGGATTCAAACTGCCAACCTTCAGATCGGCAAGCCCTAGGCTCTGTGGTTTACACCACAGCGCCACCCGCGTCCCCCATACTACGGTATAGGCATACAAATCCTAGCTACATTGCACACCCTTGCGCTGCATGGGAAAGCCACTGGCTGAAATGGCTATTTATTTGTGTGTTTAAAAAGAGAGAGATAACGACAATGAAGGATAGATCTGCTTTTAGTTAAGTGGGACCTCTCCCCACATGAACTGACCCAGACCCTCTGATCATCATCTGAGGCCCTTCTTCGTATGCCTCCTCTGCAAAAGGTTCTGGAGAGCGGCAACATGAGAACGGGCCTTTTCTGTGGTGGCTCCCCATTTGTGAAATGCTCTTCCCAGGGAGGCTCGCCTAGCATCTTCATTATACAGTGGTACCTCGGTTCACAAATGCCTCCATTGTCGAATGTTTCAGTTATTGAACGCCAAAAACCCGGAAGTAAATGCTTCTGTTTTCGAACATTTCTCAGAACTCAAACATGTGATGCAGCTTCCACTGAGTGCAAGAAGCTCTTGTAACCAATGGGAAGCCGTGACTCGGTTTTCGAATGTTTCAGAAGCCGAATGGTCTTCCGAACGGATTGTTTGAGAACTGAGGTACCACTGTATATCTTTAGGCGCCGGTTTGTAGCTGATTAAATGATCTTCAGCCTTTTAAATGTATTGGGCTACTGGGTTTCTTTTTGTTTTGTGTTCTCATTTTGTATTTTTTTGTTGTGAGCCACCCTGGGACCTTTGGCTGAAGGGCAATATACAGATATAATAATTTCCATGTTGAGCCAGTATACCTCAGTGCCAGGAATGGGTTGCTGCCTTCATGATCTGCCTGTAAGCTCCTTAGCCTGCTAGAAACAGAATGCTATCCTGGATGAATCCTGCAGAGGTTGGATGGCCATCAATCATGGATGCGTTAGCTGAGATTCATGCATTGCAGGGGGTTGGACTAGATGACCACTGGGGGACCCTTCCCACTCTACAATTCTCTGATTCTATGCTCTGACGCAGCCAAAATCTTCCGATGCACCACTCCCTGCTCAAGCTTTAAAGGCTCTTTTGCTATACCTGAAGCTTTCATAACTAGTCCTGCTATATGGTTGGGAATTCCTCGACTGAATCAGCATTGCCGGCCTCCAAAGAAAACCCTGCAGTATCGAACCTGCAGCCATCCAGATGTTGCTGAACGACAACACCCTCCATCACCCAAGACTGTTTGGCCCATGCAGGCTTGGGGAGATGGGGGTCAGAGCCCAGCAGCACAAAGAGGCCCATAACTTCCCCACTGCTAGTCGAAGCGCATTAGTAGACGGTGGTACCCTCCTTTGCCTGGCCACCCCAAGACCCCCCCACCCTTAAAAGTAGCAGTTTACAAAGACCAGGGGGTCCATCCTCTCTGCAGCTGCTGCAAGCAGTTGAGCAAAACAAAAGAGAGCGAGAAGCCAAAGGCATTGGGGCCAGCCTGGTGGGGTGTGGAGGAGGATCGGGGAGACGTTTCCTGGAGAGCTAGAGCTGAAGGAGGAGAGCTGGAGATCCTTCGCAGAATCCGCGGAAGTTGGAGCAGGTGGTGGGGCGAGCTAAGAGAAGTGAAGCTGTGCTTTTGCACACCACCCCATGAAGCGAGCTTTGGGCGAGGGGGGGGGAGTTCACATTAAGCTCACCTCTCTCCTAGGGCCGTAAAGGGGACCAAAGCTGATGAGGCAAAACCGCCAGTAGCACCCCAAAAATGTGACTGCCGGCCCCCCCTCCCCCATGGGCTGGGTTTTGAGCACAGGCAAGTTGTGTGTATGTACAGACTCCTGCCAAGGGCAGCCTCTCTCTCTCTCTCTCTCTACCACACTTCGCAGTGCTTCCCAGGGTTCATGAGGGAGCCGACGGGGCATTTAAAGTGCTCTACAAAGTCCCGCGAGTTGCTGAGGGTGCCGATGACGCGGAACTTGTCCGGGCTGTGCGGATCGGTCACCAGGCCCTCGTGCGAGCTCTCCGGGGTGCGCACCGAACACCAGACCTGCGCCAGGAAGGAGATGCTTGTTTATTTTATTAATTAGTTTCTTAGATTTATATCCCAACTCTCCCCCACCCCAGGGAGCTCCACCTGGCATGCGTGGTTCTCTTCCTCCTTATTTAATTCCCACAACAACCCTGTGAGGTAGGTCAGGCTGAGGGGAAGTGACTGGCTCATGCTCACCCTGGGAGCTTCATGGCCAAGTGGAGGAGCTGTTCGGGAGCGGAATGGTCTCCCTTGGGAGGTAGTGGACTCTCCTTCCTTGGAGGTCTTTTAGAAGAGGTTGGATGATCATCTGTCATGGACGCTTCAGCTGAGATTCCTGCATTGCAGCGGGTTGGACTAGATGACCCTCGGGGTCCCTTCCAACTCCACAATTCTATGAGTTTCAAGCAGCATCTTCATGTTGCCCTGTACAGGCCAACAGCTGATCATTCTGTTGAATCCACGGCTGGTGCTGAGCTGGGCTCCAGCAGTTCCCACCCAAGAGATGGAACTGGAGCAGAACATCGCTCTAAGGACCGCCCTCTAACATCGCCCTGTGAGCACCACGGTACAATGAAGGGGCACTGCATGGCAACAGTCCCTCCAGCTCTCTGGAGGTTTCTCCAGGCTCTTTCTTGCCTTGCTGCTTGAAAACCATCATCATCATCATCATCATCATCATCATCATCATCATCATTATTATTATTATTTTATTACATTTAAAGTCCACCTTTCCTCCAAGGAACTCAGGGTGGTGCGCATTGTTCTCCACCCCCCACCCCCCACATTTTGTCCTCACAACAACCCTGTGAGGTAGGTTAGGGCCAAAGGATAAGAAGACTCACAGAACTGCAGAGTTGCAAGGGACCCTTGCAGCCCAACCCCCTGCAAGGCGGGATTATGCAGCTGTCCCAGACAGGGATCAAACCTGCAACCTTGGCGTTATCAGCACCATGCTCTAACCAACTGAGCCATCCAAGCTGATCATGACTGGCCGAAGGTCAACCACTGAGTTTCATGGCTGAGTGGTGATTTCGGACCTGATCTCCCAGGCCTCAGTTTGACACTCTAACCACCGCACCACACTGGCTTTCTTTACCTGGAGATGCCAGGGATTGAACCTTAGCTTTTCAGCACTGAACTATTGGGGTGGGGGGCCCTCCTGTACTCCTGAGATGGCTTTTATGCCCATTATCTTCAGACCTGCCAGGAGGACTGTTAACACAGGGGTACTGGCAGCGGCAGACAGAATGCGCATGGATGTGGGGAGGGGGATATTGGGAACGGGAAGTTTCTGTTTCTCATTCTCCCACCTCCAAGCCATGAGTTACCTGTGCAAACCCTAAGAAGAAGAGCTGGTGGCTAGTGAGGTCCACGGACGGCAGGCGCTTCTCCTCCCCGTTCTTTTTCAGCCAGACTTTGTAAGCCTGCAAGGAAAGCGAGAGCAGAGCCTGTGCTTCCAAGCTTAGGGGGGCCCAAGCGCCTCCCTCACCTCACGGCCGCTGAGAGAAAGGACACCTTGCAGACACAACCAGCTTGAGACCTGCCAGGCCTCCCCACCCCCCAGGCCTGCCTTTTCGGTGGGGGGCGTACAATCTTCCCCTGGACAGGCTACTTACGTTGTAGGCTGCCTTGAGCCCCCCGTTGTCAGCGATGTTCTCGCCCAAGGTCTGCTTGCCATTGACATGCTCCCCATTGACAAGGTATTTGTTGTACTGCTCCGTCATGCATGCCGTCCGGTTCTTGAAAGCCTCCAGAGATGAGTTCTGCCACCAGGGACGCAGGTTCCCTTCTTTGTCGTACTCGCGGCCTGGAATAAAATCGCCTTGCTGGACTGGGCTGAAGGTTCGTCTGGCACAACGCCTGAGCTCCCACAGCAGCCAGCAGGTGCCCCCAAAGAAGCTCACAAGAGGGGCATGATGGAGAAAAGAAGTCCCCTTTCCTTTGTTCCTAATCAGGTGTTTACTGGCTCCAGGGATGGACTTACAAAAGAGCAAGGAAGGAACTCTAGGAAGCTGCCTTATTCTGGGTCCACCTCTTGCAATAACGTGGATTCTTACTGCCAAAGTGCCTGCGGCAACCCAGTCAGATGGGCGGGGTACAAATTATAAAATTATTATTATTATTATTATTATTATTATTATTATTATTATTATTATTATTATTGCAGTACAAGGGTTCGTCTGGCACAACGCCTGAGCTCCCACAGCAGCAGCTTCATTGTGCAGATCAGGTGCTGGAGGTTCTTTAATTGGCAATGCTAGGGTTTAAACCTCGGCTACTGGCTTTGGTTCAGCTACAACAAAGTTACGGCCAGCAAGCTGCTGTTTGGGTTTTTCGGTTCAGTTAATGCTGTGCATACTTTGCATTTTAAAAAAAATCAGAATTCCTGCTGAATTGAGGAAACCCACACTTTGCACACAATCCACACGCAACCAATCTGTACGCATTTTCTTTTTGCACAGTTTGTTCAGCTCCTACAAGGCACGGAGAGTGCAGAGGAACCAAATCCTGCCCTTCTCACTAATGCAAATCCAACTCAGTCGCTACCTGCTTTCTGAGTTTTCTGCCAGGAGTTGCCCACACTCTTTCAGGCGTAAGAGGTAGAAACTTGCTGTGATTCAAAAACAAAAGCTCAGAAGACCAGGAGCAGAATTCTGTGCCCAATGCTGCACTCCATGCTTTATCTGTGCTGAAACATCGATGTGGAACGCACACAGTCTTGCTCTATGGCTCCTTGGCAGCTGGCCTCCGCTAGACCTCTGAGCAACTGCTTCTTAGGGGGCATTAGAGATCCTCAATTCCATTCCAGCATACAGGAGGGATTATCTTGGATCCAGGAAGGGTTGTGGCTCAATGGCAGAGCATCTCCTTTGCATGCAGAAGGTCTCAGGTTCAATCCCTGGGATCTCCAGGTAGGGCTAGGAGCGAACCCTGTCTGAAACTTTGGAGAGCCAGTCACTGTATACAATACTGAGCTAGAAGGAACACAGTGGCTCAGCTCGGTATAAGGCAGCTTCCTATATTCCGAGGTTCCCTGTGATTCACACCCTCCTTCCCTCCCAGCACGGCACATTTGCCCTTTGGGTCCTGCACCATCTACAGCTGTTGAGCACTGCAATGCTGGAAGAGTTGTGTTGCCCCAGGCAAAGGATTCCCCAGGACCTGGGGGTTGCTCCTGAAGTAGCCTTAAGCAGCTGTGAGTTAAAAGGAGAGGAATGGATCGGTGGGGTTGTGGTGGCAGTGAACTCCCTAAGCTGCCAGCTGTGGCCCACTCGTGCAGAGATAATGAATGCTCACCAAGCGGATGGAGCAGGAGCAAAAGCAGCACAAAGAAGCCGGGGAAGATGACTGGAGGTGTCACCTGGGGAGAAAGGATTGCAAACAGGTAGGGAAGCAAGTGGACCGCAGAAAGGAAAGGAGCGGCTTGATGGCAATGGCGGAATGGAAGCTACCATGGAGATAGGTGCAAGTGGGGAGCAGGGGAAATGAATGGAAAGGCCACCAACGGGAGTCTTTCAGACGGTCAGGCTCAACCCTATAAACCAGGAAGTGGGAACCTGTGGCCTTCCAGATGTTGTCGGACTCCCACTCCCATCAGCCCTGGCCAGCTGTGTGGGATGTTTAAAGTGAAGCCAAACCACCAATTCATGTTTTGCTAGATAGGCATATGATAGGAGCTGAGTTTTATTGTGAACTTGCAAGAGTATTATTATTATTATTATTATTATTATTATTATTATTATTATTATTACCCCGTCCATCTGGCTGGGTTTCCCCAGCCACTCTGGGTGGCTTCCAACAAAATATTAAAATACAATAATCTTTTAAACATTAAAAGTTTCCCTAAACAGGGCTGCCTTCAGGTGTCTTCTAAAAGTCTGGTAGTTGTTTTTCTCTTTGACATCTGGTGGGAGGGCATTCCACAGTGTGGGTGCCACTACCGAGAAGGCCCTCTGCCTGGTTCCCTGTAACTTGGCTTCTCGCAGCGAGGGAACTGCCAGAAGACCCTTGGCGCTGGACCTCAGTGTCCAGGCAGTACGATGGGGTGGAGACGCTCCCTCAGGTATACTGGACCGAGGCCTGTGAGAGATGCTTCCACTGTGCCCTGACAGAGGGAGAGCATACCTATATATATTCTCCTACTTGCCCGGGAACACCCTCTTCCTCTGTCTCTTTCCACTCTGCCAGCAATGTGAGAGCCTCTACATCTTAAGCTAGACCTAAGTATGTATTTGTAATTGAATTACCATTTTAAGCCTGCCTGAACAAAGCTGCCATATTTGTTGCTCTTCAACAGGTATCCAGAATGAGTAAATGCTATTTTTACCTTTGACAAAACTGAGTGATTGTTGTTTTAAGAGGGAGAAAAGAGAATTCAGCCTACCTTAAAGCATCCTGGATTACTTACAAGGCTAAAACTAGCCTATCTAAGCTTCCCTTTTAATCTGCCAAAGGATGTGCTCTACTGAACTCACAAACATGAAGAAGGAAGAATTATATCTAACAAATAAATCCCCTCGTAGCATCTATTCACATCCCAGGCATGGCCAGTGGTTGGGGATGATGAGATTTGGGCATCCAACAAGATCCGCAGATCTGCAGGTTCCCTAATGCAATCTTGGAAGATGTCTAGGGAGGCTCACAGCGGAGACAGTTCAAGCTTTGCTCTGCTCTGGTCATGGCTGATTTCCCAACCACCTCCCAGAATCCTCTGCGACATCAAGGTGACCTGGTCTGCCTAGGGTGGCAAAAGCCCTCAACGGCCCTTGCTGTTGGAAAACCTAGCTAAGGCACGAGATACTAGGAAGTCTAATGGGATGGAGCCAGAATAACTGGGGAAGAGATGCCCAAGGAACCTAGAGGTTCATTCCACCAGCTTCCTCACAATGTGTTACAGATCTAAAGGCCCACGCAAGGCAACACCAACCAAAGGCCTCCCTTGTAGGAGGACAGACAGCGCATACATGCACGACACAAGAAGCCATGAGCACTGGTTCATCGATCCAAGTGCCTTGCTCCTACCTTGGTCGTCGAAAGCGTGGGTGAGCTCGTGCCCCATCACAACGCCAATGCCTCCAAAGTTAAGGGCCCTCGAGGGAAGAAACAAAGAGAAATCAAGAGGTTATGAGCCTAGCAGGCCACCTTTGGTACACAGTTGATGAGAGGTAATGTGAGCTCATGTCTGAAATAACATTAAGGCACCTTTGGACACAGCATCAAAGGGGTTAGGCGTCTTGCATCACACATTGTGTAGCACAGGAATGGGGAACATAGGACTTGAAGGATGCTGCTGGGACTGCCAATTCCCATCAAAAATGGGCAACTGGCTGTTCTGGGTGGACCTGATGGGTGCTGGTGACTAAATATAATATCTGGAGTGCCACAGCTTCCCCATCCTTTATGTAACAAACATTTCTTCGGCTCCCCCCCCCCCTTTTATTAAATATGGATCACCAAATATAGAGCCTCTCCTCGGTTTTCAAATTGCGCAACGGCGTTATTTCACACTATAAATAGATGCAAAATAGTGGAAGGAAGCCTGAAATTAAAGCCCTTCCTTTCCCCTTCCGGGAATGAGCACTGGCTAACTATAGGCCAATTATGGTGCAATTAAGTAATGCTGGGTCCCCTCTGATCAGGAAGCAATTACTGGGGCAGGAACCACAAGCAAGAGATTTCTAGTGGAAGGCATCAGATGGACCGGCACTGCAACTCCGCTGCAAGTCTAGGTGTGTGTGTGTGCCAGAAATAGCCACACACAGGAAGGCCACCATCGCGTGCCCTTCTTGGTTCGGATCTGATTCCCCTCCCTACAAGCTAGGCAGTTGCAGAGCAGAGAGGTCAAGTCTGAGCATGCCCAGCACATCACCACATCCTCCCCAGCCCCCCCCCCCGCAAGCTTTCTTTTCCTACCAAACAATCAAAAGACCCAGACATACTTGGGGTGGTTGTGAGCGTAGAAAGGAGCCTGCAGAATTCCTGCAGGAAAGACGATGCCATTCTTGGTGGGCAGGTAGTAAGCATTGACTGTCTGAGGGGTCATGCTCCACCTGGAGAAGGAACAACAACAAAAACTGGTTTGGAGGAGGCCTTGTTTGTTCAGGACCACGGCTAGCAAATAAGGCTCGGAGGCTGGAAGACCCTAGAGAAGTGTTTCCCGACTTGGTGCCCTCCACTTGTTTTACACTACAGTTCCATTTTTTTAAAAAAATGTTTTTATTAAACAATTTCAACATAACAAATTGTCAAACCGTATAATCACAAACATAGTTTCCCCCCTCCCCTCTAGGACTTCCCTCAGCTCCTCTCTCTGATTTCTCTGCACATATTATTCCCTGCATGTTATAAAATTGTACATATCCTTACCTTATCTATCTATCATGTTATCAACCAATAAATTTGTGTACATTTCTTCAAAACCTGCCAAGGAGTCCAGTTCATTTTGTTGCCTTTTTAAATAATTTGTGAAAAGCTCCTATTCTTCCTTAAAGTCACAGTTGTCCTTGTCCCACAGTTTTACACTACAGTTCCCACCAGCCACAACCAGCATGGCCATGTTGCCCCAAAGAATGAGATTTAGGCCTCAACTGCACCATGTGTTTAAAGCACTATGATGCCACTTCCAATGGTTATGGTTCCCCCTCCTCCAGGAGTCCTGGGAACTGTAGTTCCCAGGAATTGAGAGCTGTTAGGAGACCAGTGTTCCCCCTTGCAAAGTCTGGGAATCTGGGAAGAGGTTTTGACAGTTTCACCACTCCAGAAACTGTAGCTCTGTGACTCTCCACACCCATAACACACTACACTTCCCGGCATTCTTCAGGGGGGACCCAGGCCTGTTGAACGTGGTATGATACAGCGTTATAGTTCATATGGAGCCTAAGAAATTGCAGAAATGACACGACAGCAGAGCTCTTTCTGGCCTATGCTGCTTAAAACTCCTTGCTTGAATGCCCTGTCCTGTGGAGAGGGAAAAACTCCCTTGATATGAAAAGCTAGCATGATAAGATGATGTTTAGCCTAGCTTCTCCCTGAGATGCTCGCTTTCCACATGCAGCGTGGGTGAGTTTGCTTGCTTTCATGTGGGAAAGCATTCTTCGTGAAATCAGCCACCTTCAGTTGGATGTGATGCAATAAAAAACGGTTATTTGATTGTCTGTGGATTTGAATTTTCTGGAAGTTTCGGCTTCATGCTGACCGACCCCTCCACGCCGTTCTCCTGTTCGAATTAAAACATGACCCTAAACTCAATCAATGTAAAACCAGGTTATTCCCCTCTCCACCCCCTACCCTGTTTGCCTGCATTGAGGTCCAGTTCCTAGGCTGAAATCCTGACTATGCCTACTCAGAAGTAAGCCTCATTGAATTTATTGAGACTTACTCCCAGGTAAATGGGATTAGGGTTACCACCCTAGTTATGTAAGTCTATTTTTTAAAAAATAATATTTATTCAAATTTTAAAGATTACAAAGAGAAAAAAGAAAAAAAAGAAAAACAGAAAAAATACAAACAATTAAAAAAAACACAGATAAAACCTTTACATAACTTTTTTTCCTTTGCTTATTTCCTTGACCTCCTCACACCTTCCTTTTTTTGTATTCTAGTTCAATTAGATATTTCAGCAAATCCTTTCCAGCTTTGTTTTTATCCTAATAATTTATCTTAATATACTGTAATTTTACATTCTCGTCTTTCACCAATTAACAAATCCATTTTTACCTAATCCTTTATATCATTTCTGCTAAAACCACATTACTTCATTCCAACATCCTTCTAACATTCCTTAATTTTGCAATGTTTCTGTAGATAAACTTTGAATTTCTTCCAAACTTCTTCCACCAACTCTCCTAGTTATGTAAGTCTAATGTGTTCTAAGATATTTTCAGAAGCAATCATTCTGGAACAGGATCAGCCCCAAGGTGATGTGAGTGTGGACCTTCCCCTCTCTGTGACACTCTTTGTCAGGCTTGACACCAGTGACGCCATCTTGGGAGAGCTGGAGAAAATTAAAATGGCAGCAAGTGGGTGCCTGGTGCCACTGCCAGGTAAGCCTGCTGCCAGGGGGCTGACCAATGACGCACACTTTGCCAGGGGCCTCCTCAAATCTTCCCTATGCTCCACTGAGCTCTGACCCCCCCCCCGCCCTCCTTCTGCCATCTCTCAGTGAATGATAAGGGCAAGAAATGTATGGAGAAAAACCTTACTGGTCCCGGTTGGGGGGCTTCCTCAGCTGGTCTGCCATGAACCTGGCCGAGAAGTTGTAGAAGTTCAACATGTTCTGAAAGAAGGAGTCTTCTGAGACTTCGTACTAGAGAGAAGAGCAGAAAGGAGATGTCATGGACTTGCTGGACAAAGAGGAATGGTGGGAGGCACCAGCTGGCAAACCCCCCAAGGGAAAAAGGCTCAGAGCCCAGGGAGTGGTGGTGGGTCGATGATGAGTGGTCACAGGGAGCACACTGGGAAGAGGATGTGTCAGAAGCTGAAGAGGTAACAGGGCTTAGTGAGCAGGGTGAGTTTGTGCCAGATAGAAGCAGAAGCAGGAGAGGAGGAAGGCCAAGAGGCAGAGATGAGTCTGACTGGTGAAGAAGCCAGGGTGTCTCCCCTTCCTGCTGCGACAAGCTCCCGTGCCCCTGGTCTCCCAGAACCAGGAGAGGCATGAAGAGGGTGGAGCTGAGACAGGCACATTGGCATAGTCTCAGATTGCTTGGGAAAGACCTGGGAGAGGAGGAGATTGAGGCAGCCATGAGAAGGTGAGGATCTTCAGCCTCCACAACTGCCCCATAGGGGCAAGACCTACCGAGAAGAGTTGCTTTGCTCCCTGGGCCTTTGAGAAGGGTGCAGAGTGGGATCAGCATGTAGTGTCATCTGGGTAAGAGGGAGTCCTAAGGGCTGGATACACAGGCCTGGAGGAGCACATTTGGCCCCCAGGCCCAAGGTTCCCCACCCCTGGGATAACACGGTCAACTTAATTTTTATTACTAGAACCCAAAAACCCAATGGCTGGGGACAGATGAAAAACAATGGAGAATGCAAGGGGTACAGATGCCAAATGCCAGCTGCACTCGATGAGTTGCAGGCAGTGGAATGCTCATAAATACCTACCTCCTAATAATCATGAATGATAAGGTTATGCTTGCACCCAGCTAGGTTCATATGGAGAGAATCAGTCCTTGAGGTAATAATTATGTTTCCTAGGATTTTTTATTTATTTATTTTTTTGCAACTGGAGTAAGGTTTGAGAAGAGACTTGTGTAGGGGAGATGGTTGAGCACAAGAATCTAAATCTGCTTGCGTGGCTCCACTCCACAACTGTATGTAGAATGTAATCTACTGGGAGCAGTCAAGTACAACATTCCATGTTTTGCTAGAGTGGACATGCAAGGGAATGTTTGGTCCAGCCAGTCGAAACTTCCTGTTCCTCCTGGCCTGGAGAATCCGTCCTTGCATGTGACTAGTAGATGGGCATGACCTTTCCAGACCTGGTAAAAGGCCATGTCACACTGATACCTTCTCTCTTTTCGACCTTCGTATTTGTCCTGCCTGCTTTCTGCATCACGTGGACTGTACTGCTGGCTACCAACCAGCAGTCCCCCAGGTTATGTCCCATATGGGGTAAACCTGTTTGTACACATTTGTAACTTTAAGCCTAAAGCCTGCCTTCAGGGATCATACTATGCTCTGCCTGATTGTGAGTAAAACTACTTTTTGTTACTTATGAATAAGACTGTGGTGTCTTTATTCCTTTAGGAGGGGTTCAAAGGGGTCTTATCAGGAATATTGGAACATATCTCAATCTGGGCAAGCCAGACTGAGCTGTTTGTTGTCCTAAGAAACTCACATGAGTTTGCAACCAGCTTTCTGCTGCGTAAGAAGGGGAATGCACTCTGCTAAGTGAAGAAACTTGCTAGCACAAGTTAGGAAGGATATTAATAAACAATATATCCTCTCCTGCCACCCTCAGCATTTCCACACTGTATTTTCCCATTATTCTTTCCAAAGAACAGAAGGCCGTTGAAATGAAACTTTGGGGACCTCTGCTGGCATGCAGCAAGTTAACAGCTACCCAGAGCATGATGCATTAAGTGGGTGGGATAATGCAGACATCTGGCCAATGGCTATCAGAGCAGCCAGGCAGGTGTTCAAGAAATAGACAAGGCTGAGAAAACCCACACTTCTTTTGAGATTAAACTGCCCACCAGGAGACTACTTAGCTGCAGAGGGCCTTCTTGCTAGTGGCACCCGCCCTGTGGAACGCCCTCCCACCAGATGTCAAAGAGAACAACTACCAGACTTTTAGAAGACTTCTGAAGGCAGCCCTGTTTAGAGAAGCTTTTAGTGTTTAACAGACCACTGAATTTTAATATTTTGTTGGAAGCCACCCAGAGTGTCTGGGGAAACCCAGCCAGATGGGCGGGGTATAAATAAATTATTATTATTATTATTATTGTTGTTGTTGTTGTTGTTGTTGTTGTCACCATATATTTTTTGGAATTGGAAATGGTCATTAGTCTGATGTGTCAGTGAGCAACCTGCAGCAACCTTTTGCTCTTAAACAGTTCAAAATCCACTAAAAAAAGGAGTCCTGGGTACTCTGTGGACAATCCAGTATTGCCTCTCAGCCTATTGGCTAAGATCAAGTGTAATGTTTGATATCTGATAAGTCCTCTATTTGAGGATTACACATTGAATGGGTTTTTGGAAATGGGAGATGGAACTGGGACTTCATGCATTGACCATGTATGGCAGTATCTTCAGGGCTGCTGCATCTCTCCTGTAGGGGAGATTATTTCTGTTTCAAAAAACAGATGATAAATAATGGAAACCTTGGAATAGTCCTCTTTAGAATTCTAGGTCGCCTGTGTGTGTGTGTGTGTGTGTGTGTGTGTGTGTGTGTGATCTCCTAACATTAGAACTTGGTGACATCCAATGAATGTTGGAAGATTCAGGACAGAAAAAAGGAAGGACTTCTTCATGCAGCGCATAGTTAAACTATGGAACTCACTGCCACAGGATGGCCACTAACTTGGATGCAGGTAATTAATTACTATACCACCCTTCTTCACAGGTGGTGAACCTTCACGAGGCCTGCAGTATAGGGTGGTATACAAATTGAACAAATCATCATCATCATCATCATCATCTCAGGGAAGTTTGCAGAATAAAATACAGTACAAGGCAAAAACACAAGCAACTAGTTAAAACAAAGCAATACCCCCACTTCTCACAAACACATCTTAAAGCCTGTAGAATATTACTCTTACCCCATCATAGACATCGTCCAGCTCCTTGTCATCAAGGATGAACTCTGGGAAGCCGATCATGTCGTAAATGGAGTCAGCCTGCAGAGAAAGGAAATCAAGGGCAGCCGAGGCTTGCAGGCTGCACAACTGCAATAAAGGGTTGGGGTGAGGAGGGGGGAACAGGCTGTGCAGGTGGCGCCACATGCAGCTGGTAAAATCTGCAGTTGCCACCTCCCAATGGCTGGCAAACATGGAACCTCCATGCTCAGAGGTAGTCTGTCTCCAAACAGCAAGAGGAGATACAACCAGGGATAGCCATTGCTTTCATGCTCTACTTGAGGCTTAGGCTCAACCTATCAGAAGGACTGCATTCTCCCACACGGACCTTCCCATATCTAAGTTCTCATAATGTAAAATACACAGTCATAAGGACTAGAAACTTCCTTTAAAAATTAAAGCCATGATTGTCAGGAATCTGAAGTCAGCAGCAAATAAATATCTGGGGCACCTTCTCTTTAGCGGCTTGTTTTGTCTTCTCATCCATCCAGTCCAGATGGTCCAGCGATTCCTCGAAAGCAGTGCGTATCTCAGCAATCATGTCCTCTGCCTGAAGGAAAAGACATAAGAAGTCTATGGAAGGGCATCAGTGTGTTCCCCTTCACTCATCTCATCTCCAGCTTGTCATCACCAGAATACCGTCTCATTCACTATACGCCCAGTTAATCACTGTGCTCTTCAGGTGAGGACATCCTGCAAATACCAGCCTATTGGGAAGTTGTTCTGCACCATGGGTAGCCTTGCCTGAACATGAAAGTGGTTAGCAGCTGCTGAAAACAATGCAATGAAGGTGTCTGCAAAATATCAATAGGCAGGGAGTTCCAGAGAGTTGGTGCTGGGTGGAGCACGAGACTCTTAATCTCAAGGTTGTGGGTTCAAGCCTCATGTTGGGTAGATGACCCTCGAGGTCCCTTCCAACTCTACAATTCTATTGATTCTATAAATGACTGATTCCTTGCAGGTTAAATGTTGTTCCGCGATTGTTTCTGCATGTAAGTTCCATCCTTCCTGAGAAGGATGAGCAGAGCAGCTATAGATGGTTTCAGGTTGAGTGACAGGCTGGCAGGTTGTGGGGAGGGAAGGAGCTGCTTAACCCTGCCCTTCCCGGCTGTGGCTACTGCATCCTGTCCCCAGCTGCTTTTCTCCCAGGGAAGAAAAATATGTAGGGGGCACATACAGCGCACGGACAGGAGAACTTGTCATCACGGGGTATTGTTAAAGGCAGGGACATACAGAGGGCAGCTTTGTCGTCATGCCTGGGGATACTCACAATCTCCTTGCTGTGCCGGTCGAAGGTGGCTTTTACGAACAGAGCCCCCAGGGCAAAGCCCAAAGTGTCATCAGTGTTGGAGATGCAAGTTTGCCAGCGGGGGGTGCAGGACTCCAGAGAAACAAGAGAGAATGAGACATAAGTAGGACAGCCCATGTGGTGCTGTGGTTAAGAGTCTTGTACCTCTTCACCTAACGGGTGCGGGTGGCGCTGTGGTTAAACCACAGAGTCTAGGACTTGCCGATCAGAAGGTCAGCGGTTCAGAAGGTCAGACGGGGTGAGCTCCTGTTGCTCAGTCCCTGCTCCTGCCAACCTAGCAGTTTGAAAGCACATCAAAGTGCAAGTAGATAAATTGGTACCACTCTGGCGGCAAAGTACAAGTAGATAAATAGGTACCGCTCTGGTGGGAAGGTAAACGGCATTTCCGTGCGCTGCTCTGGTTCTCCAGAAGCAGCTTAGTCATGCTGGCCACATGACCTGGAAGCTGTACGCTGGCTCCCTCGGCCAATAAAGCGAGATGAGTGCCGCAACCCCAGAGTTGGTCATGACTGGACCTAATGGTCAGGGGTCCTTTTACCTTTATCTTAACCTTTACTTCTTCACCTAATCTACCTAATACTCTAAAATATCCTTAGAGGCAGGATATTAATGCAATAATAATAAATAAGTAAGTAAGGGGGAGCAGAGCTGGGTGTGTGTGTTGCTCTGTAAAACACTGGTTGGCTGAGGATCCTGCCCCAACAAACAACAGGCCTTTCCCAAAACAAACAGCTGGTCAGGTGGGCTGCAGCTGGTTCTCAGACTACCTAACCAGAAGGCCTGGGGTGCCGACAGCTCCAGAGGCCTACAAATCAAATCATTCCTTGGATGCAGCCCCAAAGGAAGATTTGCTTACCTTCTTGGTACCATACAGGGTCTCCAAAAGCTTCTCCTGGGCTGCCTCAAACCGCTGATCCAGGCTGGAAGCTGTCTTCTGAACCAGGTTCCAGATCATGTAATTGTTCAGGACGCTCAAAGACGGAAAAGAAAGAGAAGAGGACCCAGTTGAGATGCAGGATTGGTGGCCAATGGGCTGGAGTGCTCCCTACCCTCTGCAAAGCTCAGACACTCTCCTCCCAGCTGCTTATTTATGGGAAGGTGCAGCTGTAGGCTTAGATCCTACTTTGGCTGGGCACCTGCATGCCTCAAACCCAAGTGCCACCTGCACCATGCTGAGGAAAGTTACCTGCATAGAAAGATACCTGCATAGAAGAGGGGTTGTACTTGGATGACCCTCGCGGTCCCTTCCAGCTCTATAATCCTATGGTTCAAATGCTCCAGATTTGTATATAATCTGAGAGGCTACACTGGGCTGACAGAGAGTGATGATCGGAAAGACTTCAGCAAAAAACCTGCTTCCGCAAAAGATCGGACTTTTTAAGCACTGGGAGAATGCACTGGGAAATATGGGGTAACACTTGCTTTGATGCATCATCATGTAACCTTCATTCAAGCAAATGATCAAAAAACGAATGCTCATTAAATAGCCAGGATTGCCTAATCTCCCTGCAAACAAATCAGGAGGAGTGCTCAGTAAAGACGTCATCTGGGAGCATTTATTATGCTTTCTCACATTGCCTGCATGCATGAGGGGTACTGAAGGGGAAGGGGAGGAATAGGACAGGAATGCAAAACAATATTTTTTATACTGCCCTCCATCCAAAGATCACAGGGCAGTTTACAATATAAAAACGGAAAAATGCAAAACTTAGTAACAAACAAAAACAATATCCACCCCCACCCCAAGTTTAGAAAGCCATAGGTTGTTTAATTAGCCAAAGGACTGGGAGAAGAGGAATGATATTGCCTGGTGCCTAAAGGCTCCCTGGGGAAAGAATTCCACAAGTGGGGAACCACTGAAGAAAAGCCCTGTTCTCATGTTGTTACCCTCTATACTTCTTTGTGAGGAGGCACACACAGAAGGGCCTCAGGTGATGGTCACAGGGTCCAGGTTGGTTGATATGGGGAGAAGTGGTCGTTGAGGTAATAATTATGCTTTCTAGGATTGTTGTTGTTTGCAAATAGCATAAAGTTTGAGAAGGGACCTGTGTAGGGGAGATGGTTAAGTACAAGGAGCTAAATCTACTTGCATGGCTCCCCTCCACACTCATTGAAAATTCCTTTTTGAGCTGCTTTTTCCTTCACAAAGAGGTGACACATAATAGTACTCTGGGTAGAATGAAACAGAGCATATGTTGATGTTTAGTAAAAGCTGGGTTGCCGTGGGATAAGGGCACACCACTGTGTAGAGCACCAAAACACACTTGCATCGTGCATATGTGGGCAGGCATTGTAAACAGCCATGACGAATGCCCCATTAGCTGCAAACCTTGCCTACAATCTAATCTGGTTCCTGAGCCTTCGCTAGTAAACACTCACAGAGCTGTGAGCTTTGCCACATTCTAAAAGAGGCTGCTGTGCCAGAGGCGCCAGAGGTTGATTCAGCCAAAACCAAAGCATACCAAGGATGCTGAAATCTGTGGCCTCCACTTGTTGTCAGACTACAACTCCCATCATCTATGACCACTGGCCATTCTGTGGTATACAATCAGATCAAAATAAGGGTCAAAGTAAAAGTGCAGGCGAGCCCTTAATTGCTGTTCTATGGTTCAACTTGACTTGTCAAATGGAGGTTGCTGTTTTCGGATTTTCTGATAGAATTCCATTGTGGTGTTTTATTCTTTTAAATTGTACACCTGCCCTGGGAACCTATGACACGGGGCTGCTCAAACATATTCTAAATCAATCTCACAGCAGCACAATATTCTGCACCCAGCATTACAGGCAGAGAATATATCTGAGAAGAAGGCCACTGAGCCAAGGTACAGGAGCAGATTGCATCCAGGCCTTCTGGGCATGAAGAAACACACAAACGAATAAACGAACACACACACACACACAGCACAGTTCCTGCTGCATCCCCACCTCCTGGTACCTTTTGTCGGTGTTATTGATAAGCTGGGACACCTGCTGCAAATATTCCCTGCCATAAACCACCACAGGCTCAGCCTCAGTTAGCTCTAGTGGTGAGAGGAAGTAGGAGATGAAGTCTAGCCAGTCAATGGCAGGGGCAAGAACCTGCAGAAAACAAGAAGAAACCTAAAACTTAGAAATAAATTTAGCTTTAAGCGAAAAGGAACTGGTGAGGCTGCCTGGTTGGCCACACCCTCTGACCAGTTTTTCACTCCCATTCTGCAGATGCTAGAAACTCATGCCTTGTGAGTTATATTCCAAAAAGCAGAGGAGGCTGGAGATGCATCTGTGTAACTGCTGAATTTTGTATTTTAAAAACATCTGGCGGGGGCTCAGTCATCTGTAACCCAGCTGACCTTAGTGCATAGCAGAGCCTAATCCAATGATGTCTGCAACGTGACCTGTCCGTCTTAAGTTACGTCACATCTGCAGCATACATTCTTCTTTTTTTTATGAAATAAATTTTTATTTGATTTTCAAAAATATGAACATACAACAAAACCAATTCTGAATCCAAATGTCGAGATTACTCTGAATCTCCTGACTTTCCCCCATCACTTCCATGGGCGCTATTAATCCTATTTTTAACTGCATATCACTACTTCTCCTGTTTTTTATCTTCCTAAGTTATTCATACATACTGTTACATTACAAGCGTATTTAAAATCCTGCCAGTGTTTTAACCTGCTTACAATAATCTTGTATATACATTATAAACTTTCCCCATTCTTTTTTAACGATCTCGTCTTCTTGATTCCCAGTTAATTTTGCAAAGTTGTCTATCAACTTGGTTTGCCATTCGTCTCTGGTCAGGGTTGTCCCTTCTTTCCATCTCTGGGCTAGTAACGTTCATGCAGCTGTTGTCGCGTACATGAACAGTTTTTTCTGGTCCTTTGGGATCTCGGTACCTATGCATCTGCAGCATACATTCAAAACACATCGCTCTCCCTAAAGAATCCTGGGAACTGTAGTTTGCTATGGGCGCTGGAAACTGTAGCCCTGTGAGGGCGTAAGCTATAGTTCCCAGGATTCTTTAGGGGAAGGCCTTGAATGTTAAAAGTGGTACAAACGTGCTTTAAATGCACAGTGCGGATGCAACAAACTTTGCAACTTCACCGAGCCACCTCCTTGGCACACATCCCCTTCCAGTTTTGCCCAAAACCCAGGCTAATGTTCTGCAGGACTCAAAAGCTTGCTCCCTTCCTGTGACACTTTGGTTTGCTGCCATATGCCCGATTGCAAACATGATTATTTGGGTGGTGGCAGAAATGAACTCTGCACATGCCTGATTTCCTTCACATTAGTCCTGGCAATCGGCTCCAGCACCAAAGACAAGTTCTGGGGCCAAGTCCTGAGCGAGATGCTGGCACGTGAGGGAGCAGTAAGTGATTTCTCTTCCGTGCCTCAGTTTACAGCCCTGCCCTGATGCAGACCCGCCCCCCGCCCCCCATAGCAAGGGACCAGTTTGTTGGCTCCTGGTTCCTTTCCCCCAGGGACCAAATCCAGCTCTAGTCACTACAGGCCAAAGCCTGGACTTCCCAGAAGTGACACTTCTACAATCAGATTTTATTTGTCTCTCTCTCTCCATGTTGCCATGGCAAATAGTTGCTTGGCAACCAATGAGTGATGAAGAAGGTTGGCTTCCCCGTTTCACTGGGAGGTCCAAGGGATGGGAGGGGGACAAGAAGAACAAAGAGGAGCAGAGGAACAGAATACAGAGCTGAGGGGAGAGAGAGAGAGGCCAGGGTAGGGGAGTTAAACTTCAGGAATACAGTTGTGCCCAATGGGGTGGGAATGCCAGAAGCCAGTGGACAGAGGTACAAAAACAAGGGGTTTTTTGGGGGGGGGGATTTGGAGTTTTACAAGCTAATCCAGCCTTGTGAATGGCCCAACCCTTGTCTTAAAAGAGCTTGCAATGCTTACAGCAACCTTCCGAGGCGAGTCACTATTATTTGTTTATTCATTATTTCTTTATCGCACATATATTCCTCCACGGAGCTCAAGGTGGCTTACTAAGTCCTCTCCACTCCTCGTTGAATCCCCGCAACAACCCTGTGAGGTAGATTAGGTGGAGAGGCAGCAACTGGCCCAGCAGCACCCAGGGAGCTTCATGTAGGCGTTCAGACCCTGGCAGTGGCGTAGCGTGGGTTGTCAGCACCCGGGGCAAGGCAAGTAATTTGCGCCCCCTAACCCGTGGATTTGCGCCCCCTAACCCCCAGATGTTGCGCCCGGTGCGGCCGGCCCCCCCTGCACCCCCCACGCTACGCCACTGGACCCTGGTCACCCAAATCCTAGTCCAACACTCTAACCACAACGCCACTGTTTGGTTGAGAGGACCTTGCCTTAGTGAACTAGTGGCAGAGACAAAATTCAAGCTGGGATCTTCCTGATTCATGCTTCAGTTCCCTAGCTAGTACATAAAAATCTAAGAAGATCCTGGATGCTGGATCAGGTCAGACCTAGCAGATCTTTCTATTATTTTAGGTGCCTCTGAAAACCCCACAAGCAGGAAGTGAGAGCCAGTTGCTGCCTCTCACTCTAACCTGCCTCACAGAGTTGTTGCGAGGATGAACTGGAAATGGGGAGGACTGCTTGAGCTCCTTGGAGGAAAGATGAGATATGAATGTTGTTGTGGACCTGGGAGAGACCAGGACTCAAATCCTCATTCAACCATGAAGCTCACTGGGTGATCTTGAGCCAGTCACTCCTCCTCAGCTTAACCTATCTCACAGGGTTGTCGGGGAGATTAAATGAGGATGGGGAGAACCATGTACGCCAGGTGGAGCTCCTTGGGCAAAAAGGTGGGATATAAACAGATAAATAAATGCAACATTTCGGTTGCATTTTTGCTGCAGTGGCCCTTTTGGGAAGCAGTGATCCCCAAGGGGGTGGGTGGGGAGAATGAACTGTGTACAGTACTCAGTGAAATATTTGCACTAGTGCAAGGATCAGCACAGGTGCAATGGGACTTTGCTCCCTGCTCCTCCCTGTGTGTGCCCGGACTGACTCCAACTACAAAAGCTGAGCATGCTGAAAAGACTCTTGGGCTGGAGTATTTAGGGTTTTCGTTGTTGCTGTTATTGATATTAAATGTTTGCATCTTTCTTTTAAGAGCTTATTACCGTATGTGGAAATTGTTTGATTTTGTGTGTGTGTGTGTGCGCACGCACTTGCTTGACGATATGTTCCATTTACTGCTGACAACTGCTTTTGCAATTATGTAAATTGTTTCATGTTTGTTGAAAGCCGCCTTGAGCCTGCTTTTAACCATGAAAAGACGGCGTGCAAATGAAACGACGATGATGCATCATCCCCAAATTCGCCCCGGAGGACTGAGGGAGCCTCCGGGACAGAATCAGAGGGCGTACGAGGGGAGGAAAGGGGGAGATTGTCCCATGGCCGCAAGGAGAAACACTGTGCGCTGGTGCGCTTACGTCGAACACAACCCTCTTGCCTCCAGGAGCAGAACTGCATCTGAGGAGGGCCTGGAGGCCAGCCTCAGCATCACAGCTGCAACTCTGGGCTCATTGGGATGCCGATCAGCTAGCCAGGCTCCTGGGCGTGACGTTCACAGCTTCACAGCAGCTGAATAGCGGCACGGAGATGGAATCCTAATGAAGGGTCTGATGACGGTGTTGGCTGCCGCCTGTGCAGTGAGGTCTTTGCTTATGCAACAAAAGCTGGTTCTCTGTTAAGGAGGATGCAGGAAACCAGGATGAGGGAGAAGGAGGAAGGTGGGAGCAGAGGGTGCTACTGCAAGGGAAGGAGAGAGGAAAAGTTGGTTGGCTGGGGACCTTTGAAGGCACTGCTGTATGCCCCTGTATGTCTGGGGAACCTCCCAAAGCACCTGCACGACACAACTGCAGCCTCCAAATATCACAGAGAAGGGACCTTAGAGGCTCTCAAATCCAACCCTCCTTGCTGAGGCAGGAGACCCACTGCTGCAGCAGCCCTGAGAGGCGGCCATCCAGCCTCGGCCCACAAGCCTCAGCTGTCGGAATGCTTACTAACAGGATGGATGATGCCCTTGTTAGGATTTTTATCTATCTGAGCTGCTCCAGTGGAGGGTACTATGTTTTGTGTATATCATGTGAGTGTCTGAGAGAGCGTGAGAAAGGAAGTCTGTCTTATCTCTTCCTTCTGAGTACTGTTGGAAGTTGGTTTTACTTCTGTATGTGTCGCAATTCTGTACTCGAGCTCAGAGAGCACAGATGTACTGATGGAGTCTGATGTATATAAGACTGTAAATAAAGTAGTTTAGAACTATGATTGAGTCTTTCTTCTGCTATGATATACCAGAAGACTGGCGTGCTCTTTTCAGGAGAGAAGGGTCGCTTATTACCGGTCTCTCTGGACTGAGGGAGATTTACAACCAGAGAGGACCACTGGAGAGATGCTCCAAAGACTTGGGAAGTTGACAGCTTTCCCAGGGCATTTTTCCAACAGCCCTTTAGGACTGGCAGGGCAGGGGACTGTTGAACTACAACTCCCAGCAGCCCTGGTTGCTGGCCACACCTCCAGCAACAGTGCCTGGAAGGCCACAGGCTAGCCATCACTGGCCCAAGGAAAGACCCCACCTCTCTCTGCTCAAATTACGCAAGATGTCCCTGGTTGCCAAAGAACCCCATTTAGAGCCAGGACCAAACCAAGAGACCGAACAAGACCCCTCCCCGCCAGCTCCACTCCTCCCCAGGGCCTTATCCAGGCAGGTCCCACCTGCAGCCCGGCGATGTTCAGCTTGTGGTAAATTTTCTCGTCATCCCGCCGCTCGTCTTGGGGGACGGTAAGGTTGGCCAGCTCGGTCTCCAGGTCCAGCACCTGCTGCATCTGCTCTTCCGTCGAAGCTCTGGCCCCCCCCAGCAGCATCCCCAGCTCCACCATGTAGTCCAGGTAAGCAGCCAGCACCTGCCAGAGAGGGTGCAAAGCACCTGGGTGATTCCAGGAAATTTCACCAGCCAAGGAGAACAAAAGGCGATTGCAGCAACAGGCCACCTTTCCTCCCCGCTCAGCTCTTATCTTATCCAGCACCTTTTTCAAACTATGGGAGTTACGGAGCTTTAGGCTAGGCTGCCACTGTCTCCCCCAACCTTATTGCTATTATTTATGAATCTCTTCACATGAAGCATACCTAAGCAATCCCACAAAGCAATGAAAACAGCTGCACATATTAAAAACACACACACATCCCCAATGCAATCGGTTTAATGTCTGGGATAAAAATCTCCACTTCAAAAACTTGTTCTCCTCCTTTCACCAGGATGAGGAATGATGGCACACCTCCAAAACTGAAATCTTTTAAAACTTAAATCTTTTGTTGTTTGGGACTGAAGTGTCAGGAGCTGTGGGGGGTGGAATGAGGATCTATGCTGATGCAGTGCAGGTGGCTAAAGAGATGGAGCTATGGTGGCCATAGCATCTATCTGTTTATGAAGCTTTTCCAGCAAATAATTTGTCTTATAAAGTGCAGACACTAAATCTTCCCTAACCGACATTCTTGGGATGTTCAAGGTCAAATTCTGGTTTCTCACAGTCCTTATCTTACAGCTGGATGACTCCACTCCACTCTTGTAACAGTTTCAAAAACTCAGTCCTTTCCAACACAATTCCAAAGGTGAAAAATAGTATCAATTTTCAGTTACTTTTTCTTATTTTAAAATGCAGAAGTGGACAATGGAAACAGTATCTTTCTCTTGTAGCTAGCTGTCAAATATGTACTGTTCACTGTCAATGGACTTTTTCCTTTTTTTTTCTTTTTGCAGCCCGTTCCCAGGTTCAGAGACGTGGTAGTTTAATTTTCCACTCTCTCCTGCAGGCACGCTTGGTCAAAATTTTCCCCCTCTTCCCCTGCTTCCAAGGGGGGTTTTATAGTTTCAATCAATGGAAGTTTGATCCCTTACATGAAGCTTTCCAAAACCTTAGCTTACGAATACTTTGCTTCAGTCTATTTACAAAAAGGGGAGGCGGACTTCCTATTTGGAGCCTTCCCCGTTCGATGCCAAATTAAAGTATTTAGAAATCCAATTTTCCGTTCTACTCACGGGTTGTTGTTTAAAGTCCAATTGTCCACAGGAAAAAGTCAGCGCTCTCCGGCAGCAGCAATGAGGCTTCACTCCGTGAAAGAAACGGTCGATTCAAAGCACCGCGCCGCTCACCCCACGTCGCTCCAGATTCCCGATACCGGGTCTCCCCGCGAGTAGGGGGGGCGCAAAAGGTGCCAGCCGAATCCCAAGTTCACAGGCTCTTCCGCCTGTGGTTTCCAAGGGTCTCCGCCTTCGCCATGGCGGTTCAGACCCTGCTTTCCACGGAGCAAGTTCCTCCCGATCGGAGGAGCTCCGCCATTGCCATCAAAAGTGGGTATCAACACAGAAGTTGTCAAGGATCCAGCACAGGAATTTATCATGACTGAACAAATCGTTGAGAAGGAGAAGGAGAAAGTTGTTGTGGTCGAGCCTAGAGTAATACAGGGGGGAGCCTTGACCTTGCAGATGCAAATTGAGGATTACAAATTGAGGCCCTTTATGACTGAAACTAGAAAAAGCCAGATTTTGAAGATTGGAGCCTGGCCTGATCTAGAAAAGGAAAGTTGGAGAGATTCCCTAATGCAGGGATCAATTGACTTCTGGGATATAGAGCTGGGTCAGGAGGAGATTGGAGCCTTTGGGACATTTGGATTTGGAGGATTTTTGAAACAAGATTTGGAACGCTTTATGGATCCTAGCTTTAACTATGGAAATCTGGCTGCCCTGTTAAGAAGGAATAAAGGCATTGTTGGGATGGAGCTCCCCCGAGATCTGCTTTTTAGCACTAAAGATTATGAAGAAGACCGGCAGAAGGGACGTGAAGGAGAGTTAAGAGCCTTGGATATAAGATCTCCAGGTTGATTGACGTTTTGGAGTTGACAGAAGGGACGGCAGAGGCCGAGACCAGGGAGAGGAGACGGTGGGAGAAGATTGGGAATTTAAAGTTTATATTTGGAAATTTTGTAAAATTTAATGGGGGAGAGAAAAATCGTGGAATGAAATTTTTATGACCCTAGTGGAAATGTTTTAAGAGTTTAAGTTCAAATAGATATATTAATTTTAAGGAGAAAAAGAGGGAAAGGATTTGCTGAAATATTTAATTGAATTAGAATACAAAAAGGGGAGGTGGGAGGAGGTCAAGGAAACAAGCAAATGAAAGATATACTATGTGAAGGTTTGATGTGTTTTTTGCTTTTGTTTTTCTTTTTTCTTTGACCTTTTTTTGTTTCTCTTTTTTTCTTATTTGTATGGTATTCTTTTTTCTTTTTTTAAATGTGATACATTGTTTTGTTTTTTGTTTAATTTGATGTTTTTCTGTTTTATTTGTAACCTTCAAAACCTTAATAAATATTATTTTTTAAAAATAAATAAATTAAGAGATGGAGCTATGAATGAGGAAGTCACCAGTTTGAATCTTGCCCCTGCCATGTGCTTGCTAGGTGAGCTCAGGCAAACTGCTCTGAATCAGCAGCCTCCACCTCCACCAACACTGTCTTGTCTTGCAGGGCTGTTGTAAAGATTACTTCTGAATAACACAAGTCAAGCACTTTAAACACATGTGAAACGTTAATAAAATAATAACAATAATAATAATAATACTATAAAATTATTTTCATTTCTGCACGTGGCTGCCTCCAGTGGTGAGCAATCAGAGCTGCTTCTCGAAGCATCTTCTCTCTGCTGTGAAAACATCTGGGGGTGGGCCTCCAGACTGTCAGTGTTTGCAAAACACTTTATTGTCCAACCCCTTCCAGAGGTCCTTGCAGACTTGTCAGGCATAATGATTTTTTTAAAAATCAGCACAAGGCAGCATAAAACCAGGTGAAATGCCCATAAAACGCTGCAGGAAATGAGCTCACCAGCAGCATAACCATCGCCATCAGTGCTCAATTAAAATCCCGGGTAAAAATACTTATTTTCACCTGGTGCCTAGAATGGGATGGAACTGACAGCAGGCAAATTTCTCCAGGGAGGGTGTTTCATAAACTGAAAAGTCCCACCACTCTGCTGCTGGCACCCACCTCTGCCTTGATATTAAGGGCACTGATAGAATAGCTTCCACAGATGATGATGATGATTTATTCAATTTATATACCACCCTTTATTGAAAGATTCCAGAGCAGCGTGCAACATTAAGGACACATTTTACGGAGCATCAATAATACAAACATAAGAACAAGCATAAGAACAGACAGCGCAATAATAAAATAATCATTAATAGCAGTCTCCCAACCCCCAGCACCCGGGTAGGATTGTGGGCTTCCTTCAGATTCCTAGTTGCTAAGCTTGAAATGGCTATAAAGGTTAAAACCAGCATTTCTGAAATTGTGTGTGAAAACATACTGGAAGCCAGCAGGGCTGTTTTAACACCGCCAACGTAGTTTTAACTATGTTCCATGCGTAGAGATCTGTGCACACACTGTACTTTTAAAGCACATTCAAAGCGCTAAATAATTCTAGGCACTGTAATTTACCCCTCAGGGAGCTATAGTTCCCAGAAGCCCTTAGAGAACAACAGGGCCCAGAATTCTTTGAGAGGTGGAGGGGAAAGAAATGTTCTTTGAATATGCTCTAAAGGGATACCATGAACACAGTCCCAGCTAATCATCTAGCTGTACCAGCTGAAGTTTGCAACACTTACGGCTTTGCTTGATGTTCAACAAGGCAGGCCACTGACAATATCTCACCTGTCAAATTGTGAAAGATAGGAGGGGGAAGCCGCAGCCCTCTAGCTTTTGTTGGGCCCCAACTCCCATCAGCCATGTGGCCAATGGTCAGATGAGTCCCACACATCTGTCATGGATGCTTTAGCTGAGACAGGGGATGGGATAGATGACTCTTCAAACTCTGCAATTGTACTCTGTTTATGATTTTATGATTCTGTTTATGATCCCATTTTTCTTTCCCTATTTGCTGCTGCTTCCGTTTCTCTTTCCTCCTTCTGCTGGCTTCTTGTGTCTATTTTTGGATAGTAATCTGCCTGGGGCAGGGACTTGTCACACACCTGTTCTTTGTAAAGCATTGACCTTTGCAGAGCCAATGTGGCTTAGTGCTTAAGAGCGTCAGGTGGTGTCCTGGGGGGTCGAATCCCCACTCAGCCATGAAGCTCACTGGGAGACTTGAGGAAGGTCAATGTCTCTCAGCCTAACCTACCTCACAGGGCTGTTGTGAGGGTGAAAGGGGGGGAGAACACCATGTGCTCCCTTAAGCTTCCTTGGAGGAAAGGAGAGATATAATAATAAATGCGCAGTGTACTTACATGTGGTGCTATATAAATATTTAAAGGGGAGCATTCACTGAACCAACCCCGTCAGTTAGCACCCGTCGTAAGGACTTCCACTTGCACAATGGGGCTTTTCCTCTCCCCCCCCCCAAATTGGCTGGGGGGTAGTTGGGAGAACAGCTTGCGGGAGGAAAGAAGAGGTCGCTCTGTCTAGCAAGCTGCAATCCTTGCTCAGACGAAACGTTCGTCATGGTGCGTCACCAAATTCCGCCCTAATCAATATTAATAAAACTAATATTCATGCACAGAAGCCCTGGTATACAGAAAGGAATAGGCACCTCTGCTTATCCTCAAGTATCTGTGCTTTATTTGCCAACTCGATTTACCAATGAGCAGCTATTGAGAATGTCAACCAAAGGGGTCTGTTCCGCCCATCCTCACTTCAGAAAGCATTTTGACACTTGCCGTAGAAGAAGGAGGCACCACCCCAAAAAAATAAATTAATTTTCAAGGTCTGAACAGAACCAGCAGAGACCTATTGCGCAAGCAGCTCACTGGGCTGGAGAACAAGGATTTATTGGTAAATGTGACTAGCAATGACGAAAAGCAGACCATTTCAGAGTCGGTGGGAGCAGGGTATTTAGTTACTAAAGCATTGGCAGAGAACTGGCTGCCCTCCAGATGTTGCTGGAACTCAGCTTTCAAGAGAGCGAGGGCTCATCCACCCTTCAGCTTGCCCCCTGCCTAGAAAGCAGGGATCCAAGAGGTTTTGCACTTGTCACATGCTTCCTAGGCAAGGGCCTGAGCGGTTTTTCGTGCTCCCCACCACTTTCCCCGGGGAAACTCACTGTTTACCATTGAATTGGAACGGGTGTTGAACCACAGAAAAACTAACCAGTAAAGAGAAGGTTTCTCCAGGGGAAAGCAGCAAAACAAGTGGAAGTGTGCATGACCCAAAGTGAGAGGCAGGGGTTGGTACCTGGTGTGGACTGCGACCACCTTACCTTTTCGTTGGCTGTCTTGTTCAGGTAGTAATCCCGCGATGGTAAGAAAAGTCCTGACTGGTCCAGCTGCCGTGTACAAAAGGGAACCAGTGAGTCTATGCGGCAGAACACCCAGCCCTTAGCTTCCCCCACAGCTCCTTCTAGCTCCTTATAAGACAGGAGAGGGAGATAAGGAAGGTGCCTTGCGCAGGTAAGACCATAGGCCCATCCAGCTTAGTGCTGTCTACACAGACTGGCAGCAGCTCTCCCAGGTTTCAGGTACATTCTCAGCCTTACCTGGGGGGGGGGCTGAACCTGGGACCTTCTGCATGCAAAGCAGAGGCTCTGCTATGGAGTTATGGTGCTTCCTGATGAGATCAGGATGCCGATAGAGATTTCCTTCCTCCAAGCTCCTTTTGCACAGAAATGCTCTCTCAGGTAGCGGGGCTCACCTGGATGATGTTGCTGTTGGAGCTCTTGGAATCAGCACCCACAAAAACGGTGAAGAATGGAGAAGCCCGGTACGTTCCCGATACCAGTTTCAGAACTTCCATGAAGTTGCTCTGATTCCATGGGCCGGTGATGTTCCAGCCTCCAATCTGGAGTTTGGGGGTGGAGGAAGAGAAGGAGGATGCAGAGAGTAAGGTGAACAAGAGAGAAATTGCCACCAGCATCTTGCCTGCATTTTGAGATCACCTGCTGAAGTTCTTTTATAAGTGCCTCCTTCTTCAGAAGTGTGCAATGCAAGGCAATGGCATCCTGCATACGGAATGCCCAACCCAAATGACACCGGGATTTCCATTTTTTCTGCCCCATGCTAAGATTAAAAATAATAATATCCCCTGGCATTTTAAAGAGTGCCTTTCCTTAACTTGCTGCATGTTCTTGCTTGCTGCCTGATTTTAGTGTTAATATTATGGATTTTATTATAGATATTTTAGTGTTGTGTTATTAGTTGTTTACACTTCTTGTTCACCACCCTGGACTTTGTAGGACAAATGATGGTATACAAATTTCTTAAATAGTCATTTCATAATCTCAAGTAACAAGAAGGAAAGAGCTACGCAAGTTGCTAACAACCCAAGCTCCTGCAAATCCTCCCCTGCCTCCTTTTTCTGGCTTCTGTGATTTCACCAAATTCTGCCTCTCCTTCCCAATGTTTTTCTCCTGGACCTCTGACAACTAGAAATGAAAGCAGCGATTCCCAGGAGGGTGAATTTTGCATCTGCTGCTGTCTGGATCCATTTGAGCTCTAACTGAATTGTCACTGTCTACACTTTTCACATTTCATTTCCTCACTTTCATCCCACTGTGTTTGTGTGTGTGCTCACACACACACGCACACAACTGCAACTCAAGAGTACACTTCAGTCTAGTCTATAAAGCTTATGCCATAATGATTAAACTTTGTAGTTTTTGCTGCAAAAGCAACCAACGCAGGGAGAGTTCCCATTTCTTCTATCCTTCTTTTGGTGCTAACATGGCAACTCCCATTCATTGACTTCATACCCAGCCCAGCCCAGTGGCAGGAGTAAAAAGAGGGCAAGTTCTCACATGCTGGAATGAGACCTTCCCTCCTCTTCTGTACATTCTGCTTGCACCCATTTCCCTGCCAGGCTCACCTTCTCAATGAGCTCCATCAATGGCTGGGAGCCCAGTTCCTCAATCTTCTGCTCTTTAAGGCAAGACAAGTAATAGCGCTGGGTCTTCCTCTCTGCCTCGCTGCTGGAGTTGAAAGTTGCATTCTCTGCCAAGGAAAGCACACGGTTGATGAGAAAGTGCCAAGCGCTGGTCAACCTGAAGGCCCCAAGTTTCCTGGTTCTTGCAGTTTCCTGGTTCCCAGCATCTCAAGATATTCCAATGCTTGGGGTGGGGGACTGGTGCTTCCAAGTTGCCACTATTTTGGGGCAGGATTCAGGCACATACCAGCAAATCCAGATCCTGCAATTAAAGCTGATTTGGAGCACTTGCACAACAAACCAGTTCCTTCTCCACAAAAATCAAAATTTTTTTGCAAGAAGGGAAGTGGCAGGAAAATGCACTAGAAGGCGCAGAAGAATAACCGCTTGGTGCAACATGGTCTATCCTACCAGAAACCAGTGTGGTGTAATGGTTGAAGGGCTGGACTAGGACCTGGGAAAGAAGGGTTTAATCCCTCACTCAGCCATGATGCCCACTGAGTGACCTTGGGCCAGTCACTGTTTCTCAGCCAAGCCTACCTCACAGGGTTGTTGTGAAGCTAAAATGCAGACGAGGAGAATTGCTTATCACACCTTGAGCTCCTGGGGGAAAAGGCTGGGATACAAATATAATACATGTGACAACCATCTAGTGTGGAGGTTGAGTTTCTGGCCCCCGTGCACATCAGCGGAACGTGCTTAAGTGCCCCCAACCCGATTCTGTCCTTTTCCAGGTCCAAAAGGACCCACTTGATGGTGCATCAATTGGAATGTGCCTAAAATGATCGGTGTGTGCAATTCAGGTTGCTGAATTAAAGGTTTGACTCTCTTGTGCAACAAACTCACTCCCCCCCCCCCACTCCAACCACCCCACCCCCCACCCCGCATCAGACTCTGGGGAAATGCACTGCAAAGTATGGGATAACATTTGCTTGGCCCAATATCAGCTAACCTCCCAAACAGATCAAAGTTAGTGCTCAGTAAATAAGGCAGAACCCTGCATTCTTTGCGAAAACAAGTCAGGACACATGCTCGGTAAACCAGCTGCCTGAAAGGGAAACTTCCTTCTCCAATGCTGAAATTAAAAGGTGGCTCAGAGAAGAGAGACTGTGTGTGTGTGTGTGTGTGTGTGTGTAAAGAGCACCTCACCTAGCAGGTGTTTCATGATGGCCTGGTTTTGGTCCCAGATACTGTTGAAGGTGCTCCATTTGGAACGCCCGTCGGGCAGTGGATTCCGCTTGATCCAGCCCCCACATGCATACTGGTAGAAATCATCGCAGGGGTTGATCTCTCGGTCCAGGGCCTCCAAGATTTTGCCGGCCACAATGATGCAAGCTTCAGTCAGGCAAGTGGTGTGCGAGGGATCTGGAAGGAGCACACAAACACGTGTCGGGCAGCATGCCTCACCGAGAAAGAAGACCTCTTTCTTCAGCCCTTGCCATAACTTGGAAGAGTGCTCGCCATGTGTCATCCACCCCACTCTGTGCCATGGGGGGGGGGGGGGAGGAAGTCCTGGCACGGCCGTGCATTGCATTGTGAGGATTCCCAGGGCACAACGGCAAGGGGGCAGCGATAATTTACCACGGGTGGCTCAGCTCTATTTTGGCCCAGGCAAAAACGTGCCACCACAAATGATGCCACAGGTACCAAAAGGTGTGGCCCAGTGGTGAAAAGGTTATAGCCAGCCCTGCTCCAAAGACCGCCTTTGCCAATTTCCCCCTACAATTTACAGCCACTTCACGGTGGTCACTTGGTTAGCTCAGGCAACAGCAACTCAGTCTAAGCATGAACAAATGAAGCAGTCATAAATTGCTCCTGACTCCATTCCCTCCCCGTTTGCTGTTGTTTCCCTGTGCTGAATTTTAGATTGTAAGCTCCTCAGGGCAGGAATCCGTCCTCTTGGAAGTGCCGTGCACGCTAATCATGCTGTATCAATAACTATTATGTGCTAGAAATTGGCTTTTTAGCGTTGCAGCTCCAAGCCCTCTGGAATCAGTTACCAACTGAAATGAGACAAGCGTGTAGATGGCAACTAAAGACCCTTTCAATAGTAGAAATGCTTTTATTGCCTTTAGTTTACTGAGTTGTGATCTTTCCTATCTTATTTTTGTTATTATGCACAGAGCCAGTAACTCTTAGTTTCCAAGAGGCTTAAAGACCTGCAAATAAATAAATATTAATAGTACAGACAGGTCTGACCCGTGACCCTGAACAAAGCGGACGGTGTTTTTTCTGCAGCAGGAAGCAGCTGCGCGGATTCCTCAGAGGAAAGATTAATGTCCAAAAGAATCCCTGAACGTAGGTGGATCAAAATCCCCTGGCTTAAAGGAATAAGCTTGCAGCTCTCCCTCCCATGCACTCAGTTTCTGTATCTGCCCCTTGCCATTTTGCTTCCCAGCAGACCCAGGATGTTTAATTGTTGCAGGTCCAAATGGGGTGGAGGGCGATATGTGGCTCGTGGAGGATGCTCAAGTTCACTGTGGCCACACCGACTGTCAGGCGGCAGAGGAACCAACCCCCACGGCAGGATAAGACAAGGGAAAGTCCTCACCGTCTGCTTTTATTCAATACAGTGGATGCTCAGGTTGCGAACGTGATCTGTGTGGGAGGCATGTTTGCAACCCGCGACCCGCACGTCTGAGCATGCGCGGGTCATGATTCGGCACTTCTGCGCATGCGCAGAAGCACTAAATCGCGCTTTGCGCAAGCCCCGAAACCTGGAAGTAACCATTCTGGTCCTTCTGGGTTTGGCATGGTACACAACCCAAAATCGTGCAACCCAAAGCATCTGAAACCCAAGGTATGAGTGTATTTACAGAGAGAGGCTTTGGAATGTAGCCTCTTGTCTTGAGTAAATATCCCATCCCCTCCTCTCCCACTTCCTCATTCATCATCTCTTTACAGGTGGTGCTGAGGGCCCTTTGCTCTCCTACTTTTAAGGCCTGCTGGGTTCTGTCAGCCAGCTGTTCCGGCTCTGCCTCTTCCTCCACTCCCATTATCTCCCAACTTTCCACCTCGTCTTCCTCTGAGCTGTGATCTCCCTCAACCCTCTGTTGTAATTTGAACTGTCTTCTTCTTCTCTGGAAGAGTCAGGCTGGGGAGACGGTCTCCACCCTTCATCCTCTGCCCAGTTCCTGAGACCACCTCACTTACCTTTACTGTACTGGATGCCCATGGCAATGACCGAACTCAGCAGCAGCAGCAGCACCACGAAGAGAGAGACGGCACAGAGCACCAGCTTGAGTTGGGTTCGGGATCCCAGGCGACTCAGCAGGGGGCCATCGCTTTTCCTGAAGCCCACCTGGAAAGGAAGCAAAAATGGAACCAGGAAATGAAAAGAAGAAAAGGGCAAGGAGAGGTGGGATGGGTTATTAAAATCAGCTGGAGAAGTGAACTGTCTCCACGGACAGCAAAGCCTCAGACAGAGCATTGCATCACGGTTGGAAGGGGCCTTGGAAGCCCAACTCTCTGCTCGGCGCAGGAAAACATCCCTCTGCCCTGCCTCTGCTTGAAGACCTCTGATCTCAAGGGCTGGAACTGCTGACATGTGTCCCTGGACTCCTCTCCTAGGGGAAAGGGCCACAGCTCAGTGGTAGAGCCTCTGTTTTGCAAGCAGAAGGTCTCTGGTTCAATCCCTGGTGTCTCCAGCGAGGACTGGGAGACTCAACGATGTGATGCTAATGGTCTTCTGGGCTGCATCGACAGAAGTATGGTGTCCAGATCAAGGGAAGTTATAGTCCCACTCTATTCTACTTTGGTCAGACCACACCTGGAATACTGTCTTCAGTTCTGGGCACCACAATTTAAGAAGAATATTGGCAAGCTGGAAGGTGTGCAGAGGAGGGCAACCAATATAATCAAGAGTCTGGAAAACTTATGAGGTTTATGAGCCTTATGAGGAGCAGTTGAAGGAGCTGGTATGTAGAGCCTGGAAAAGAGGAGGTATGATAGCCATCTTCAAATATCTCAAGGGCTGTCAAATGGAAGAGGGAACAAGCTTGCTTTCTTCTGCTCTGGAGGGCAGGACTCGAACCAAAAGTAACAAGAAAAGAGATTCTAACTAAACATCAGGAAGAACTGTAAGAGCTGTTCAACAGTGAAATGGACTCCCTTGGGATGTGGTGGACTCTCCTTCCTTGAAGGTTTTTAAGCAGAGATTGGATGGCCATCTGTCAGGACTGCTTTAGCTGACTCCTGCATTGCAGGGGGTTGGACTAGATGGCCCCTGGAGGACCCTTCCAACTCTACAATTCTAAGATTCCTGCCTAAAGCCCTGGAGAGCCACTGCCAGTCAGTGTAGACAATGCTGAGCTAGATGGATCAATGGTCTGACTCAATATAAGGAAGTTTCCCAGGTCCTGCGTGTTGGTGGCCCATCACTGCCAGGGGGCAGTGACATACCTGACAACACCAGCCTTTCTCACCAGCAGCACCACCCTGGCATTCACATGGAGCACCCATGGGCTAAGGCCTCTCCAGGAAGGAGGGAAGTTGTCTGCCATCCCTTTTTCTGGAGGGGACATAGCTCAGTGGCAGGGCAGGCATGTTAAAAGTTCCCAGGTTTAGTCCTTGGCATCCACAGCTAAAGAGCTAATCTTCATTTGGTGGGTTGTGAACCTACGGTGGGTTGCAGGATCAACGCTGCCCTTTGAAATGAGAGAGGGGGAGAGAGGGAGAGAAGAAGAGGAAGAAGAAATACTGGCAGAGAGGTCTGAATAAATTTACTGAATAATAGATCCCCCTGCCCTATCATCATCATTCCATACCCAGCCTTTCCCCCTCATAGGACTGAAGGCAGCTTACAGATAAAAACAAGAACCATTAAAAACAATCATTAAAAAACAATGGAACATGGATAGAATCACAACTATATGCATACCAAAAAAACCTCACAACCCATTTAAAACTTACAAATGATTCCAATAAAAAAAGTGCAGCACCAGCCCTTTCAATAAAAAGAGTCAGTTCCCAACAGCCTGTTGGAACAAGGAACTCTCCACCTTCTGGCAAAAGGACAACAAGGAGGGAGCCTGTCTGTCATTTCCAGGGAGGGAGTGCCAAAGTCTGGGAGCAGCCACCGAGAAGGCCACTGCTGCATTGCTGGGGTTCAAAGCACTGCACATATACCCTTTCGTTGGAGGGGTATGCTGGTGATGTCTGAACCAGACCAACCATCTCCTTCTTCTGTGAGCAACCCACACATACGATGCCAGTGTGAACAGAAGCAATGTACCTTTTGAGTATCAGGTGCATTAAATGAAAGCACATAAAACCTCTGAAAGAGAGAGAGAAAACTCCTGTAGACAAGGCTTAAGGCAGGGCTTCTCAAAAGCTGTGGTCTGTGGACCACCAATCCTCCATGAGGTTCCTTCAAGTGGTCTGCAACACGTCTGTGAATTTGCTGCTGAAACCAGGAAATGGCACATTTCCGTCACATTAAATAATCACATAGATTTTTAATTGCATTTGTACTGCTTCTTTTAGCGCCTGGGCTGTATTGTCTTGGGACTACCATTTGAATTCAAATTGCAATACAACAAAATACAACATATAAGAAATAAAGAAGCAATAAACATACAACTGAAAACCAAACAACATCAGGCATAGTGCACTGCAATTGCTACAACAAGCAAAAAAAACCCGTTAAGTTGTTTGTCAAGACATTCCGCGATTTTCAAGTGATCCATGGGGAAATGGTTTGGGAACCGCTGCCTTAGGACTCAGGCACAGTCCTTGTTTCAAATTCCAGGATTTAGTCCTGGAACGTGTAAATAAAAAGGGGAGGAATAAGAATGTAAGAACTGCCTTTATTGGAACATCCCAAAAGATTAGTCTGGCTCTAATAGTGACCAGAGCAGCTGCCACCAATTTGGTGCCCTTCAGATGTTGCTGGATGATGGTCAACCCTGAGCATTGGCCATTCTCCCTGAGGCTGATTGGAGATGGAGTCCAAAAACCTATAGAGAGCACCAGGTTGTGGAAAGTTGGGCCAGAACTGTGGGAACTTCACAGGCCGGTCATGCAGGAGGCAAGAGTCCTCTGTGAACTGCCCCCAGCACCCCATAATCAGAGGTAGACAGCTCCTGACCACTGAAGTTTAATACGGCAAAAGCCTGTCATAAACCTCTTAAATAACTTTTATTTATGTAACTGGCAGATGGAAAAACAGCAGTCCTTTTTACCTTTCTTTATTGCTTCTTTTCCCTTTCCCTTTCCCTTCTTTTCCTTTTCTTCTCTCTTTCATTTCTTTTTCTTGCTTCTTTTCCTTTCCTTTTTTTCCTTTTGTACCTGTTTTTTCCTTTGTCTCTTGTTTTCTATACCTTACCGTATTATGAAAAGCTTTAATAAAAACCTTAACACATAAACTTTACCTCCATACATAATCTTTTAAATAATAATAATAATGATGATGATGATGATTAGCTTAAAGATAAATTATATTTCCACCACAATTTCTTCCATATTTCAAAGGGAACAGCTTTTCTAGGCACCATGAGGCAATTTCAGTATGCATGGTGCTACCTTTTCTGGATGCCAACAAAGATCTACTACACAATCCTGTGCAAGTTTACTCAGAAGTAAGCCCCACTGATTTCAACAGAGCTAGCAAATGTGTTTAGGAATGGCATTTAAAAATGTTCACGCTATTTCCTCCCAGTAGTTTTTACAGTTGTCTTTTAAAAAAAAATCTGTCTTCCTCCCTCCCTCCCATGCCTGCTCTGAAGTTACCTGTACCTTAAATGTAGTTTATCGCGCCCATCTGGTTTTTAATTATTTCATACATAAGCAACCATATCATCCAAAATAAGATCATTGTAGCTGAGACTATTAAATTTGCCCCATAAGACAAATCTCCCTGGCTTCTCTTGAGGATTAAAGGCATAATCATAAATCACTGGTAATATCGATGACTCTGGAGGGCAATGAAAGGTTTTGGCAAAGCTGCTGCCTGTGTCCTTTATGCAAGCTCTTTTGAAAGAGCTTCCCTTCCCTTTAGAAATAGCCTTTTTGCTCATCTATCTCCTCCCCCCCCCCCCCGTTCAGGCTCGGCAACTGGCTTTGGTACGGTAATTACGTAGGCAGCAGAGACAATGCCTTTATTATTAATTTAATATTGTAATTGTGCTGCCAGGCGGCAGCAGGGGCAAGTCCTCTGGGACGACGCAGGAATGCTCTCCAAGAGCCTTGCACAGATTGCTCAAGCACCTGGGAAGGGCCCGGTCTACCCTACCTCCACGCTGTCAGGAGAGATGCTTCCATCTCCGGCCGTGTCTGCTGCTTCGTCGTCCTGAAACATAGCTCGCTTATACTCTGCCATCTGAAGAGGGAAACCATGAGAGAGAGAGAGAGAGAGAGAGAGAGAGAGAGAGAGAGAGAGAGAGAGAGAAGAGGAGAGAGAAACGCTATTTGCTGGAAAAATTAACAGGCCCAACTCTCAGGCTCGCAGGCAGCACCAATTCCATTAAAGTTCCGTCGGTACTGCCAACACGATGCCATTCATAGTCCAGTCTTCACCAAAGGAACCCTGGGAGTTGTAGTTTAATTAGGGGGGTTCTCTGTCAAGGGAACTCTGAAGTGCACACAACCAAGCCTCTATGACACTTGCTTGGCATTAAATTCTGGGCTTGAGATTCATTTTTGCCCCCCCCCCCCCCGGTGTTCGTTAAAACAAGCTTTTGCATATAGGATTACAACTTAATTTCCTGTGATGAAATGCATGGCACATCTTGAAGCGCAGCTGAGCTCTTGAGTGCCTTTGTCCACGGGATATCTCCTTTCGCACTCAGCTACTCTGTTTTGAAACCCCTTTGTTCAGCTGAAGGAATGCAAATCTTAATGGGTCTAGAACAGGGGTCAGCAACCTTTTTCAGCCGTGGCCCGATCCACCATCCCTCAGACCATGTGATGGACTGGACTATATTTGGGGGGGGGGGGGAGAGAATGAATGAATTCCTATGCCCCACAAATAACCCAGAGATGCATTTTAAATAAGAGCACACATTCTACTCATGTAAAAACACCAGGCAGGCCCCACAAATAACCCAGAGATGCATTTGAAATAAAAGGACACATTCTACTCATGTAAAAACATGCTGATTCCCGGACCATCCATGGGCCGAATTGAGAAGGTGATTAGGCCGCATCCGGCCCATAGGCCTTTGGTTGCCTACCCCTGGTCTAGAATCCCATGATTTTAAGGAACAATCCAAAACTGAAAATGCAGATGTGTGGGAAAACAGTAAGAACAGCACAGGTCTGTCTACTCCAGAAATGCAGGGTTGCCACATTTTCTCCTGACAGACGTTTCACACTCTCAAGTAACAAGCAGAAATTCAACAGATGCTGCGTTTTCTGGTTTGGAGATGCAGTGATGGAGAAAGAGGCAGCGGCTGAATTTCTGCCTGTCATGCAGCAGTCAAAGGGATATAACTTCTATTTTTTAAAAGTGGCAACTCATTTTCTCTCTCTGTTAAAGACAAAGTTATTTTCTTTACACAAAACACATGCACTTTTAAAGGTATCTAATCTTTGCCAACCACTGACGGCAGCTCAGGACAGGCATGTAGCAGAGAGCAGGGCTGTTCGGGGTGGGGGTCACTATTCAAATTAGGTCGGAAGAAAATTCAAATTATATATCCAAAATAAATGACCCAAAACAACACTTATCAATCTATGCTTCCTCACACTGCATTCTCAGAATTTGCTGTTGCTAAATTTGGTCCTTCTGTTTGAGTAAGTCGCGCGTGCAGGCAGTTCCACAGCTGCTCTTCCACTTCTATGATTGCCAACTTTTGAATCTGCCCCTGAAACTGTGCATTTAATAACTGCAGGAATTAGCAGGTGATCACGTCAGAGGTTTCTAAGCTGAGGTTGGATGGCCAGATATCTGTCATGGATGCTTTCGTTGAGATTCCTGCATTGCGGGTTAGACCCAGGGCTATTTTTCTAGAAAAAGAGGTGCCAGAATAATTCACCATTAATGCCTCCCTTGTTCTCTTATAATGGCAATGGCACCCACCTGAGAGGTGTGCCAGAACTGAGTTCCAGTGAATTCAGACTGAAAAAAGCTCTGGTCGGACCAGATGACCTTTGAGGTCCCTTCCAACTTCTATTGTTTCTATCTCTATGCCATTAAAAGTTTCCTTCGTTAGTATCTGCATCTCGGGCTGCTTCTCAAAAGAGCAGAACGTCACACCCACCCACACACCAAGTCAGTTGGCAACCCTCTTTACTTCCATGGTGTCCATCGCTTGCAGAAGCTCGCAGAATTCCTTGCACCCCAGCTGAAACAGACACGTAATTTCTCATCTCTGAAGGTGATGGTCCTTTCCAGTAAATTAAAGGCCTCAGGTGTGCTGGGAGTTTTCATTTCCCCCTGCTGTGCATGGTGGCTGGCCCAGAGGGGTCGTTTGCACCCAGTCACTGCCAAATGCGCAGCTCAGCCCCAGCCTAGGTGCCAGTTTGGTGAAGAGGCAAGCCCAGCAGGGCCCCAGGAGCTGAGAGCCCGTTTATCTTCCTCAGGTTGTCATGACTGTCTTGCTGGCTCTTTTGTCTCCCTGACAAGTGTCACACTTGCTTCAGAGAGAGAGAGAGAGAGAGAGAGAGGGAGAGGCTTATCCTCCATTCCTTGGCAACCCAAGGCTCTGTCCCCTAGCAACACCATCGCGGCTGCCTGGTCCTCCTCCTCCTCCTCCTCTCTCAGCACCTCTCCTCAACCCACCATGCTGGAACTTCCCATATAAGCAGAAAGGTGCCACACTAAGGAACCAGCCAAGATGGAGACAGGCAAAGGTGGCTTGAAAGGGAAAGGCACCTCAGAGGGCATAGCTGAGGGGCAGCGCGGGAAATCTGCCCTCAGTGTTGAGGACATTTTAGGTCACTCCTTGGCACTAGCTTTCCACGGGTCTCAGCCAATTTCCCCCTCAGGAGGAATATGCAGAAAAATCACCCAGTCCATGCACACCCAAGCAGTTAACCACATGCAAGCAGTGATGAGTCATGGGAAGGAGAGATTTAAAATCGCCCCGGTTTCCTAATATTAATGAATACGATTAACAATTTATGTTAGTGTTAATTTGTACTGATATTGGGAGGGAGGGATGGCTGTCATTCTAATTAACTACTTTTATCTCATCCTTCTTCTGAAGAAGCCCTTTTTATCCTCCCAACCACCTAAATGAGGGAGGGAAGAATGAGACGTAAGTGTGCTCACAGGCTCTGCCCCCCCCCCAATAACATTTAGGGGAAAGCGGGGCCAGGGCCGGCCCTAACATTAGGCAGAGTTGAAGGGGTCAGCATAAGTGTAGCCAGGATTGTTCCTCTCACCCAGACTCTGCTTGCAAACCACATGACCTTTTTAGCTGACACCTGTGCCTCATAGGAAAGGTTGAGTTGTTAACCTGGCTGACCTGGGTGGTTTTAAAGTTCCTATTATTCTCTGAAAAGCAAAGCTCGGGAGGGAAGGGGTACAAGCAGCTTGCTGGAACCTGCTTTTAGAGGAACTAAGCCATCAAGTCCCTTTGGAGTTCTCCTCTTGACACCCTTTGTCTATGCTTGATGCAAAAGGGTATCAAAATAGCACATCCTCCAAAATTTCTCTGATGAAACTAGGGATGTCCTATCCCATAATAATAATAACAAGAATAATTTTATTATTTATACCCCACCCCTATGACTGGGTTGCCCCAGCCACTCTGGGCAGCTTCCAACATACATGAAAACACAGTAACACATTAAAAAACTTCCCTATACGGGGCTGCCTTCAGATGTCTCCTAAAGCTTGTATAGTTACTTATCTCCTTTGCTTAGGGGTCAGATAACTCCATACCCTCCAGTATTTCTCTGATGGAAATAGGGACGTCCTAAGGAAAAGTGGGACATTCTGGGATCAAATCAGAAACCGGGATGGCTTCTCCTAAATCAGTGATGTCCCTGGAAAATAGGGATACTTGTAGGGTCTGAGGAAGCTTTATATAGGGTCCTCAGCCTTTCAGAATGTGAAATGTGAGCTGACAAGATCTGAGACCTTGCAGATAGGAGAAATTGACTAGCAATGAGAGGTTTAGGAGCTGGGGGGGGGGGGTTCCCAAGCTGCCATCTGACACTGCCCCATGGATTTGCAGTTCTCTCTCCAGAGATAATAAGGGCTAGGAAAACAGGACAGGCAAAAGTAAGAAAAACAACAAGTGGATCTCAAGGTATCAAATGACATGTTTTCATGAAAATCAGGCACAGGCCTATAACTGAGGACAAAATAGTAGCTCATCCAGTATCACAGTTATTCTCAAAAAAAACAAAACAAAACAAAACAAAAAAAAACAAAACAAAACAAAAAACCCAAAAAAAACAGGCGCAAGCGAATTTAAGCATTCATAAGTTGCTGTGTTTCCTGCTTCTCTACAGAAGTTTACTTAAATCAATGGGCACAAACCTGATGTCTGAAGTAGCAATATTCATAAACCAGTAGGGGGACATTTCTTTTTAACCAGGGCATTCAGAGACTGATCTTAAGATGGCCATAATATGAACAAATGGATTTCAGAGGGAGGCTGCAGTGTGAAACTGCTGAATTACAATTCATCAAGATGTTCAACTCCATTCGTTTGGGTCTGAATCAAGACAACGGTTTCCTTTCCCAGCACAGATGTTCATTAACTCAGCACTGCTGCCAAGGGGATGGTTCTGTCACCTACCGCTGCTGTTGTAAAAGGGTCGCTGTGCTTGTCTTGCATGCATTCTAGCCAGGAGGGTTGGACCTGATGACCCTCAGAGTCATTGCTCTGGACTGGCCTTTCTCCAAATCCAGAAACATACCCAGTACCCAGAACCAGTGACTAGGGTTGAAAAACGCAACAGTTGGGTGGGGTAGGCTCCTTTGAGGGAAGGAGATTCTTACTCTTCCGCACTGTAAAAGTCAAATTTGGATAAAAACTGAACAGCGGCATACCACCAGCTATAGAGAGCAGTCATGCCAGGCACAGGCAAAGTCAGCCCTCCAGATGTTTTGGGACTACAACTCCCATCATCCCTAGCTAACAGGACCAGTGGTCAGGGATGATGGGAATTGTAGTCCCAAAACATCTGGAGGGCCGAGTTTGTCTATGCCTGAGTCATGCAGCAGGGTGGAATCAAAAGGAGCAATGAATGCTAAGGTGGTTCATGACTGGTCATCACAGAGGTGACAACCTTCTACATGAAACCTCTTACAGTTAACCCAAAGTTCTGCTACACACACAGCTAGGTGGTTCAAGCTGCTCAGGTCAGGAGCCCATCTGCTGTTTCTTTTAATACCAAGTTCTTCTTGATTCTGTTTGGTCCCCAAATCTAGTTGGGCGTTGCTTTATGCAAGCTGCTGGTGGTGTGCAATTCCGTGCCCTGGCCCCTGGAAGAGCCGCTGGCATGTATCAAAATACCACGTCAGGCTTGCAGGGCAGCCGCTACTCAAACAACACCTGTCAGTCCCAGCAGTGTGGACAAAGGTAGGCCTTGTTGGATTTCTTCCCTGGGGTTGACGGGACCTTGCAGAGGGTAAATGAAGCCCCAGGGGTTCAAAAAGGGCATTGGAGAGGAATAGTGCAAGAACAAAGAGCAGCAGGAGGAACTATGAGCCTCTGAAATAAAGGGGGAGAGACACAGCTCAGTGGCAGACATCTGCTTTGCATGCAGAAGGTCCCAAGTTCAACTTACAGCATCTCCAAGAAGGGATGAGAGAGAACTCTTCCTAAAACTATGGAGAACTGCTGCCAATCAGTGTAGACAAATTGAACTGGATGCCCATCAGTATCAGTGGAATGAAGCTACTGATGCACCTTCCTTGCCAACGAAGAATCTCTGTGCTTAATGAGATGATCCCACAAGGCAATAGTATTCCTTGTTTTTACATGTTTTTACATCCTAGCGATGGTGACGAGTGATAAATGCCGATTGCATTTTGGTATTTCTTCACTTTATTTCATTCACATCCCTAAGAATTTGGGTTGGGGTCGATGGCAGCTTAGTAAAATCATCAAGTTTGGGGAACCCTGCACCAAAATGTGGACACAGCTCTCGTCCATGTGCAGAGTTCTGGGTTTCCAAGCCTGCTGCAGCCTCAGGGATGCCGGAAGATGGAAAACATGACTTGCTTTTCTCCATACAGCCATGACCTTTCCATTCCAGTGCTGTTGTTTTTGTTTTTGTTTTTCTTTTTGAAAAAAGAGAGATTACATTTTCAACCCTTGCGTCCTCGGCATCCAAATGGCAAGGAGCCAAGGCCCAAGGAAGTGTCACCTTCACGTAGCACCGTGTGCAAGGCTTTGCAAATATACAAACACCTTGCTGAATCAGGAGCCACGCTCAGTTTTCTGATGAACAAACAGTTGGCAGGCAAAGGAAAACAAGAGTCGGCGAAGGAAGGTTCCAGCGAACCGTTGGCATCTCGGCATATGCCTTGCCAATATGTTGCCAGTGGAAATGGGCATCCCCACCCTGCCACCCACTCTACCAGCTTGAGGGATGCCCATCTCCTGGGGGCGGGTAAATGAAGGATCCATTCTCCCCCTCACTCGACAAGGCTGCATCTCTCCCTCTTGCCCCTTCTCCTGTGGTTTGTATTTCTTCGACTCCTTCCTTCCCTTGCCAGTAAAAGGCCAATGAAAATTAAGCTACTCACTTTCCTTCCAAATTCCCACACCTGATCTCAATCTTCCCTTTTTGCCCGTTGTGTTTGCCCAACAGAACAGTTGTTTTCTCACAGTCATCGTCCCCACCCTCAGCAAACTGGGTTCTTTCAAGGGGAGCTTGTGCTTCCTTCAAAGCTCACCCACAAAAAGGCGAATCACGGCAGACAAGCTTCTCTAGAAACATGGCAGGTCTCCTGCGGCTGCCATCCTTCCTTTGCTGCGAGGAGCTGCAAGACACAGCATAGGGCAGGGCTTGCCCATGCCCACAGGGATCCCCTCCCCATAGCTGAAACAGGGCTTGGAAACATCTTGTTGTGGCAGTAGAGAAGGGTGTGGTGTGTGCTGGTTGCAGGGTGTGTGTGTGCCCATGACAGTCTCACCTTTTTGCACATGTGCTAAAGGGCTCCAGAACACTGGCAGCGCTTGGCATAGGGTGTCGTGCAAGACTCATAGGGGCAGGCCAGGCCACTGCATGAGCCAACTGTACACTCTAGGACAGGGGTGGGGTGGGGCATTTCCTTGTGGCTAGCCTTCTGGGAGTCACATGACAGTGGTGGTTGGGGCCAGTGGAAAGTGGGTGTGGCCATCCACTCTCTCATACAGAGGGATAGCTCAGTTGGTAAAACGTGAGACTCTTAATCTCAGGGCTGTGGGTTCGAGCCCCACATTGGGCAAAAGACCCCTGCATTGCAGGAGGTGGGACTGGATTTCCTTCATGGTCCCTTCCAACTCGATAATTTCCATGATTTCTATGATTCTACACACATCCCCATTCATACACAGGAACACCCACCAATTCATATAAATGGAGACATGAACACCCGCACTCACACGTAACAACGGCACATTCATTCTCACATAGAACACACACACACACACATCCATCCCCACTCACACCCATTCATTATCCTCTCTCCATCTCTCTCTCTCTCTTACACACATGGGATACTTCAGGATTCCCTACAATATACAAGAGTAGTCAAAGACTCCCTTGGGAGGTGGTGGACTCTCCTTCCCTGGAGGCTTTTAAGCAGAGGTCAGATGGGGCCACCTGTCATGTATGATCCAGTTGAGATTCCTGCATTGCAGGGGGTTGGGCTAGATGACCCACGGGGTCCCTTCCATCTCTGCAATTCTATTATTCTAATTAGGTGCCAAGTGAGCTCGAACACACATTGCATTTTACATTCCTGATGCCACAAAGCTCGTTCCCTACCACCTACCCTCCTCGCACCTAATTCTCTACCACTGTACCTTCCCCATTCCCACACATCCCTGGCAAAGCACACAACAGCAAAGGAGACTGTTTGTGAAGCTCCTGGCCACAAACACCAGGGCAATTTGTTCTTGGGAGGAGGACATGCCTGCGATTAACATTTGCGCGTGGGCAAGGGGGTGTGCATGGGGGAGAGCATGCTGTTTGAGATGTGGGCCATGAAATGTTGGTGAAGAGATCAAGATGCTACTTGGATGCAGAATCTGTGATGCTGAGCTGCCAGCTTGCGGGGGGGGGGGGGGAATCCAAGGCTACATACAGAAACAGCATTCCAGGCACCATTCCTCTGCACACATTCTACCTGTGAGCAGGGCATGGGTGAATTTGTCAGTTTAGGTTTCTCCCCCTTTATCATTTTCCCACTCTTAAGTTCAGTTCCCCACATTCCCACATCACTCTGTGATAGTTATTTTTTCAGCCTTCTGGAAAACCCACCAGCATCTTAATTCCAATTTCTCCTAACATGCACAAAGCAATTCCCCCCCCCAAAAAAAAATTATAACGCACGTTATCTTCAACAATATTTGCATTCTTGCACGCGCTACTTGGCTGGAGGGCCGCATTGGAAAATTCGGAGAAGAGCGGATTTCCAAGGGCGGCCACGATTCTGGCGATATGCAAACGAGGCGGGTTCGCCTTCAGATGAGAAAACGAATCGGACCCCCTGCCTTATCCCTTCGTAGGGTTTTTCTTTCGACCAAACCTGGCAGGATCGGTAGATATTAAGTGGCAGAGCCAGGATCGGACCGGGGTGGGGGCATGGGAAACAACCACTCAGCGCCTACCTCTGGCACCCACCTCCAGAATGAAAAGTGTTTCTCTGTGTGCGCCGTTACAGAAGATGGTGATGGAGGTTTCCCTTGCTAAAAAGGTGGAGGCGGAGTGCGGGGCTTAGGGGGAAAAGTTGAGGGTGGTTCATTTCTCCATCTCTCACCCCTTCCGCCCTCCCTTCCTCGCCCCCCCCCACCATCACCACCGCCCTCCCGCGGGGCTTACTTGCATCTTCGCCTGGGGAGCGCAGGTGGCGAGGGGCGATTACGCGCGGGCCGGCGGCGTCGCGGGGCTTCCTGCTTGCCCCGCCCGGCCCTCCAGGAAAACAAGCCCGCCCACCCGGGAGCGGCCAGGCGAGGACCCGGCTCTCCTTTCCCCGAAAGCAGTAAAGACAAGGCGGCAGCTGCCGCCTCTACTTACGTTGCTGCCAAGATCCTGGAGCGCTACGTTCATGCTGGCCATGGAGACGCGGAGGGACCGGGCGGGCGCCGCCGCCTCCTAGCGCGGGACCCAGCCACGGGCGAGCCGGCCAGGAGCTGGAATAGGAACGGCGGGGTCCTCCGCCTCGTGGGCCATGCCGAGCTGCTCCACCAGGGGGGATGCGAGCCACCGTTGGGCGGGCCGGGCCCTTCAGTCCCTTCCTGCCCAGCGCGCCACGAGGAGAAGAGGCGCGCAGTGAGCGCACGCGGAGAGTTGCTATGGCGAGCCGACCATCGCAGCAGCAGCAGCCGTCGGGCCAGCAGCGCAAGCGGCGCGCTCAGCTCCTCCCAGCGCAAGGCAGACGCCGGGTCTTGCAGTGCCGCCGGCGGCAGAGAAGGTCAGCGAGCGCGGGCTCTGCCGCGAGGACCGAGTGGGTGGGCGAGCGGAGTTGCTCCGGCGCGCTCCCTCATCTCTCCATCTTTACGCACGGGCACACCCAGGCGGTGAGTTGACCGCCAGGCTTCCAGAGCTCTCTTTTGGAATGAGACCGACTCCACCGCAGAGCTTTCGGAACAAACCCTTCCCCCAAGTTGCTAGTCTTCATGGAAGCAAAAAACAAACAAACCCAACAACCCCAAACCAACAAGCCAAAATAGCCAACCAGCACAAAACACTTGGGAGAGTTCGGGGGTGGGATGGTGAGCTCCGGTTCTAGGGATGCCCAGCTAGAAGGAACAACCCCTTGCAGGCAGCCTGGTATGGCAATTTACCTCATGTACAGCCTGAGCCTAGGAAGAGTTTCTTCTTAACAGGGAGAAGACTTTCTGCACTTGCTCTTCGTCTAGTAGAGTAGGAGAGCTGGAATTTTTTTTTCACACCTGGCAACTTATGCGCCCCTTTGATTTCAGATAGTACAAGGGTAGATGAGTCTAAAAAGTCCGAGACACAATTTTCATGGCCCTCTAGCTTGGCAGGGGGTTGGACTCGATGGCCCTTGTGGTCTCTTCCAACTCTGTGATTCTATGATTCTATGATTCTATAGTGGCTCATTGGTTGCCAGATGTGAAATATATTGACATTATTTTCCTACCCCACTAATCTGCTCCTGCTCCTACTCAAACATTAAAAACAGGAGCTCTCTGTTGGATTGTTTAGCTGTGATTCCTGCATTGCAGGGGGTTGAACTAGATGGCCCTTGAGATTCCTTCCAACCCTACAATTCTATTACTGCAGCCCTGGGGTGATTTTGTGCAGGGCAGCTATGCATCGTCCTTTGTGTTTAATGCGTGTGCCATAGGATGTTCATGACTGATTCTTAACAGTAGGGATCTTTACCTGCAAAATCAAGACTGAAACTCTTGGTGCCTTAGAGACCAAAGGCCCATCTAGACTGGTGTTTCTCCCCTCCCCCATCTGGGTGTTTTCTGCAACATATAATTGTGCATTTTTTTGGTCTTTACAGCCACAGCAGATGCTGTAACTCTCCAACAGCTTGACTTCACCCCCAATGGTGCACTCTTCCATTGTCTCTCAAGGCAGACGGATGGCAACAGTTTTGCCTTAGTACTTGGCTTATACTGGACTGGACCACACACCATTAACCATTAGTACTTGTTCTGTGATGCTTCCCCAATGCATTATTGCTATATGGAGGGGCACTCTTGCAGTACAACAAAAGCGGAACAGCAACAAACAAATCAGAACCTGGAATCTTCGAGGGGTAAAAAGTTACGGGAAGTGAACTTCTCTAAGCCTTTCTTCTCAGGTCTCAAGGATCCGCAGACTGTCAGGATGTCTCTTATCTTCTGAGGTTTTGACTAAGCCAAGGGCTTTGGGGCTTGCTGATTTAGGCTGCTTCCAGCCTGCACACCTGGTCTTTGGGAGATGCCACAGCTAGGTGGTAAATCACATCCTTTGCAAAAAGTCCCAAGTTCTCATATTTAGCAAGATTTTACAATGTCTCCAGCAGACACTATTGTACACAAGTTCCGAGTCCTTGCTAACACCAGCTCTCCTGCTAAGGAAGTTTCTCATACCTCTTCCTTTCATCTACCTTGCCTTTTATGGCTCCTCTGGGGAAACCCTTGCCAATTCCTCTTGGCCTTCCTGCTCTGTCCTCCTCCTTTCTCTCTTTCCTTGTCTGCTTTCCTCTGTATTTATGTCTCTACTTCTGGGAGCCTTTCACTAGCAACTCTGCCGATCTCCACTCCTTCCCCTCCAACCTCCCCCTTCCTGAGACCTCTCTCTGACACACTTAACAGCTGCCGGTTTACTCTGCTGCTCTTTCTTCCAGCGTGCGGCCTTGCCACACCCCTTCTGGCACACTCCATACACAGCTCTCAGAGCACCTGGTACACAACTGTCCCGGTACTTCCTCTCCCAGGACTTCAGTAGGAAGCTTTGGGAGATGTTCTGATTGCAAACAAAGCAGAATGACCACCCCAAAATGTTGCAATCAGTACTGAAAGTGGGATTGTGTATAACCTTCCCAATATCATCATGTGCACAAATAGTCATGAATGCGCAATATAAATGCCATATGGAGAGGCCCTGGCTGGTTTTGGCAGAAGCTAGTGTGGACTAGGGACCACTCTGTCAGGTGCACAATGATCTCTTCACCATCATCTCATTCCTAGTAGTTCACTGTCTGTGTATCATGTACCCACTTTTCCTCCTGCAAAATTAACAGCTTGCCTGGAGTCCTGGGTCAGGGACATCAAGCTTCTGAGAGGCTCAGCTAGAAGGCATTATTTTTTAAAGGATTGGGGTGCTTCTGTAAGCTTTAACAGTGTACTTTTATTTTGGTTATTGGATGTTGTTCAGATTGTATAACAGCTGCTTTGTGAAGCTACTTTCCTAAAATGCTGAATGCTACTCTGTTCAATAAATTTAACAAATAAGGCCTAGGCAAATAAGAACAAAGTCTCCATGTATGATGAAAAGTTCAGCCAACTGACTTAGCCCCAGGAACGTCTCTCTAGGAGGGGCATTCCAAATGTGTGGGGTGGGACAAGTGAAAAAGCCCTTTCTCCCGTCACCTCCCACCTAACCTCAGAAGTTGGGCAGACTTAAGAAATGCTTCCAAAATCTGCTCCGGTGCCCACAGGACAAGGCAAGCCTGTTGCTCAGCACCAAGGAGAGTTCCTAGTGAGCAACTTGCTTTTGACAAGGCTTGGAAATTAACGGAAGTCTTTTGAGCCTCTGCATAAGAACACAGGAAGCTGCCTTAGAGCAAATCAGACGATTACCTTCAATGACTGGCAGAGGCTGTCCAGAGTTTCAGGCAGCAGTTTCTCCCAATCCTACCTGACAATGCTGGAGGTTGAACCTGGGACCTTCTGCATGCAAAGCATAGGCTGTACCACTGAGCTGCAGCCTCTGTGACAGGAGGGAGCCAGCAGGAAACCACACTGAGAAAGTTGGCATCAACTCTTTATTAGCAGAAATAGGATCTACACAGGAGTGCCAGGCCTACTGAGCGCAGCAACTCTTCTCTGGCAGGTCTTGCCCCCATGAAACACATGTGAAGACTAAAGGTCCCCACCTCCCCACAGCTGCCTAAGTCCCTGCCTCTTCAGGGTTTCCCCCAAGCAATCTGAGACTGTGCCTGAGTGAAGCCAACTTCTCCACCCTCTTCATACCTCTTCCGTTTCTGGGAGACCAGCAGGGAGGTGAGCTTGTCACCATAGGAGGGGGAGACACCTGCACCCCTTCACCATATGGATTCCTCTCTGCCTCTTGCCTTTTGGCCTCCCTGCTTCAGCTTATGCCTCTGATTCTGGACTCCTCTCTGACATAGACTCCTCAGCCGGTTCTTCCCAACCTTCCTCTGCGCCCAACCAGTCTGTGACACTCTGCTTCTATTCCACCTCTCCTGCACTCCATGGGCTGCTGAGTTGGATGCTTCCTACACTGTTGGGCTAGCAAGGTACTTTGGGAAGCATTTCCAAGGGAAGACACGCATGTTTATCCTGGTTTGGTTTTATGGACTCTGGTGCTGTGGTCTCTGGTTCAGTAGGTTTCTGCCGGCCAGCCTTGGGTTCAGTGGTCCTCTGATAAGCAAGAACATAGTTTGACTCCTTAGCTGATGACACTGTATTCTCAGCTTAGTGTCCCGTTCGCTGCTGGACTTTAGGATCACGACACTGATGATGACCAGAGAAGTCACAAGGTTATGACTTCTGGGCATGAATGCTGCAATGGAATGTGGCTGCACTTTAAAAAAAAAATCAAAATGGGCACAGGATTAAGTAGTTACAGGCAGCCTTGTCACACCCTGAGGGGAGGAAGGGAAAAATTTAAGTGCACCATTTATTTACAAATTTATAATCTGCACTTCCATAAATATATAGCAAGGCAGAGTACCAACATACAAGAGTAATAAAATCAACGAGATGCATAAAAGCACCAACAAAACATCAATAATTCTAGCTGACAACTGTCCCCCTCTTTAAAATGGTTGTGTGACTCAGGCGGTAGCCCAGATGTAAATAATAGCTGGGAGGGAGGTTTGAGCTGCAGCATTTTTTGCCTGTCATCAGCTGGGAAGCTTGATAAGTGCCATCTGGTGGAGCTGCGGGTAAACAGAAGCAGATTGTGTTGTAGAGCAGAGCATCGTTGAGGACACATAAAATAGCTGAGCCAAGAACATAGGAAAGCTTCTAGTGGAACCATACATGGCAAATAACTCCCGTGGCACCTCAAAGCCCTCTAGATTTATTGAGGCAAAAGGCTCTTGCAGACTTTTGTTGTTGTTGTTGTTTAGTCATGTCCGACTCTTCGTGACCCTGTGGACCAGAGCACGCCAGGCACTCCTGTCTCCCACTGCCTCCCGCAGCTTGATCAGAGTCATGTTTGTAGCTTTGAGAACACTGTCCAACCATCTCGTCCTCTGTCGTCCCCTTCTCCTTGTGCCCTCCATCTTTCCCAACATCAGGGTCTTTTCCAGGGAGTCTTCTCTTCTCATGAGGTGGCCAAAGTCTTGTAGCCTCAGCTTCACTATCTGTCCTTCCAGTGAGCACTCAGGGCTGATTTCCTTCAGAATGGAGAGGTTGGATCTTCTTGCAGTCCATGGGACTCTCAAGAGTCTCCTCCAGCACCATAATTCAAAGCGGACTAGACAAAAGTAAATAACCACACTAGCAGAAGTCAGTGGAATGATGTCTGCTAGTGAAACAAGACTTCCCCCCTTGCCAAAACTGCTCTGGAGAGACAAGATAAGTCCCCGAACAGCATGCAGGGGGAAGAAGATAGGAGATTGTTCCATCAGGCAAGCATAATGCAACCCTTAATTTTAAAGTCACAATTTTAATTTTAAAGCCACAGGACATGTCTGAAATTTTACTACAGTTTTTGCTTTACTGCTCTCAACTCAGCTACTCATGTTATTTGAGATGAGTAAAGCAGCCTATCCTCCAACATTTATCTGACAGGGACGTCCCATTCCATAATGATAATTTCAGTATCCATACCCTACACATCTTACTGGGTTGCCCCAGCCACTCTGAGCAGCTTCCAACATATATGGAAAACATAATAAAACATGAAACGTTAAAAAACACACCTTTCCTATACAGGATTTCCTTCAGACAGCTTGGGGGTTGGATAACTCCATACCCTCCAACATTTATCCAATGAAAATAGGGACATCCTAAGGAAAAGCGAGACATTCTGGGATCAAATCAGAAACCGGGATTGCTTCTCTAAATCAGGGACGTCACTGGAAAATAGGGACACTTGAAGGGTTTGAAGCAACAGTGGCAAATACTAAGCAGAACAACCTTATCCAGCTATTGTTATAACCTTTAATTTTTAGAAGTGTTCAGTACCTGGGGCTGTAGCAGAAGCAAGGAAGCTTTGGATGCTCAGAAGAGTTATTGAACCGAGGAAGCCTGCATTTTACCGCCTCAACATGAAATAGTGTCAAAAGACACTCCTTCTTAAATTCTTCATTCTTAGGCTGCAGTCTTAAACAGTGAGTCCTAATTTCAAACAAGCATTGATAGGGTCTGAAATGTTAATGCTACTTTCATTATGTTCCAGTTAATGTGTGTTGGATCAGCAAACCAGGATCGAGTGGTGGAGAACATGACCGGGGAAGGTACTTTGAGGCAAAATGGTAGTGAAATTATAGAAGCAGGGGACTGGCGAGGTGTATGTGGAAAAGTACAGGCATTAGGCTTTAGAAATGCTTTTCTTTTTTTGCAAACCAGTAGGTAGGATGTTTATTAAATCATACACATATAATTCAGATTTTACTGAGCTACGCCATTTGGGGGGGGGGAGGGAGAAGTTGCATATTTTAATGCTCTGCAGTATATAAAACCTTGTGCACATACAAAGGAGCATGTCAGAGAGAAAAGTCCTAGTCTAGCATTCTCACTGACATCATCACTTTTGTATGTACCGCTCTGGCATGCAAAATGCCACTGCAGATGTTAGTGGGCTTCAGATGCTGCCATCGCCAGCCAGCATGGTCAATAATTAGGGGAACTGGGAGATGAAGTCTAGCAAATCTGGAGGGCCATAGGTGCACCAGCCTGGCTTTATAAATAAGCCTCTTTCCTGATAAAAATTGGCTATCAGAGCCCGTATGGAATATATTACCTCCCCCACCCCAACCAAGGCCATAGAAAGCATTCTGACTCCTGATGCTGATTATAGACCAGGGCTAGGGAACCTCTGGCCCTCCAGATGTTGCTCCATCATCCTCAGCTGGCCTGGCCAATGGGACTCAGGGCTGATGGGAGTTGTATTCCAACAATGCCTGGCCAACAGACCTGGCCTACAGGATCCTGCCTTGGAGCATTTAAGGGCACCAGGACGATTAACAATGGAGCGGTCAAGGAGAAGATGTGAATGGCCTTTGTCGGATCAAGGCCAGGAAAGTAAGCGTTTGCCAGATCTATTTCATGAGTCCATCAATACAAGCTGCCAAGGCTGGGGTGACAGCCAATTAATAAGTGCAGCAGAGCCAAACAGCCGAGCCAGCAGCAGAAAAAGAATGCCAGTGCTATGTAACAGTGTCTTGGGAAGCCAAGTCAAAAGTAAGGGCTTGCAAGGGAAGAGCTTGGGGAAACCAACTCCAGAAAGCAGGAGTTTGGGGTCAAAGAGTCATAGGATGGTGGACACAGAGGGATTATAAAGCAGACAGGGAGATTTGAACTTGAATATATAGAAGGTGAATCCTGGGATTCTTGGGGAGTAGCCTTGAGTAATCTGCTTTGCTTTTGCCTGCCTGAAATGTGTCATTGAACTCTGATGCCTCTTGCATATTTCAACCATGTCTTCATGCACCATCCAGATTTTCCTGAAAAGTTTCTGTGGGAAGATTAAACTTGGCTGTCCAAAGTGGGAAGTTAACGCACACCAGTAGCTTCTCATGTACAATGGTTCCCAGACACTAAAATATCAATAACAGCTCTGTTTTAGGAGGAACACTCTGGGGGTCGATGCTGCCCCGACCCCAAAGCATCTGCCACCTGTGGCAGGTGCTGCTTTCTGGCAAACGGTAGGGCTGGCCCTGTACAGCTATAACATACAGCTTGGAACATATCCATGGCTTTGTGATAGCTGTATGCAGGGTGGGCTCACCCATGAGGCAAGGTGAGGCAACTGCCTCAAGCAGCAGGATCTACAGGGGCAGCAAATCCTGTTGTCAATCTTTCTTCCCCCCCTCCTTATTCCTGAAGTAAATCTTCTCTCACCCCTTCTTCCCTGATGGGGAGGGGGATGCCATTTTGGGGTCTGCCTCAGGTGCCAAAATGTCTCGGGCCAGTCCTGGCTGTATGCTACCTCCAGGAATCGGTCTCTGGATACCAGTCACCTGTGGGCTTTCCAGGTGCACCTGACTGCCCTCTGGAGGTAACAGGATACTGGGATTGACATCATCACTGTAGTCCTTTGGCTACAATTAAACAAAGTATGGGCTTTAAAGCTGTGTGTGATTTACTGTTTCATTCATTAACAGTTTGGGGCCAGGTCCCCCGCGAGATTGCCTTACCCCACATGTGCCCTCTCAACTTCTTCGATTGGCGAAATTGGCACTACTATAGGTGACACATAATACCCATTCCGCTTTTGTAAGAACTCAGCTGCTTAGTGTGGCAGTGCCAACACCTTGGAACTCCCTGCCTATTGAGATCAAGCAGCTGCCCTTCACTGTACTTTTTCTGGCGCCCGTTAAAAACATTCTTGTTTAGACAAGCCTGTCCAGACGCTTAGAAAGTCGAGGCAATCTTAATCTGTTTTAGTATTTTAACGTTTGTGCATTTTAAAAAAGGGTTGTGAATATTTTCTTGATTTTCTTGTATCTTTTTGTAAACCACTTTGAGAGATTTCTTTGTTGACAAATGGTGTATAAATTTTATTAAATAAACAAACACATGTGTTTTTATACTATACACTCCCCTATGAACCTCATTTCAAGAGCGACGTATTAATGTAATGAATGGGTATTTTTATGTCAAACTTCTTGTAGGCAAATATATACAGTATACATCTTTTATACCTTCTAAATGAAAGAATTTTTTCTTTGCACATATGCATATGTACGCAAATAGGCTGCCGTACGTCGAGAATTTCCCGGACGCATAAGGGATTCGCCCGCCGAAAACAGCGCCCGGGAGGATTTTCCGAAAGTCGCTTACAGTGTCCTTGAAAACCCGGGCGTATGGCAACCCACTTTTTTGGGCGAATTTCCTAAAAATTATCTCAAAAACTTCATTTTTGAAACATGGCAACCCTGATTATACAAAACGCATCACGTGCTTAAAAAAAAAAATACTGTTCTCTAATTTCCGCCAATTGGAAGCGGGCAGCCCCCTGGAGGTACGGAACGATCTCCACGTGGTCTTCGCCGTCGCCCCGCCCCTCCTCCCCGCTCGCCAGGCTCCTCCCCTTCCCCGCCTTACTTCCCCCGGCTTTTCTGCCTCGTAACGTAACGCGTCACTCGGCGCGCGCGCCCCGCCGCTCTTTTTCATTTTTTTTACCTCACCGCGCCGCGGATTGGCCCGCCTAGGCCCCTCCCTCCTCCCCCGCGCCTGCGCAGTTTCCCTCCCGTCCCCTCAGAGGAAGCGTTCGGCGATGGAGGACGGTGGCGGCGGAGGGAGCAGCAGTTGCCAGAGGCGGTCTCAGTCGGGAGGAGGGTCGGGCCCCGGCGGCGGGGACGACAAGCCGGCGGCGCTGTGGAGCAAGGACAAGAAGGACCCCAACGCCTCGGCGGCGGACAAGGAGCAGGAGCTGGTGAGCGCTGCGCCGGAGGGAGCCGAGCTGAGTCACCGCCAGGCCCCGAGCCGGGAGTTAGCGGGGACGGCCGTCGCCTCGGCGGCGCGTGACGTCGGGCCCCGATCTCGCGAGGGGGCGGGTGGGCCACATAACCCCCCCTCCCCCGCGCAGTTAATTCCCTTGTGGGCAGTGATTGATAGCCAGGGAAATGTCAGCTCCGGAATGTGGGAAGAGCCCAAGGAGCATGTGCAGAGAGAGCACTCTGGCAAGCCGACTGCTTCTGAGCATGTGCAGAGTTCCGCACAGAGCCGAGTGCTTCTGAACATGTGCGGAATGCTTTTTTGTGTGTGGGGGGGTTGCCTCTGGCAGCCACAGCTGGGCTTAGCGGGATGTGGATTTCATCCTTCTTTCCTCCCCTCTCCAGTTTTTAGTGCGCGGTGTTTATATTGTGCTTTTACGGCTTTTTGTTTGTTTGTTTTGAGCTGCCTAGAGTGACTGGGGCAACCCAGTCAGATGGGCGGCAAACAAACTAAAAATAATTACAGTGGTACCTCGGGTTACAGATGCTTCAGGTTACAGATGCTTCAGGTTACAGACTCCGCTAACCCAGAAATAGTACCTCGGGTTAAGAACTTTGCTTCAGGATGAGAACAGAAATCGTGCTCTGGCAGCAGCAGGAGGCCCCATTAGCTAAAGTGGTGCTTCAGGTTAAGAACAGTTTCAGGTTAAGAATGGACCTCTGGAACAAACTAAGTTCTTAACCACTGAAGTGTTGTTTCTGTGGGCACTCACAACCTGGGTTTTCCTGGTATGCCTAATGAGACCACTTGCTCAGTGGAGCTAGTAGGTGAGGTAATAAAAATGCTAATGACAATAATTAGTGGTACATATTTGGCAATACTTTGGGATGGGTTATGTCTGCCATGGTAAGAAGTGGGCTTGCCCTCCCTCTGCTGAGAATATTATGATTGGGAGGCCATACTTCTATTCCTAGGGGCAGGAAGGCTGTATCTGGGCATATGAACCTGAGCGGGTGTGTTAAGAGTTTAGGATCTGATGGTTTCTTCCTAGGTGAGCAAAAGATATGGCATTATTCCTTAATAGGGAAGGGAATTGCACAGAATTAAGACTGGTCCTTCATCTAACTTAAATGAAAGCCTACTCAAGTTGGTAGTCAGTCTAGTCCAGTGCTGGCGACAAATCTGTTTAACTATCTTCCTAGGTGTTTTAGGCAGTCTCAGTGCTTCCTGTCACTTCCCCCCATTTTCTGAAAGTGTTCATCAGCAGTTTTGCCCAGCAGCTGAGGATCTTTTGGGCTGGGAGAAAGCGAGCACCCCCTCCCACTGCATATTGCTGCAAACATCAGTTGCACTTCAGAGCAACTGAAAGGTCTAGTTGATTTTCTAGTACAGGAGGAGAACATTTTGCATGGGGGTGTTGTTCCTGGCCCCTGCACGTGTTGGTAGAGCATGCAGAAGCTCGCCCCTGTTCTGCCCTCTTCTGGGTCCAAAAGGATCCGCACATCGTCAATTGGACATGTGCAAAATGGTCTCCCAACAGTACAGGTTTTCCAAGAGGCCTGAAGTTTCACATCTTTCCTTAATTCCTTACAGTCTGAAGAAGACAAACAGTTACAGGATGAGTTGGAGATGCTTGTGGAGCGCTTGGGGGTAAGTTCCCTCTTCTTGACTGGGAGCATGTGGAAGTTAAATAGTAAAGCATTATGCTTTTCTACATCAGTAGTATAGATCACTGTGTGGTGCAGTCACACTCTGGAAAGGTAGAGTGCATGGTGGAGTCTGCAGGCTGTGTTGGTCACAGTCCTCATTCTCCCCACTCTACCTCCACCAGTCAAAACAATTTCTCTACTCTTCTCTTCTCCCAGGCCTTTGGCTAATTAAACAATGTATGGCCTTTGAAATTGTGTGTGGGGTTTGTTTGTTTCCTAGCTACTATATTTTGTATTTTTATGTTTTGTAAACCACCCTGTGATCCTCAGATGAAGGGTGGCATAGAAATTTAATTAATAATAATAAAAAAGAAATATACAAATTAGATCAAGTAGTAGCACTGAAAATGAAGCATCACAGAATAAATGCTCAGGTAAGGAACAATCTATGTAGACGTCGTCAGTAGAAAAAATTAGATTTTGCTGCATGTTGAAAGCTGCAGCAAATTAAAAGGTATAATCAACCTGTTACCTACAGTTTCAGATAAGACACCTTGTAGTCCATAAGTGTGGTATCGTTACCAAAAAAAAAAAACCCTTTCCCTGGTTGCCACCTGGATCACCAGGAGAGAGTCTGATAAAGATCTCAGGGCTTGGGCAGGTTCTTAAGAAGGTTATTGGCTGCAAAAAGTTAGCTGTGTCTGTTTCCAGTAACTGTGTGGGTTTCTGGTGGCAAAGATGTGTGTTGACCCACATTGACACTATTACATATAAAGAGGCGGTCTTGGAAGTGGTGTTTGGGTGGTGTTGTTGGATCCCCTCCCACTCCTGATAGCAACTGATTTTATTGTAGGAGCATGACACCGCTCTCTATCGACCTGCACTGGAAGAGCTACGCAGGCAGATCCGCTCTTCCACAACCTCCATGACTTCTGTACCCAAACCCCTGAAGTTTCTGCGGCCACATTATGGCAAGCTGAAGGAGATCTATGAGGCTATGGCTGCTGGGGAGAACAAGGTATGTAATATTGTTTGGCCTGAGAAAGTGTTAGATGTCATCTCAAGTCTTGCTTTCATCTCTCCCAGTGCTGCACGAGCAAATGTGGATTGCAAGTGCATTAAATTTATTTGAAAAGAAAGAAGGAAGCCCTTCTGGTATGGATTGCAAGCCCACTTCCTATCTTTGCTGTGGGAGGACTAGTATTTAGTGGAGTTCGTGCTGTTGTTTGTTCTTTGGAAAGAAGTGAACAACCTTTACCTTGAAGCATTGTGCCTTAGGTATTTGGTTGGCCCCCATGGGAACAGAGTAGTGGATTAGATGCAGCTTTGGTCTGATTCAGGGAGACATATTTTGAACTGGGGAAGATGCAAATTATAATATTGTTTTCAATTCTTCCGTTCTTCAATTTATACCAACCATATTCATGGTTGACCATATGATGCATCTCTGACACTTGCTTTCTGCCCACAGCGATTTGCCGCTGACATAATATCAGTTTTGGCCATGACAATGAGTGGAGAGCGAGAGTGTCTAAAGTACCGGCTGGTAGGATCCCAGGAACCCTTGGCCTCGTGGGGGCATGAATATGTCAGGTAAGCAAGAAATTGAGATATTTGACTTTACTGAAACTCTGGGGTGTATTTTTTTGTATTTTAATTATTATTAACTGAAACACCACCTTCTGGGTAACCCCAGGATGCATGCATAGGGTTCCCAGGTGATCTCCCATCCAGGAACTAGGTGGACCAGCTTAGCTTCCACAGAATTGCTTCATCAAATTCTTACAGCAGCTCAGTGCTGTTTTCCATTGCCAAGCTAATATGCTTTTATCAGCTCAAAGAGTTAATTATTTAATTATAAAATTTATACATTGCTTGATTGTAAAGCACACCCAAAAGCAGTCTATGAAAAGATAAGACAATAAAATCAAGATAAATTTACACTTCTTTAAAACGTACAAAAGCTAAAATGCTAAAGCAGATTAAAATTACCTGAACTTTCTAAGCATCTGGGAATCTTTTTAGCAGGTGCCAGAAAGTGTAAAATGAAGGCACCTCCTTGATCTCGATAGGCAGGGAGTTCCAAAGAGTAGGTGTCATCACACTAAACAATATTTTTTTTACAATAATATTCTTTTATTATTGTTGCTGTTGCTATAATTTTATTGGCAGTTTTGCTTCATTTGCAAACTGCTTTGAGAACAGCTGGTCAAACGTAGGTTATAAATCCTGCCAGAAAAGAGATGAATAAATATTGCTTCTGTTGTGACTCTTCCTGCTGTTTTTTCCTCTACAGACACTTGGCTGGTGAGGTGGCCAAGGAATGGCAAGAAATAGATGAGGCAGACAAGACCCAGAAGGACACTCTTCTGACCCTAGTGAAGGAGATTGTGCCATACAACATGGCACACAATGCAGAGCACGAGGCCTGTGACTTGCTTATGGAGATTGAGCAGATGGACATGCTGGAGGAATATATTGATGACAACGCCTATGCCAAAGTCTGCCTCTATCTGACAAGGTGAGGGAACTGTGTTGTTTGGTTCTGTGGTCAGTGTGTCTGTGAGTTTGAGTCTGAGCTGCTCCCCGGGGCTAGGATGCTAGGATGGAGACTTGGGCTTAAGGAAGTTGGTGTATTCAGAACCTTCTTGTCTCCACAGACTGGTTCAACTATTAAGTGGAGGACTGCAATAGTGAGATCTAGTTCTTTGGTTTGGTAATGTAGAGGATACCTAGTATTTTTAAAAGATCTGTGGAACTAAAAGCCAGCCTGTCGATCTTGAGGTGTAACTGCATGAGAGGCACCTGGTATGGCAACAAATAATTAGCCAAGACCCCGTAGGACTTGGAAAATGGAGGGGAGTAGCCTGATGAAGAGTGGCGGGTATAGCATATTTGCAGGTATAGAGGAGGCCAGAGAAGAGCATTCTGGAAAACAGCAGCTGAGGGCTAAAAGGAGATGAGCTTGTGCAGGGTGGGAAGTGCAAAGGTTTAAGAGAGTACAAGATGGAGAGCTTTGAAAGTGGAGGTATTGTTCTGTCACTTCACAGTCAGCTGATCTTTGCATTCCAGTTTTGATTCTGGCACTGCAGTGCACTTTAAACGAAGGCTGGAACCACATGGGCTAACTTGTGTTTCCAAATGCCCACCCATCTCTCTACCTTTGCAATGTATCATTTGGTAGGGGACAATTTACAGGACTAAAAGGGCAATTGGAGGAGGGGGTTTAACCCTTGCTTACCTCTTTTCCTGTGCAGTTCATTCTATTCTCTACAGTTTTGCTTCCAAGTCTCTGTTGGCGATAAAATCCCAATGGGGGTCTTGTGGAAAGGTGATGGATGGAGGCAGGGTTAAATACATTTCTCCCACTCACTGCTTCACCCTCTTGTAAATTGTGCCATCACCACCTTGCAGTGGAAAATTTACAGTTAAACAATAGGAAATGTAAGTTGGCAAATAATGTGTAGCTTTGGCCTAAGAGTGTCTGCAGAGTGAATTGATCTCTTGTCTTGGCTCACAGAACTGAAGTTCTTGTTGAATATTCATTGTTGTGTAGCTAATCCATCTTTAAAGTGTTTTATTGTCACAATTTGAACTGGGATGCCCCTTGAGTCTGGTAACACTCATAAAGGTGGATCTTATATAGTAGCTGTTGAGATTTCTGGCTGCTTCAACAATGGGTGTGTGTGATGGCAAATATTTAGCTGTGAATACAGGTATGGTGTACCCTCGAATGTTGTAGTGTTCGCCTTCTCATCCATTACTGAGGAAAGGGTTTGCCCACCATATTGATACCACCCAAACTTCATTATCTCCCTCCCTGTCTCTTGCAGCTGTGTTAGCTATGTCCCTGAGCCGGAAAACTCTGCCCTCCTCCGCTGTGCCCTCAGCATCTTCCGAAAATTCAATCGCTACCCAGAAGCCCTGCGCCTGGCTCTTATGCTGAATGACATGGAACTGGCAGAGAACATCTTCATCTCCTGCAAAGATGTGTATGTGGGGACCTTGTCTAGGGCTGGGTGTTGTCACAGAGGTCCAGGTTGTTGGAGGAAAAGGAGAGCAGCTAAGTAGTGAGAAGGCCAGATGCAGTGAGCAAGGCTGGTGTGGTTATTCTCACTTAAATCACAGGTCAGGGCAGGGAATGGCCTTAGAACTGATAAGCAAGGAGTGGATGAACTGCATCCCACAGGCCACATCTTGGTTCCCAAAATGTTTTCTATGACCCTACCAAAGTTTTCATTTAGTTTTTTAAATTACCTTTATTTTTTTGCTGACTGCTGACATTGGTCCCCTGCTGTGATTTTGTGATGCCAAAAGGTTTTTGTGAACCTTCCCCTCAAAGTTCTTCCAGAATTTGATTTTTAAAAAATTAAAAATTGGCCATGACCACTTAAACTGGCCATACCTGAAAGGTCCTAGTTTAATGGTAGAGCAACTGATTTGCATGCAGAAATTCACTCGTTCCATTCCTGGCATCTCCATGATGCCTTAAATACACAAATTGCTTGCTCTACCCCTGATCTATAGTTCTTTTGTTGGCTGAAATCTAGGAAGATACTAGTGAGGTTTCCACAAGCCTTGTTATGTGAGGAATGGAATGTTGCATGCACGGTTCCTTGTGCTCATATGCTTGCATTTTCTGCACTTTACTGCAGGGTTGTTCAAAAGCAAATGGCCTTCATGCTGGGTCGTCATGGAGTCTTTCTGGAGCTAAGTGAGGATGTAGAAGAGTATGAGGATCTCACAGAAATCATGTCTAACGTCCAACTCAACAGCAACTTTCTGGCCCTGGCCAGGGAGGTGAGTGCCCTGCAGACTGCTATGAGCTCACTCTCATGGATGGATTGGATCATGAGGGGAGCAGTTGTCTCTGGTGATTTGCAGAAGACACATTTAGAATGGAGCGGATTGGTGAACATTGATTGGAAATACCAAATTTATTAGAGATGTCTGGGAATGCTTACCGAGGCAGTGAGGTTTAATTCAACAGAAAACCATGTGAAACTTTGTTTCCTTTGTATTTTGCAAACAAAAACTGAAATTTATTGTTCTCATAATAATAATAATAATTGATGATAATAATTTGTTATTTATACCCCGCCCATCTGGCTGAATTTCCCCAGCCACTCTGGGCAGCTCCCAATCAAATTTTAAAAACAGTACAGCATTAAATATTAAAAACTTCCTTGAACAGGGCTGCCTTCAGATGTCTTTTAAAGATAGGATAGCTGCTTATTTCCTTCACATCTGAAGGGAGGGTGTTCCACAGGGTGGGCGCCACTACTGTGAAGGCCCTCTGTCTGGTTCCCTGTAACCTCACTTCTCGCAATGAGGGAACCGCCAGAACACCCTTGGCGCTGGATCTCAGTGTCCGGGCTGGATGATGGGGGTGGAGATGCTCCTTCAGGTATACAGGACCAAGGCCGTTTAGGGCTTTAAAGGTCAGCACCAACACTTTGAATTGTGCTCGGAAACATACTGGGAGCCAATGCAGATCTCTCAGGACCGGTGTTGTGTGGTCCCGGGGGCCAGTCCCAGTCTGTTCTTGAGATGAAATGCCTCTTAATTAAGAGCCAAGTGCCTCGTAGGCTATTCAGTTATCCCCTGTGACTAGGGTGTGTTACTTGAGAGACTACCTTATCCCTTAAACAGATTGCTGTGATCTGTGGGAGAGTTTCTCCTGCAAGTTTCAAAGGTCTCAGGAGCCTGTTCTGCAGTAACTCAGAGCAGGGCTTTTAGTATGGCTTTCTTTGTTCTGTGGAATAACATTATTTGTTTTATGTTTTTAGTTATTTTCAATGTACATCACCTTGAGATGGTTGTTTAGAAGGCAGTTAATAAATTGAGGATAATAATTATGGTAATGATAATAATGCAGCATGGGCCGCAGTGTTGTGTGGGCTGGGCTGGGATGCAGAAGTCAACTTCAGGGACCCAAGCTCATTAGAGGCAGAAATTTTTCTTCTCAATCCTTTTTTACATACCTTGGTCTCTGGACTGGAGGTTTTGCTGTGGTGTCTTGGGGAGGAAGAGAAGGCTAAGGCTTGCAAGTAGGTTGCTTGCACTGCAGAGCGACTGGGGTTAAAGGACTGACAACTCGGGAGAGCAAGTGAAAGTTTGCTTCGGTGGAGTGGGGTGGGTGGGTGGGTGGAGTGGGGTGGGCTGACCTGGAGCATGGCTTCTGAAAAATGGCATACAGCCTTTTTTGCAAAATGTGTATTATGGCAACTGATTGGTCCCCAGTGGAGATGAGCTATACAGTGGTACCTTGGTTCTCAAACATAATCCGTTCCAGGAGTCTGTTCAACTCCCGAAACAGTTTGAAAACCAAGGCACAGCTTCTGATTGGCTGCAGGAGCTTCCTGCACTCAATCAGAAGCCGTGTTGGGTGTTCAGCTTCCGAAAAACATTTGCAAACCAGAACACTTCTGGGTTTGCGGCATTCAGGAGCTGATTTGTTCGGGAGCCCAAGCCATTCGAGTACCAAGGTACCACTGTAATGCTTTCCTGTAAAGTTAGGAAAGCCTTGTTATGATGCTGCAGCATCATATGACTAAGAAGAATAAACTCTTCTTTTCCTTCCAGCTGGACATCATGGAGCCAAAAGTGCCAGATGATATTTACAAAACCCATCTAGAAAACAACCGTAAGTGTTCTACTCAGAGCAGTGGGGTAGCCATCCAGGCAGCTTCATCAGGGTCCTGATGGCAGAACCAAAGTTTATTCAAGTTACAGTAAAGGAATTTCACTTATAAAGTAAATAAAAATGGTTTCATGCTATGTTACATATCTACAGTGATACCTCAGGTTACATACGCTTCAGGTTACAGACTCTGCTAACCCAGAAATAGTACCTCGAGTTTAGAACTTTGCTTCAGGATGAGAACAGAAATCATGCTCCAGCAGCATGGCGGCAGGAGGCCCCATTAGCTAAAGTGGTGCTTCAGGTTAAGAACAGTTTCAGGTTAAGAACGGACCTCCGGAACGAATTAAGTACTTAACCCGAGGTACCACTGTATTAGATTTTGAATGAAAATATACACATTAGCATGTACTTTATATGAATAAAGTACATGCTAATGTGTATATTTTCATTTGTCTACTGCTATTGTCTTTAGGCACTCAAAGCAGCTTAGATACCAATATCTATAGCATATTGAGACTGATATCTCATCATCATAGCAATTTCTAATATTCACACATTGTAATATGTAGCACCTATTACACGGCATCAAATCAGTGAGCTTTTATCAGAGCTAGAAGAGACCTTATGAAATAGGCATACTTCTGAAGCTCTTAGTAGAGTGGGCCTGGCAAACTTCCCTTGGGAGGGAATTCCACCACACAGATATCGCTGCTGAAATGGCTCTGTTCTTAAGTAGATGCTAACTGTAAGCAGATGGTCTGGTTGAGTTTAGCTATTGCTACTGTTCATTGAGTTTGTATCCTGCCCTTCCTCCCAAAGGAGCCCAGGATGGCAAACACACCCACAATTTAAAAAGAAAAACAGTCTACTCTACAACAGTTTAAAGCATTTAAAAGCAGATTCAGTTAAAAACATAACTTTATCCAGTGATCTTGGGGTTGTCAGGAATAGTATGATTAAGCTGCCAACAGGTGCTTGCTGTAATTTTTGCACATTTATTTTGTGACGACTGTGGGTTTGGAATAAAAAAACTTAAGAATTAATTGCAGGCAGTGGTGGCACCTGGAGCAATGTCTTGCCTGCTTAGTTCATAGGGATGAACTGGTGTTATATGTAAGAGCTGGGGTATTCCAAACTTTTCAAGGGTTGTCCACGTGCAAGGTATTATGATAGTCCAAGTTGTTAAATAAGTAGTTCTGCCGAGCTCTTAGGCTCACCAAATCACTTGTGCTTTACTTCAAAATGCTGTGTCTTGTCTTCATTGTTGCATGCAGTTTTCTATATTAATCAAGCAATCATTCAGCTAGAAAGTGTAGGTGTCTTTAATAGCTGGTGACTGCTCATCCTGCAAAAATGCTGTCTTTCCTTGACTGCCACGTGAGATGAATGGGAGAAGTATGAATGGAGCGCTGGCTGAGAGGAGGACCTGTTTGAGTAGTTCTGGGCTGACACTGGAGTCTGTCATCCTCAACTGGCTCCCTCTTGTGCATTCTGCTCCTTCAGGGTTTGGCGGCAGCGGCTCTCAAGTGGATTCGGCTCGCATGAACTTGGCCTCGTCCTTCGTTAATGGTTTTGTGAATGCTGCTTTTGGGCAGGACAAGCTGCTGACAGACGACGGCAACAAGTGGCTGTACAAGAACAAGGACCATGGTGAGTCAGAAGAGGAGCAGGCAGCAGCTGGTCCGCTTGGGAGAACATTGTGGGGGTGGGGGGGGTGATCAGAGAGCTCTCCCCTACTATTTTTCTGTGGCAAAATTTGACTGAATGACCTTCTTGACAAGGGCCTGGTGATACTTTTGTATGTTATACTTTCTAACTTGGTGCTCTTGGCCAAGGACTTCATTCCTGAGGTTTGAATTCTTTTGGCTGTTATGGGCTTGGGACATTTCGTTCATTGGTACTGGGACTGCTGCATGTGTGACATTCACCCAGTTAAATTGGTTGCTTCAGGCCAAACTAGGGGTGAGGGGTTTATTTTCATATTTCATTTGTGGCATCTGCATGGATGATAGGTGGCCCAGGAATTGCTTTTAATTATAAAACGATCTGGCATAAAGCAGAGGGTGGGAAGCAATTTTTTACAAAGAAGTGTGTGCATAGGTGTGGAAGCATCCCCTGCTTTGTGTCCCCATCCTCTGTCACATCAGGCACTTTACTTCCCCAGCCTGGATCTCTGAACGTGGTACATGATGGTGCCTCACACCTTTTTATTTTAAGACTTAAGACCCCTCCCCCTACTTTATATGTGAACAGGAAAGGTATAAACGAATGAGATTGCTGCTGCCTTGCCAAGATTGCTCACTCCAACCCAGGCGTGAGCCATGTTTTCCTCTGGGTTAGTTCTTCAGAGTGTGAAACCCTCACCATTTGATGTGGGGTTGGTTTGGCTTTGTACAGCTGAGAGTATTTGAGTTAGATCATGTCTCATCTGAAAGACATCTCATTACTGTGCCAAGCAGTGTCTTGATGTGAAACACCTAGCTTTGAAATAAGGGCTAGTCTCTTGACCTTTAAGGCTCTTTGACTTTAACACAAAGTGTTGTCTGAAAGCCTGGAATATTTTTGGTAACTGCTATCATCTGTTAAGCAGCCTTTGCCATAGCTGCTTGCCCCTCCTAGTTGTCCTGAACCCCTTTCTTCTTCCTCCCCAGTGTAAATTTCCATAGCCCCAACGAGACATGCATCCTCTCATTCTCTTATAAGAGTGTCCATCTTCACCCTAAGAAGCTTTTACATTTATTTTATAGGGATGCTGAGTGCTGCAGCCTCGCTGGGGATGATCCTGTTGTGGGATGTGGATGGGGGGCTTACACAGATTGACAAGTACCTGTACTCCTCAGAAGACTACATCAAGGTGGGTGACCTTCCTTTCAGCCTGAGTGCTAACTGCTCACAGAAATCCAGTCATATCAAAATAACAAGACAGACTCTTTTTAAGAGTATAGGAAGTTTCTTTACACTGAGACCACTAGTCCATCTATCTCTGCATTGACTCTTATTATCAGGTTGGCATGTGAGGCATCCGAGTGACAGATCATCTGCCCTGATTCATCCGGGCAAGGATTATATAACTTCAGTCTTTAACATAATGCCACCCTCCAGTTGGTTTAGCCCTTTTAGCTTACTAGATACTGTATAGGCTTTTCATGACATTCGTTGTACTTGACAGTGCCTCCCCACTTCCTATTTTGTGTCCTATAGTCGGGGGCTCTTCTGGCTTGTGGTATCGTGAACTCTGGCGTGAGGAACGAGTGTGACCCTGCCCTTGCATTGCTCTCGGACTATGTCCTCCACAATAGCAACACCATGAGGATCGGCGCCATCTTCGGGTGAGGACCTGCCTAGGCTTCCATTTCTTTCTCCGCAGAGCATCGCATATATCATTCTAAGTGACATGGTATTCTCTTGCAGGCTGGGGTTGGCGTACGCTGGTTCCAATCGAGAAGATGTCCTGACCTTGCTGCTTCCTGTAATGGGAGATTCCAAGTCCAACATGGAGGTGAGGGAGCAGTGCCACAGCTATCTTGCGCTTGGGTCAGCTGCTTACCCAGAGGTGGATGGGTGGGGCTGTGTCTTTCATGGAGTGTAGATGGCAATTAGAAGCAGAGTTTCTGTGCTCTAGCTTGGAGTTTGTCTTTGTGTGAATGGCTGAGGGCCATTTAGTTGACTCAGACTTTTATGTTGTAATATTGGGGTGTGTTCTTCCCAGAGTCCAAAACAGAATGTTGGATCTAAAAAGTAAGTAACCTAGTAAATGCCTGTTGGTCTATCCTATTGATAATGAGAAGGCAGGTGGACCAAGACCTCTCCAAGTGACCTTGGGAAGGAGGAGGTTCATATCTCAGTGCCCTCAGCATGTTGCTCAGCAAAATCAAATTTTGATAGGAAGTTAGTACAACTTTAAAGATGCACAGGACTCCAAAAGCATCCATGTGGAGAGTCTTCTGCTTGACTCCTGGCTTGGGAGGATTAGTGAAAAGGTTTATCCATTTCTTAAGTTTGCAGAAACACAGACCCTGAAGTGTGAATGTCATCGCAAGCCACTTAAACATGTTTGCCATGCAGTATGCAGTGGGCAAACAATGCTCAAGGCCAACCGAGGAGTTGTGTAACCTTGAGGTTCTGAATGTCAATATATGTCAAGACTAGGTTTGAAAGATGATCTTGACACTCTTCTTCTCACGTGGAATGTGTCAGAGTTCTTGGCTACCTGAAAATCCCATCTGTAGTGGTTTGTTCAGGGGCACAGCAAAACTATATAAACCTTGAGGAAACCAGGGAATGCTGAACCCGTGAAATGATGTGTTTCCTAGTTTCAACTGCTCAGTCTAGTAAAGTGTGACTAGTTTTAATGGCTGCTTCAGACCTTACCCTGATAGATTGGTGGCTATCACTTGGAAAAAGGGGAAAGTTGCCATGCATATTCTTCCCTTTGTGTGCTGCAGGAAAATATCAATGAGCAGGTGTTTCAGTGATTTGACTCTTGGGAAGTAGCACCGTTTTGCAGGAATCTGGTGGATAACTTTCACTCTGAGGTCTCCTTCAGGATGTTGCTTACAATATGCCTCTGTCAGAAGCATTATACATCTGAATTCCAGTTACTGAGAATCATAGGTGGGGGTAGGGCTGTCCTGCTTTGGGGCTTCCCACAGGCCACTGTGAAAACAGGATGCTGTAGGCCTAGCCGAGCCAGTGGCCTGATCTAGCAGGCCCTTATTGTGTTTTCCAGCTGCAAGGATTTTGGTGTGACACTATTTTTCTCCCCAGGTGGCCGGTGTGACAGCCCTGGCTTGCGGAATGATTGCTGTGGGCTCATGCAATGGAGATGTTACCTCCACCATCCTCCAAACCATCATGGAGAAATCTGAGACGGAGCTGAAGGACACTTATGCCAGATGGCTACCTCTTGGCCTAGGCTTGAACCACCTTGGTAAGCACATTCACTATGGCCAGATCTGTGGGTGTCAGGCACACACTTGTGTAGGAGGAGGAAGGGTCTCTGGTCAGTATTTTGGGCTTCTCTTGAGCTGCTGTTCTGATGTTTCCTACAGGAAAGGGTGAGGCCATTGAAGCAATCCTGGCAGCACTGCAGGTCGTGTCGGAGCCTTTCCGCAGCTTTGCCAACACGCTGGTAGACATCTGTGCCTATGCAGGTGAGTCTGGGCTCAGCATTGTTCTGGCTGCTTGTGAACTGGGTGTTGGAGGCCCCAGTCCCATTTTACTTGTGGTCTTGGGTTTTTCCTCCAGGATCCGGCAATGTGCTGAAGGTGCAACAGCTTCTCCACATCTGTAGTGAACATTTTGACTCCAAAGAGAAGGAAGAAGAGAAAGAGAAGAAAGAGAAAAAGGACAAGGAGAAAAAAGAGAACTCTGCCGACATGGGGGCCCATCAGGTAGGGTAAAGGTTCCAGGTCTAAGAAAAGGTGAGAGGTCTCTCTCTCTCTCTCTCTCTCCCCCCCCCCTCTTGGATGCTGTGAATGGGAGAACAGGAGCTTGTGGGCAAGGCAAACATGTGGCATGTGCTGTGTGTGCAGAGGTTCCCAGGCTCAATCCCTGGCATTTTTACTCGAAACATCAAATAGCCAATGATGGGAAAGAGCCTTTGCCTGAGACCCTGGAAAGCCACTGTCTGTCAGAACTGATTCTACTTGGTTGTTCAAACACTTTGGCCTTGGTATACGGTTGATTCCTGTGATCCCAACCTAGACAGATGGGCTGAAAGCTGCATAGACAAAGGTGATTCTGCTCCTAGGCATTGGGATTGACTGTGCAACAAGACGACAACAAAAAAAGTCTGGTTAAACAATTTTAAATTGTTGCCTTGGGTTTGTGCTTGAAATGAAACCACCAGCTTAGTGATATGTTGAGAAATGATGAAAAAATAAATCCTGAACAAATGTCATTGGTTATTTGCTTGTAGGGTTGTATAATTGTATATGCATGGTAACAATCAACACCAAAAGCTGGTCTTAAAGTGTAGTTTTGGTTGTACCAGCCCAGAAGTGTGGGCCCTTGTTCCTAACTGAGGAGAAATTGCTGATAATTTGCAGCATCAGCTGGTTGCAATGTCCTCAATTATGTCCTTTCCTCATCTTGAAATCAGCACAAGGGTGCTCTTTTACTTCATGGAATATTTGAAAGCACTTGGTCATGGTTGTAGGAATATAGGAAGCTGCATTATACTGGGTGTTGACACACACTGGCAGTGACTCCAGGATTTGAAACTGGGGACACTACCAGCCCTAGTTGGGAGATACCATGGATTGAGCTTGTATGTAAACAGGTGCTTTACCACTGAGCCATAGCCTTTCTTCAAAATACTAGCTGCTAATATTTTATTGCCCACTTGGATGGTGTTGCCTTTCTGTTTGGCGAAATGTGATTTAATTCTGCTAGTCATGGGGAGGGCCATATGGGGCACTGTGGAATAAAGAGTCCTGAACTAAACCAATGGACAGCAATCAGCCAGAATTGGACTGACAGATTTGAGTGTAAAGTTAGTACTAGCCTGGGAAACCTTTTTTCTTTCTTACTCTCACAGTAAAAAGCTCTGAGGCAGTCTTAGGGTGGCCTTGCTTGAGGAAGTTGGGATGCCACATTTAGCTTTGGGGAAAATGTGTTTCATCCATGTCACAAGGTATCCTGTGGTTTCAGAATTTGTATTTCCCTCTGCAGGGTGTAGCTGTACTGGGGATTGCACTCATCGCTATGGGGGAAGAGATTGGGGCCGAGATGGCTCTGCGCACCTTCGGTCACTTGGTGAGTAGGATGGTGTGGGGGAAATGTTCTCTCCATTTGGGGGCAAAGATTGCCACTTGGGATCCAGTGTGCAGCCAGGGATCGTTCTGTGTCATTGGCCAGCCCTGCCATAGTCTGAACTGAAAAACAGAATAAACTTGCCTGCTGTTCCAACCCCTTGTCTGAATTCCTTTATCAGTGAAGCCAAGTTTGCCACAATTTTAAAATAGTTTTGCAGGACTAATGGAAAAGAGAGAAGACCTTCCAGGATTACAAGCCATATTCTTCATTTAGCCCTACAAATAAGGGATTGGTCTGCTCTTAAATTTGAGCAGCACCTACCATTAAGTCATGACAAGGGAAATACTGTTTGTTGGAAGGGTGGGGTAGAGGAGAGCCTTTTGACTAAAAAAAATAAATCTGTCTTGTGTGAATAATGCAGATCAGACTAGGTCTCTGGAATGTCCCTAGTTGCCTAGGAATGTGTTGCTTCAACATGCCTTTTTTTTTTGGTGTTTGTGTGTAATACAGCTAGATATATTAAGTCTACCCTGAGAGAAGAATTCTGAACTGGAAATGTGTCCCTAAGGGACTGCACTGACACTGGGGAACAAAGTGAAAGTCTGTTCTATCCCGTTCATTGCCTGCAAGTTCCAAGATCTACATTCCATGTATTCCAAAACATTTCTTGGCCCTTGTTCACATCACAATTTATACAGGCTTGCTGGGTGGTCTGCACTCTAGTGCACCACTGTAAAGAGAGGATGACTTCAGCCAAGGAAATGCTGCTGCTGCCCCTGTGAGCTGCACTGCTCCCACCCCTCGTCTGCCAGCTGTATGCAGGGTGTGAGCTGTGAACCTAAATGAACATTGCATTCCTGAGAATTTAGGAGGGGCAGGAGTTTGTTTGAAACTACAAAGCTTTGCACTAACACATGTTGTTTTAGGGTTTGTTGAGACTTTAGCTTTGCTTTCTCTGTGGATAAACTGGATGGTTGCTACATATTGTCTGTGTGAAGCCTTTCTGCTAAGAAATTGGAGTTACTTTTTGTTACTCTGGCAGCTGGTGGATGTTCTGATGCCTCTTGGACTGCTGCTGCAACCCTCAGAAAGGCTGCATTTTTGTCTTTGGTTGCGTGTGTCAGAGTGTGCATAGTGCTCTGCAATCCTGGCCTCACCTTCTCTTCCTTCTACAGTTGCGGTATGGGGAACCCACTCTTCGCCGAGCTGTCCCCTTAGCCCTGGCCCTCATCTCTGTCTCTAACCCCCGCCTCAACATACTTGACACCCTCAGCAAGTTTTCCCACGATGCTGACCCAGAAGTGTCCTACAACTCTATCTTTGCCATGGGCATGGTAGGCAGTGGTAAGCACGTTCAGAATCTTGGGTGACTGTGCAGGCCATGGGCCAATGAGGAATCCCTGCAGTTGGTCTGAAATGCCTTCTGACGATCCATAATGCTCTGGTGTTTAGAATACAGCATTGACAAGTGCAGAGGAGAGGTTAGATTCATGCAGGCGCAATCTCCAATTGCTTGGGGGAAAGCCCTGAAGAGGAGGGAATTTAGGTGGCTATAGGGAGGCGAGGACTTTCAGTCTTGTCAACTGATCCATGGGGCAAGACCTACCAGGGAGGAACCACTGTGCTCATTAGGCACGACAACCCACCCAGTCTGTGCAGATCATGTTCTTGCTGATAAAGAGTTAACTCCAACTTCGAATGGTGTGATTTACTGTTGGTTCGCTTCTGACACAGTGTTAAGTCTATTTCGGAGAAAGCGAGAGAAAGTATTTAGTGGCACTTTAAAAACCTAAGAATTTATTTTGGCACGGCATCATAGGAAGCTGCTGTACCCATGGTCAGACCATTGGCCTACCTGGCTTGGTCTTGTCTGCTCTGACTGGCAGTGACTCTGCAGGGTTTCAGGTGGGGGTCTCTCCTGGCCATACCTGCAGATGCTGGGCTCTTGCATGCGAAAACAAACTAAAATGAAAACTGAAAATATGTGGACTGCAGTGCCCCTCAATACATTCACTTCAGTTTTTCTTCTCCCCCATTAAGCATGAGTTAAAATATGTGCAATAACAAAGCTAAAATCTTTTGGATATTTCTGCAATGGGAGATTAAGGGCTGTACCACCCTGCAGGCCCCTTTACATGCCCTAAGTTGCACTTCCTATGGAACCTCCCCGTTCATACCTTTTCATTTTCTCTAGTGGTAGGGGGAATCCCCCTTGTTCGCAACAGCAGCCCCCTGTCCTATCCAGAAAGTGATTGTGGGAGCTTGGCCTTTTTTAGTTGCTTCCTGATCCCTCCTTTCCGGACCCCACAGGTACCAATAATGCCCGCTTGGCTGCGATGCTTCGACAGTTGGCACAATATCATGCCAAGGATCCCAATAACCTCTTCATGGTGCGGTTGGCCCAGGTAAGTGGCTCAGCTTAAACTCTGCCCCAAGCTAGTGGGTAGCATTGCTAACTTTAGAGTTGTTAAACAGCTAGATGAATATACCAAATATTATTATTAGGCTGTATCTGTGATTAACATTCTCAGAAGAAATAGTGACTTTTGATGAGACCTGAAATTTAGCATAGGTGGGTTTTTGTTCTGCTTTTGTACTGTGCCACTATTCCTAGGCAGAGATTTCACAGCAGCAGGACTATGTTAGGGTTGCTAATGGGCTTGCTTTGAAGTACGGCTGCAGGGTTTTGCAGCAGTGGCAGAAGGGGGGCTGCAGAGGTGTGTGTTCAGGGATGTCTGTATGGGATTCTTGTGTGTTTTGCTGTGCTGGTGTTCATCCCCCTTGGTGTGCTTCCATCCCCACTAAATATTACCAGAAGACAGATGCATTTTTTTCCTCAGAGGAGAGAAATGTATTTGAAAATCCCCCCATCTCAGTTTTGCTTCCATCCTGTTATTTTCCGAATAATATTTTTCCAATGCTGTCAGTGCCCATGGCATTTTAAAGAGTATCTGAAAGAAAAGGCAGTAAAATAATAATAATGCATCAAGGCAGTCTGTGACTTGTAAAAGATTGGGCAGATTTACAGTATTTTTGCACTGTGTAATCTGCTTATGCTCGTCATTGGGTGCAGCAAGGGGCTATGCAGAGCACCAAAGCCCCTGCTCTGAATCCTGGGAACCATATTCAGCTGCACCCTTCAGTCTTTCAAGATTTCCACAAGCATTGCCCATACATCAAGCGCTTACAGGATCATGATGCATTTGCAACCCTGAATGGGAGTTTAGGAGGATGTATAGAAAAGAGCAATTAGAACTCAAGCAGCTTATCATCTTTCTGAGAAAGAAATTGGATTTGGGGCTTTGTAAAAATAATAATAATGATGCACTATAGTACCGCATGGAAGCTTTTCAGTCTGTGAAAATTATTTGGAGTCTTGGGACTTGCATTTCCAAACAGTCCGTGCTGTGACCTGTATGTCTGTCATTGTGAGGAGGGTTGTTTTCCTGTAGAAGGAAGGAAAGCAAGAAGAGAGGGTGGAGGGAAAGGGAGCAGGTCTGCAAGGGTTGATGAAGCACCACCACCGGGTACTCAGAGCAGATCCATGGTAGCAGTTTGGAATGATAATGCATACACGCTGCTGACTTCTTACACGCCTCACATAGTGACAACAAGTCCCGAATAGCCAAATGTTTGGTGTATATTAAATGTTAGGTTTGTATACCACATTTCAGTTGAATGAACCTCAAGACTGCTTGTGAGTGGTCCTTTGGTCTCAGTCATGGAGTTCCCCATCAACAATATATTTTCTGCTTGCTATGCAGGGCCTGACACACCTTGGGAAAGGGACCCTCACTCTCTGTCCTTACCACAGTGATCGGCAGCTCATGAGCCAGGTGGCCGTGGCAGGCTTGTTGACTGTGCTGGTGTCCTTCCTTGATGTCCGTAACAGTAAGTATTGGCCCCTGGAGTTGGGGAGTATAATTGGCTGGCCCCTCTAATGGTGAACTCTGGAATTAATTACTTTTCAGGGGTTAAGAGACTATTTTATTTTTACTGGAGGCAGGTGCCATCATTAAATGTTTTTGGTCCCTGTTTGCAGCCATCATTCAGATGTGAACAGTTGAGAGTAACTGGAGGAGTTCTAGGTGTCTAATTCAGGAACTCCTTTCCTCTAGAGATCCACATAGCTTCAAGGGAGAAGCTTTGGCACACAAGATCCTTAATTCAGTGCTCCTAGAATTCTCCTTTCTCTTTAGCCTGAGATCTTGGAGAGCTTTCGTAAGTCAGGCTTGACAGTTATCCAGTTCGGTGGGTCATTGTTCTGACATACATAAAGGATTCCTTCATATGTGTCTGAGCCTAGGCTTCTGGGCCATAATCCTGCTTCGGTTTTGTACTGGAGTATAGATGACAAAGTGCAAAATTCATGTACCCAGTGGCAGTAGAGAATAGCACATGCACATTTAAATTGCCACTTGGAAAAAGACAGAGAAATATGGTAAGTGCTCTCCTTTGTCTTTTGCTGAGAAGAGCTTGCTTGGCTGATGAGGACCATGTCCTTTTTGTGTTCTAGTTAAATAAAAAGTGAGAAAGTGCTGTTGATGATCAAAGGAAGATAATGATATTTCTGTTCTATATTACTGTGTATCAAAATGGTGGCTGAATCAATAGACAGACAATATATATATATTTTTTTAATGTGGTTCATTGATCCCTTGAATTCTATCTCTGCCTTCTACTGGTGAACAGATTTAATCAAGTATGAGGGCACCTTTGGATTGGATAAGGGAAACTTCCTTAGTGGACCAGTTTCTGCAGGCCTTGACTTATGTTTTCCTTTCTCTCCTAGTAATTTTGGGGAAGTCCCACTATGTACTGTATGGCCTTGTGGCTGCCATGCAGCCACGCATGCTTGTGACCTTTGACGAGGAGTTGCGCCCCCTGCCAGTGTCTGTGAGAGTGGGGCAGGTAAGTTGGCTCTGAATAGTAGCTGGGAGGGTCCCTGCTTTGCTTGGGGATCCCATGGGGGCTTTGGCTGTTCATGGGTTACTATGGGTAGCCTTAGTGGAGAATGGGGATCTGGGGCTCTTTTGTTTCCTGGCTTCCCTGAAGGCTTGAGGACCAGAGGGTTGGGGAACAACTTTCCTGTTCACTAGCACTAACCTCTGGCCTTCCTCTCAGGCGGTGGATGTGGTAGGCCAGGCAGGCAAACCGAAGACTATCACTGGCTTCCAGACCCACACAACACCAGTGCTGCTGGCCCATGGTGAGCGGGCAGAGCTGGCCACAGAGGAGCACTTGCCAGTGACACCCATTCTGGAGGGCTTTGTTATTCTTCGCAAGAATCCCAACTATGATGTCTGAATTGTCTGAGGTTTTGGGGTGGGTGGGAGTGGGGAGTAGGATGCGGCACTGTGAGGAGGGACTAGCCTCCTCCATCTTTTTTGTTACAGAAGGAGCTCTTCTTAGGAAAATAAATTGACTGGAGTTAATTTGGCTTCCCGTTTGTTCTGTTCTGATCTTCCTATCTGTAGAATGGAGATAATCAGAAATCCCTTGGCCTTTACTTAGGAATAGGGAAGGTAGGTTGTAAACTTGTTGGGCTGTGCATAGGCTGCCTGTAGTCTCCCAGGAGCAGCTGCAACCTGGACACTGTTATTAAGAGGTTTGTGTAGCTGACATCTATTGATGACTGAACAAAGTGTCTCATATTCATCACTACACTTGAAAAGGGCAAGGAGAACTTGGGTGGTTTTGACAGCTGGAAAACTATTTGGCAAAGATTGTAATGCTTGAAAAGAAAGTATTCCCTCGAGAACACGGGCTACAGAGGTCTATAGATGACAACAAAACTGGGCAGAGGGCTGAAGGCCCCTCGCCATTGGAAGATTCCAAGTCTTACTGTGTCCTATCCTGTCCCCCTGCTTTGATTACAGGGTCACTCCACGTTGCCAGCATGTCTTCTAGCTTGGTGGAAAGCGCAGGTCTTTAAAAATGCAAGGCTCCTGCAGAAATTGTTCTGCTGTGGCTCCCACACTACCCAGTATTAATTCACAGAATACTGCCAGATCCTTCCAGACCAATAAAGTGGCTGCATTTCTCTAGTAAAGAAAGGCAGCAGTTCAAGGAAAGGATGCAATTTTTCAGTCACTTTGTTTTCTAACATGAGTAATCAAAGAGATACAGAACAGCAGAATCACATTTCCAACCACGGAAAGGTATTTGGAGCTGAGGATCCGGAAGAAATAAGGGGAGACCATGTATGGGTGAGCTAGTAAACTGCTGTAATCTTTTGTGTGCTACATAGAAACTCAAGGGAAACTTCATTTGAAAATCATATGGTGCTGCTGTCCTATCTTACATTTTTACAGAATCAGATGACGTAGATTTGCCTGAAGAAATGTTTCTACTCAAAATGTGCTGGACTACAGCAGGGCTCCTGAGCACAAAGCCTAAAGGTCTTGCCTGGCCCTTGGTTGCCTCTGTAGCCTATGGCATCCCCATCTCCACATTAATTCATCAGAGAAGTGTTGAGGGGCTGATTTGGCATCGGCTTGTCCCAGCATTAGCAGCACAGGTGTCAAAATGAGGGCAGAGTGCTGTGGGTGGAAGCTGGCATCTTGGGAGGCTGATAAAGGCAAGATGATGCAAGATGGCACATCACATAAATACTTCTGTGCCCCCTGGACATTGGTTAGATGTGTGTTGGGTCCTCCAGCCCCTCTGAGGTTGAGACAGATGCAGTCTCTGAGTCTACAAGCATCATATAGCCATTTATAAAACTAATTTGGTGAGTTAGTTTTAAACAGATTGGCCAAACTTGGCCCTCCAGATGTTTTGGGACTACAACTCGCATCATCCCTAGCTAACAGGACCAGTGGTTTGGCCATGTCTGGATTAGACAATGTAAATGGGTGGACACCACCACATCTTTGAGAATACCATAGTTTAACTGCACCATGTGAAGAAGTACTTCCTTCTGTCTGTCCTGCATCTCCCACCATTCTGCTGTATTGGATTCTAGCTTTGGAAGAGGGAGAAAAACCTACTTTCTCCATGCTATACGTTTCTATTGTGTCTCCCCCTCCCTTGCCTTTTTTTCTAAACAAAATAGCCCCCAAATGTTTTAAGTTCTCCTTGCAGGGGAAGTTGCTGCACAGCTTGTGAGTATTTTGGTTGTTCTTCCCTGGAACCTTTCCAGCTCTGCATCTTTCAAATTTAATTTGTTGTAGATTCATTTGATCAGGGAATACTATTTAAAACATGTATATATATCCCATTGTGGCTGTAAGTACTTTTCAGAAATCGCAATAGGATGCATTGCACCATTCTCCTAAATAGCCAAATTGTACCTTTATTTCACTATTAGAAATACATCAACTGAGGCAATTTTTTTTATAGCTGTAGGTCACAAGATAAGTCATCCTTGCTAACCACACAGCTATATGCATTGTACTGATTAGAAAGTAAGCAGATGGAATCTCCTCTGTTATTCCCCTCATGGCTGTGGGGCTGGGGGACTTATTTCTGCTTCCTTTCCTTAAATCCTGATACTAACTATCTCAGTGCTATTATATACTTTGGGTGTCTACATTTCTTTTTTTCGTTTTTTAAAAAGTAAATTCAGGAGGACACCATGCCAAGGCTTAAGAATCACTTGCTATAGAGCAATGCAAGAGCCAGACGTTCAGGGTGTAAGAAACCAAATGTCGGGAGAGTTAAATGGTAGACATTCATTTTTTGGGGACCCTGGGGCGAGCTTATTCAAATTTACAGTCCGCTGGCCAGGGAGGTGAAAAGAGGAGCAGGCAGTGCCTTATGAAGGCTCTTGATCCATAACTACTAGAAATCTTACTTGTTCCTTGTCTTTTGTTTGAAGAGTTCACCAGCCCGTCTGTAGATTCTGAAATAGCCTGTGTTTTCTGTTTATCTCAGCTCTTAAGGGTCCTAATGTTGGTGAGTTTTCTTGAGCGTCTGTATACTGCAGCTTAGGCGATGAGTTCAGATCTTTTGCAAGAGCAATCTCTGGCAGCAGTGCTAACAGGGAGGAAAGGAATGGTAGAAAAAAAGATACAAAGGTGGCAGAAAGAAAAGTCACATCTACTTCTGACGCTGCCTACCTGGCCCCTGTGGAAATGTGAACCCTCTATAGAAAAACGGGTTCCCCACCCCTCATGTTGTGAATGACAAAGGAGGAGTTTTTAGTGGTTGGGGACAGAACACAAACCTTACAAATTAAAAGGGAACAGAAAGGCACAGCAGAGGAGTGGGTTTCATATCTGACTCTGGGCTGTTTTTTGCAGAGGTAGTATGGGTGGCTGAAGGGAAGAAAAGGGATTTACGTGAGTCAGTGCTACAGAAAAGACTAACCGTCCCTCCTCACTTGAACACTGGGTGATAGTGAACAAGCATGATCTCATATGAAAGAAACACTTCAGCTCATTCATGCTCGGGCTCATTTTGTGAGAGGATGGTGGGGTGAGATGACTACTGCAGAGAGTCTGCATCATTATCTGTCACCATAAGCAACTTAGCAATTATCTTGCTTGCTGACTAACCAACAGTGTGATTTTGTAGCATCTCTTGACAATTGGATTCAACTGCTGATCAAAGCCAGAATTCAATACGGATGTACTATGTTATTTAAAAAGTGTCCTTTCTAACTCTAGCTTGTTCAAATTCCAGAAGTGTCTAAAAGAACATTTGATGACTTTGGGTTCAGGCAGGTTCATGGCCTTTCCTTTCCTCTGCGTACAAACTTACGTCCAAGAGAGGGCACTTTTCAACATCTGCAAGCAAAGGCCAGCATAATATCTGCAAGGCACTTTCAGTTGATGTTTTTCATTACTGTCTGTTTCATTATGCCATTTTGACAGGTAGGTAGATCTTTCATATGGAACTCTCAATTATTATTTTTAAACCAACATATTCATACATAGGATCTTCATCCAATCTTGTGGTCTTGGGTCAGTCAATCACCATGCAGTTTATTATTAGTTGGAGCTTAGTCTTTTTGAGCCTAAGTCACAATGGTAAGTTGAGGGAAAAGTGAGGAAATACCCCTTGAGATAATGTGTTTTTGAATAGGGCCAGGGAGAGGTGGGAGAGGAACAAACTGATTTAAAAACAAGCAATATTTGGAGGGAAGGTGTTAAGTGTGAACAGTTGGAAACAGGAGGAGATGGCCGCTCAGTCAGCATGCACTCAAGCCATTTAGAACTTTAGAAGTAATGACCAGCATGAATTAAGCCCATTTACAAACTGCCAACCAATGAGCGCAGCTGCTGTAAGATAGGTATAATGAGCTCCCGTGCCCAAGCACCCACTTGCACCCTTGCTGCCACATTCTGTGCCAACTGAAGTTTTCAGACACACTTCAGAGGTACCCTCTATATGTTTTTATCATCCAAGACCTGCAATCTGGGAGCAGAGTGCCTGTGAACCTGGAAAAACAAAACAAATTCCTTCCAGTAGCACCTTAAAGACCAACTAAGTCAGTTCTTGGTATGAGCTTTCGTGTGCATGCACACAGGTATCTGAAGAAGTGTGCATGCACACGAAAGCTCATACCAAGAACTGACTTAGTTGGTCTTTAAGGTGCTACTGGAAGGAATTTGTTTTGTTTTGACTATGGCAGACCAACACGGCTACCTATCTGTAACTGTGAACCTGGAAGTTCAATTTAGCTCTTGAGGGTTAAACTTGATACAAAGGTGCCATAAGGAAATCCAGAGGCGGGGTGGAGGCTGTAAGGGAAGGGCAGGGACCACCGGCAGGGGCCTTACAGAATGTCAGTCAATCACTAGCTGGGAGCGTCGCATTCTGAACCAGGTGGAAGAGAAGAATGAGCAGACGCCGCCCCTGGAAGCCTGAAGCCACCAGCACCTCCTGTTACTGCGTATGCTGGTAGGGCTAGTCGTAATGGAACACCGGGATATTTAGTATAATAATTATTGTGCATTTATTTATATCGCAGCTTTCCCCCAACAGGGTCTCGAGGCGGCGTGCAAATAAAATAGGAACAGCTAAAAACTTAGGGAGAACAAAATGATTAAAAACAACTAAGTATTAATAGAATAAAAACATTATTGCGCTCCGAAATTATTGTTGTATGTGTGTGTTTATAATATACATATGTACAAACACACTTATCTATATTGATTTCCCTGTGCTTATTCATTAACAAGAGCGAGGAAACTACTGCGGGCCCGATCCCCTCCCCCACCACCCACACGTGTCACGAGCCATAGAGTGGCACCGGGCGGCGGCAAGAAGGCTTTTCGACAAGGAAAGGGGAAACGGAAGCTCCTCTCCCCGCCACGTGACGCAGGTGCGCGCGCCGGCCGGCCAGCTCTCCCGCCTCCCTGCCTCGCGTGGAGGTCACGTGCCCAAGAGGCCGCGCCGGCCGCGCGGGGGTCACCTGACCGCCTCTTTTCTTTCTCTCCCCTTCGTCCCCCAATACCAGAGCATGGCGCGAGCCACGTGACGAAGGCGGGGCGGCAGCTCACCCCACCCCTCCCAATTTAGCCCCACCTCCCTCCCTTCCCCCCGAGAGGCTTCAGGCGAGCCCCGCCCCCTGGCCGCCGTCCTCCCTCGCCCCGTGACCGACCCTCCTCCTCCCTTCCTCTTGCCCCGCCCCTCCCCTCGGAGAGCGGCTCCGGAAATGGTCGTGCTGGGCTGCGCTGCGGCTGCGTCGGGCCCCGCTCCCCGGACTGAAGGAGACTGAAGGTAACCGCGGGGGGGGGAGGGGGGAGGTGCGGCGGGGGGGGGGGGCGAGAGAGAAAGCCAGAGTAGGCCGCGGTTGGCGCGGAGGGGGGTGGGGTGGGAGGAGAGAGGCGGGGCCTCGCCGGTCTCCTCCCCCTGCTGCCCCCCTCCCGCGACCAGGGCATTCCCCCCCCCCTCGTCGCGCCCTGACTGGGCTCCGGCCGCCATTGCCCCCTCGCCTACCCGGCCCTCGGAGGCCTCGCCTGAGCAGCACGTGGGGCGGGAGGAGGAAGGAAGGAGACGCCGGCCGGGCTAGGCCTCGTGGTCCCCGTGCCCGGGTGAAGGGCGGCTGCCGGGAGAGAGAAGAGAGACCCGGCCTCTCCCCGGTGCCTCCTCCCGCTGACTCGGCTTTCTCTGGGAGCGTGGAGCCGGCCTTTGTGCTCCCGCTTCCATCGGCCTGCGCAGGGTGCTCCTGGGCGCGTGCAGACGGCGCTTCTCTCCCGGCTTCCTCGCGTGCGTGCGCGGCGCAAGGTTACGGAAAGGGTGTTTCCGAGCAGGGGCGAAACTGGGCTTCCATTTCACCCGGGTCAAAGACCCAGCTTGGTATCTCTTCGCACAAGCATTTGGGCACACACACGCAGGCTGAGAGCCTCAGTGGCTCCCCTAGGCGGGGGGGGGGCTTCACCCGGGCCGAAAAAAGCCTGGCTAGCCCCCTCGTAGCTACGCCTCTCATTCTGAGGCTCTGTCTGCTCCACCAAACAAATCTTTCTTTCACATAAGGCCAGTGTCTTGTTTTTAAAACGACTCCGCACCTGGAACAGATGTGAGGTTTTTCGGTCCTGAATTCGAGCCCTTTCTCTCGCTCCCCACCCCAAATGCAGACTCCACAAGGCAGCCAAGTCTCCTGTAGGTCATGCCTGTGGTGCCTGTATTTTAATAAGCAGTAAATTTATTTTTTGCGCTGCATCTTACTCAAGCTGTGTTTTAAGGACGAGAGCTTTCCAAGCAAATATGCCCTTGGCACAGGCCAGTAGTGGGGGACAAAGGTCCACCCTCGTAGCCAGTCTCCTTTCGGAGAAAGCCCTGAAACTTAGAGGAGCCTTTCCTTATCTATCCAGGTACTGAGGAGGATTTTGACCCTAAAACTTGAGCCCTTTATATGTGCTGCTGTTATAGGGCCTTAGTACAGGTACTAGGCCTCTCTCAAACTGCATATGAGCCCGGAAGAGAGGCCTGTGCTCTAGAAGCATAGCCAGTCTTGCATAAGTATCAGTAGGAACTCAAAACAGTGTCTTTCCAATGGGCAAACACTATAATAGACAGACCCCTCTGCTGCTCAATATGTATAATATTTATGGAGCCCTAGCCCTTTCTATGCAAGCTTCTTCAGGGTTTTTGCTATACGTACAGTTAACTCTAGACTTATAACTGAACAAAGTCTGAAGCCAGTGTGCCATGAATAAAACATGACTTCCAAATAATTTTGCACTCTGAAAGTGTTAATCAAAATTACTGCAGAAACAGAATTTCCAGCTCCACAATCAATTCTCTCCCACAAAGTATGGGGGTCAACAAATCCCTTCTTCCCATGAATTGTGCACTGTTTAAGACATGAAATCACATTTTCTGAAAGGATACCTGAAACCAAAGGGGCCTTCTAGAGCTTAGTTGCATGACAACTTTGGCATGCTAGTGCAGTACTACAGTGTCTAAAGTTTAGACCAGCTGCTATCTCATATAATTCTATTTGCTGCTGAAACTATCAACTAACTCATTTCTGTACAGTTAGACCTTGTTAAAGTCCCCTCCCTGCTTATCTATAGAGCCCAGTATCTAGCACACACAGTATTTAGGGCACCATTTCCACAATTTAGAAGGAAGTGCGGAGCTTCTAAGGCCTCCAGCTACCCCTACATGCCATATTTATGATATTCGCAGCATTTGATGGAGATTGAGCTTTAATTTTATGTGACTTGAGTTTAAATAGCTTGAGGTTTTACACCAGGTTCCCTTCTTGGCCAGTAGCCATGAGACAAACCAGGTCTATCCCAAAATGTTCTGGCAAGTTTGTATTTTATGAGGTTATGCTCTTCTGAGGCCTGAAATTTAATAACTTCAACTAGCCCCCACCCTATTTGGACTGTTAAAATACAAGACTGGACCTTTATAAGGTTCTTATAGTTTATTTCATTTCTTTATGTTTATTTCTCTTTGAGTTCCTTTACATCTGAGCCTTTTAGACTGCATCTGGAGGGTCCAATCCTGCTTTCCACTGAATTGTAACTTTGTCCCTGACAAATCTTTTGTTAACACCCTCCTCTCATTCTTTCCACAATAGTTTTGTTGGTATCACTTATTAAAACGTTTCTACTCCACTTGTCCTTATAGAGTTCAAGGGGGTGTCCTTGGATTTACCACTATGCCTTTTTGGTAGTTTAATCCATAATCTAGCCCTTTTCTGAACTCTGTAAAGTAACATGGATTAAAATAACTTCATTGATGAACCTGAATAAAAGGGAGCTGAAAGCTGCATAACCTTGAGTGGACATCTTCTGGCACATAAGCTTTTGTTCGCCTTAGTGCATATAGGCAGGAATCAATTTTTTTGGTACATGCTTGTGACATTCCAGTCTCCTATTGTGCATGTATAGGACTGAATGTCCCCAGACAGAATACCTTTATTGAGAGGACCAGTCACCTCCTGGATGTTTTGGACTACAGTGATGTTTGTCCATTATGGAGAAGGCTGATATTATGCAACAAAACAGCCACTCCTCTGAAATGCGCCTGCCCCATATAAGGCTGTGATGTGCCTGCTGATTGTGTATACATTTCCTTGGAAGTAAAATCCATAGAACTCAGTGATATACTTACAAGGCCTGCCTGCGTTCCTCTGTAGAGGTTTACCATGTGGTGGTGTATTTAGATTCCTGGATTCTGTACCCCGCTCCATATGCTTTGAAACGGGGGCTCAGATCTGCCGATAACTGCGACCCCCCTCCCCGACCGCCTCCGGAGTTTCCAGTCCCAGTACACGACCTCCAGAAATGCGGCACTCCTCTCACCCCACCCCGCGTTTGAAACCTGCAGGGCTCTCGACCCCGCATCGCCTGTGGTATCTAAGGCTACTGTTGTGCTTCGTAGGCAGTGTTTTGGTTCATTTGGCATAGGTAAGCACCCCCGCGCAGTTCAGAATGCTCCTGCCCTAAGTGCATAGGACCTGCGGGGTCTGCATTTATGGAACACGCTGGGAAATGTAGATCTTCGCTCTTGCATCCAAACATATCAGGGGTGCTGTGGGTGGGTGCACGCCTTAACGGGGCGCAGCAGCTGCCCGCTTTTAGGCGAAGCCGGGAAGCTTAGGATCGCCCCGTTCTGTAGTGGTATTGGGGCGTGGGTGCACCCCTCTCTAAAATTCCAAGCAGCCGCACCTGGTAGGGTCTCCCCTTCCGTGGCCTCTGCGCACGTGGGAACGGGGCGGAATCCGGGCGAGAGCTGCTCTGCAGCTGCGCGCCCACATCTGCGGAGCACTCGCCGCGCGCAGGGACCCTGCGGCGCCGGATCGGCCTTTCCCACCCCGCTTGTAGGCCCGAAGCCCGCCCGGTGCCTGCATCCCGCTGGGCCCACGTGTTCGCCTCTTCCTTCCTTCCTTGCTCGCTTCGCCCTGCCCTAGGCCGCCGTCGGGGCTGGCCCTGCTGCGGCTCCACCTCCTCCGCTCCCTCCACCTCCTCCCTCGCTGGCTGTGGCTGCTACCGCGCCGGTGCTTGGCGTCCGCCTCCGAGAACCGGGCCAGCCCCACGTGCTTGCGGCGCAACTCGGGTACGGTCGGAAGCGGCGGTGGGGGGACGGGGCCCCGGCCACGCTACGCCCGCCCGCCCGCCCGCCTGCCTTTCTCTCGCCGCCCGCCGCGGCCAGCGCGCAGGGCGCCCGGCAGTCGCCACCGCGTGGGCCGCGGCTCCCTCCCTCCCCTGCGGGGCCGCCCGGCTAGGACACGTGTCCTTGGAGCAGGCGGGCCGGGGCCTGGCTTCCTGCTTGCCATCCTGGCCGGCGCGACGCGCGGGGGAACCTCGGAGGGGAAGAAAGGCCACCCTCCACCCCCGGAGGAGGAAGGTCTCGAGGTTTGGGGTTCTCTTTCTTTTGCGCCCATGTGCCACCGGCGGAGGTGCGTCCGGGTCCTTTCTCTCTCCAACCCCCGACCCAAATTCCCTTTACCCCCTCGCTTTCCGGTTGTGGGGCTTTTGCAGAGCAGGAGAGGGGGGGAAAGGGCTTGGGGTGGTGGTGGGATCTTGGGGCTTTGTATTTAAGGCACCCCCTTCTCTGAAATATTTCCTGGCCCGCCCTTATTCGCCGGCTGCTGCCCTTTCCCCAGTGGATGGCTCTTCATGCTTGCCTTCCGGCCCTTTGTACAAAATAAAATAAATGCGGAGGGTAAATAAACCTTTGCATCTCCTTTGTCTTGTGCCCTCTGCTAGTTTTTGCGTGTGTTCCCCCCTCCCCACGCCCGCGCACATTGGTTGTGCCTTCTTTCCCCCAAACATATGTTAGTCCTCTTAACGCCTAGAACAGACTTAAAAATTACTCAGCAATTTCTTAAGCAACCCAATTTTACTTGTGCACATTTAAACTTTCAGATTTTGTTGTGTTGAGTTGTTGGGTTTTTATTTTGAAAACAACAGCAACCCATATTACAGTAATCTGTTTGCTCAGTCCCTGAAAGGCTGCCACTTGTTTGCGCATTTTCCTTTTAGGAAGGCGGCTTGCTGTCATGGTGGGTTTGGATGGTGATTAAAGGAGATCTTACTGTGTGGAGTAACACCAACTGTCTCTGAAAGTGTGGGAGAGGGAGGACATCTTGAACCTTGATTGCACATTTCCTGGTTTTATGTAGTTTGCCCTACAGGGGAGGGTGGAAGGCTTGTATCGTAAGAGTCCACGTTCGCATTTCATGCTAAACAGCGTTTCTTGGGTTGCTGCTGGCAATGGTGGTGGGTGGAATTCTCTGCTATTTTGTCTGGGAGTGTGTTTGTGTTAAGTGAAAGGGTGAGGGGAGTCAGGGAATAAGGGTGCTCAGTTCACATCTGAAGACTTGCTTCACTTTTCTTCATAGTTGAGTGTGGGGCCTTCTGTAATGGAGGAATACTGTGGCTCTTCTTCTTTATAATTGCAGAACACATGGGTGTGTCCCTCAAAAGTAGGGCTAGGAAAATATTTCAGATTCCTAAGCTCTAGAATAAAAAATAAAAAAAAAAATAGGAGCCAGCTCTGCCCAGGAGCAGGAAGTGTCAAAATGAAGAGGAACTGCCACCATGTTTCCCCACCCTATCACTGGGTAAATGTGAGAATCACAAGTCAAACTGAGGGGTTTCCTAGTTTGATGCCTCCATTGTACTTCTGGGGCTATACTGTGGGGCAGCTGCTGGCCTTGCCCTCTGGGAAACAGTTTCCCCTCTATCCAAAGCGGTTTCCCCTTGTTGTCTAGCATGTTACATGTCCCCTGTGCTTATCTTCTTTCACTGTTGGCATTTGCAAGTGGTTACAGGATTAAGCTGTGACCCATGAAGCCCCTGGTTCAAATCTCAGTCCACACAATCTTAAAGGCACAGGATGCCTTTCTGAAGGCAGGTCTGTATCAGTGCTTGGATGGAGGGCTACCTGAAAGTCCCTCATCTACTCTATTCCATGATGGATGAAAGGCAGAATATGAATATAATACATAGTTGCTTGCAGGGGAGGCCTTTGTCAAGCCTCAGACATTTGTGGATAATGCTAACCTACTTTACATTGTTTCTATTTTTGAAAAATACTGAGATAAAATGTGGAAAGGTGCTACATAAATACTAAATATTATTGTTTTCATTACGCAGTTTAGGAGCTGAGGCTGAGAGTGTGACTTCCCCAAGGCCATTTGGTGAGTTTGTGGCCAAGCTGGGTTTTCAGCCCAGGTCTTCTGAATCCAAGGATGCAAGTTTGTTCATTTTAACCACGCTACCTGTTATTCATCCGAGATAAAGATTTGTAATGGATAGTAGCTTCTGTGTAGAGAATCATATGTACCCCGCCACATAGTGGTGTTTGTGTGTGTGTGTTAAATGGTCAAGTTTTGTTTTTTATTGAGTCCACATGCAACAAAAAGCCTGAATTGGTCAGTCTGTATACTGGTGGAGTACACATGTGCTCATTGCATGCAGTGATGCCTGTAGAATTCCCTATACAGAAGTCCTAAAACACCCCTAAGCAGTTCAGAAGAGCAGTTTATATTCTCAAGACTTTCCCTTTCACCCAGAAAGTTCCTCCCTCAATTAACTTCCCTCAGAAATGGTGCCTTTTGCACTCTGTTCCATGTTTACTTCCTGTCACAGAGAAGAAGGAACAAAGTTCTGCCTTCAGGAGCAGTGCAAGGGACTAATGACAGGGTGGAGGTGCAAAATGCTTCTTCTTTCCCTTTCCCCACTTCGTCATCTGGAGAGAATCCTGCCTTTCCAGGTTTCTTTTATCTTCCCAAATCCCTTGTTGGAGAAGGCATTTCAGGAAACGATGATACTGCCACAGGCAAGAGGCACAAGAGCGCTCCCTTGTAATTTTTGTTAATCTGGAATATTAACTTTCTACCTTGAGAAGTTGTGAAGCGTTTAGAGTAGAAGTGTGAGCCAGGAAGTCCCAGATTCAAAACTTACGCAAGCTAGTATTAGCCTCTCCTCAGCCCCAAATGAGTGAACGATCTTCAAATCCAGCATTTTGTTCTCACCCTGGCCAACTGGATTCTTCCAGTGCCTACAAGTTTGACAGCCTTGAGTGTTCAGATGCAGGTTTCATATAGCAGTGATAACTAATAGCCAGAGATAGGCGCATCCTCCCTTAATTTGTGCTGTCCTCTTGATTGTATATCTGCAATTTGCGGTGTGATAACTAACCTAACAGTGGCCAGGGTCACTTAAGGTAATGTATGAGAAGTGCCTAGATGTTTTTACATCAGTGCAGATAAAACAAGCAGCTTGAGGTTTCATATCTGCAGTCACCAGAACACAACAATACTCCTAGATCCTTGTTTTGCCCATAAACATTCTTTGAAAGGATTGGAGAATATCTGCTTTTGCTGGGAAAACAACAGCACAGTTGGCAGAGTAACTGAACTGCATTAAATGAACACGAGGACAGAGCATTGCTTTGGGATTCCCATACCATCATTCCCGTTTGAAATGGGGATCTAGGGGAAAGGACTTAGATGTTAGGAGATGGGACATAAGTCTGTTTAGATCTGGAGCAGGCTGCTTTTGGGAGCGCTTTTGTCGAAGGCCAGTTGGGCATCTGCTGAGAAGTTGCATAAAAGGGCACCATCTTGTTATACTTTTGTTAAGTGACAGAAGATATGAAAGGTTTAAGAATAATGGGTTGGAATCGTTGAATTGTAGAGTTGGAAGGGACTCCAAGGGTCATCTAGTCCAATCCCCCCTGCAGTGTAGGCATCTCAACTTCTTCATATGTGACAAATGGCCATCCAACCTCTCCTTAAAATCCTCCCAAGGAAGGAGAGTCCACCACCTCTCATGAGAGTCTGTTCCACTCTCAGACAGCTCTTACTCAGAGAGTTCTTCCTGAAGTTTAGTCAGAATCTCCTTTCTTGTAACTTGAAGCCATTGGTTTGGGTCCTACCTTCTGGAGCAGGAGAGAACAAGCTTGCTCCATCTTCCATGTGACAGCCTTTTAGATATTTGAAGATGGCTATCATATCGCCTCACAGTCTCTTCGACACCCAGAATATGTGTGTGACTTCTGGTTTTGGTTGTAAGCAGCACTTAGACTTAGCATTAGAGAGCGCAATACCACAACTCTTAAGGACTAAATCATGCCCCTCCAGAATTAGGCAAAAATTTGTTGCTCCCTTAACAGGATTTACAAGCAAACAACGAAGGAGCACAATAAGCAGGGTGCCTGTCCAGACATCGCAAGAACTCAAGGTAAATTGTTTCTTCCTGCCTTGTTTCTCTCAGTGGCAGCAGGGCACCATGCTGCTCATTCTCAATAAAGCACAGTAAGCTAGGAGCCCTTCCCTATCATGATGTGGTCAATCAAAAGTTTTTAAGTTGGAGGCGTCAAAGGAAAGGGAGACAAGCAAGGTCTGAAAGGGAACAGTGGGGAGCAAATTTGATTAAATGTGCTTGGGCTTTATTTTTGTTAGGATAGGAGTTATGGTGTTAACCCAGCTTTCTCTAACTTGTTGCCTTGTAGAGGTTTTGAACTGCAGCTCCCATCTGCTCCTGATAGCAGTGCACGTATCTCATATCTTACGCAGGGTTTAGGTTCTGGGGGTCCATGTATATAAATGCGTACTGCCAGGAATTTCCGGAACCAGGCTCCCTGCATGGTGGAGGACCTCTTGCCCAACTTCACCAAATAGGCGGAAAGGGCTCTGGCAGTGTCCCAGAGCCCTTCCGTGGCCGCTTTGTTGCGAGGGTTTTGGCAGGATCCTAGAGTCCTCCCACCTCCTTCTCAAAGCCTAGTAAGTGCTTGCCCAGCTTTGGGGAGGAGGCAGGAGGCATCTAGAACCATGCCAGAGACGTTGCACCACCTCCCCAAAGTCTGGAGCCTCCCTTTGCTGGCGAGGGCTCTGGGCTGCCTGGTAAGCCCATAATGGTGGGCAGGGAATAAATAAAATGAAGAATGGGTTTCCTCCGCTCTCCATTTTATTTTTAATTTCCCCCACCCACACAAAGCTGTGAACACAAGTAAAATAATGTAAGATTGTGAGTTACCTGTAGTCCTAAATATCTGGAGCACTCCAGGCTAAGGAAGGCTGTGTTAAGCAGTTGGCTTCAATGGAGAAAGGTATTTCTTTGAGAGGAGATTTGTAGGAAGATAGACTAGTCAGGGCAGTTGCAGTGCCTGTCTGAGCACCTGTGGAAGAAGTTTTATTGAACCAGTGAATAGGAAGCTGCTGTAAGCAGCCGCAAAACAAAGAGTACAATTCCTGCTTTGTCAAATGCTCCTTACAAAGTCGTGGGCATCTTGCATTCTCCATCGGCCGTTTTCCATTTGTGTCATGTTCACCCACAAATGGAAATTCTGCAGTTGGATTAATTTCTGCAGCCTCGTTTCCTAAACTCCTATTATACCAGTTCCTTATTGCCCATTTTCAGTGCTTTGAGGCAGAACTCTCAACATGCCAACCCCAATGTTAACCTACATTGCATGGGTTGCAACGCATGTAAGTGAAGCAAGATTGAATTTGCTGTCTGCTCGGTTTTAGCACAGCCCAGATGAGCCAAGCAAGTGAGCTAATTCAGTGTTCCCATGCAGCATCCTTGGGCAGCTGGCATGGGCCCCAGGGCCCTGGCATGGCCTGTCACCCTTAACGTCCCCAGGGACCCTCTTAATGCTCCCCCTTTGTGTTCTGTACTGGTGGCCACCATGTAAAATCCTTGGAATGGCCTGGAGTGATGCTAAATCAAGAGCATCATGAAAAATTAAAATGGTGGCAGCCTGGTGACAAATCAAAAGCGTGCCATCCCAGGTAGACCTGGCAGGAGGTGTTTATCAGAGTGCACCCTGTAAACAAATTATTCCCAAAATAAAACTTTCACCAGGGTAGAGGGTTGAGAAGGAAGCCATGCCATATCTCCTGAGCATTTGCAGTGCATTGGCGCCAATCCTCAGTAGATGGGTTGCTTGCTTTTTCTTACAGATCCTGGTGAAGCCAATTGCCCTGGACATCACAGTCCTCACCCCTTCCAAAACTTAAGTCGTTTCTGAGGGAGCATCAGGACCTTCTGTCTGTCCTTGCTGTTAAAGATGGAATTCATTTCCTTGTTCCCCTCAGTCCTAGCACAGAAACCTCCCCAAGTTTCGGGGTGGGCGCTGCAAGCTCTTGCACCACTACAGGCCTCCTTGGTGTGCTTTAGGTCATGTACTGTTCTCTCTGAGCCCCACTTTCCACCCGAGACTTCTTGCTTGTGCACCTGAAAATGTAGAACGCTAGTGCAGCAGATGTGTTTCTTCCACGTAATGTTTATTGGGAGCCTGAGAGCTGTGTAACATGATGATCATATGATGATAATTATTTATTTATTTATACCCCACCCATCTGGCTGGGTTTCCGCAGCCACTCTCAGTAACCCTGAGAAAGGAATTTAAAGTGGGGAAAGAGCAGAGAAATGTGCCCCTCTTTTTTATTTTTAAAAGGGAGGAGTCTGTATCTGTATTCCTAAACTTTTATGTTGACTGTGCTCTACCACCTTCATAGAGCCTTGCTCTCAGTTTCTGAAAACATAAGTGGGAAATTCCCATACCATTTTACTGAAAATATCCTTTTCTCCTGGGGATCATAGTTCTGTCCATTGAAGCATAAAGACAAGCCCCCTGGAGCAAGATCAGAGATGCCTTGCACCGCTTCCCCTCGATCGGCAAGTGCTGATCATGATATATCAAGGTGAATTTTGGAACCTCGCAGTTCATTTGGCAAAAGAAGATTCTAATGTGCCTGTCACCCATGCCCCCCCCCCCATGGGGTGTAGTTTGTGATGGCTGGTGACCTAGTCCATGCAGACTGACCTGCTTTTGATTTGACAAGTTTGGGAGCGTTTGGGCAGCCTAAGGTCAGAGTGGCTATTGATTTTTGCCAGTGAAATAACCAGTGCCACTATGGTCTCTTCCCAGAGGAGCTTGCATCATCATTGGACCCCAACTCTGACAAACAGGTCGGGGAAGTTTCCTTTTCCCGCATGTGGGTGTTGTCTCACTTGCTGCTTTGCTTTGGTTGGCAATTAGGGTTTGGGTTTTTTTTTTTTAAAGGAAGGGGATCTACACCAACAGCAAACCTTAGCATTTTTGTAAAAGTTTAGAATTTGGAAAAGGTGTTTTGCATTCAGCACCTCAGCAATTTTGCGGCAATCTTGTCAAGGTAGGCCAGAATTACTACCAATGCGTGGCTGATGGGAGGACTTGCAGAAAACGCAACAAATTCCTGGCACGGGTGTGATTTGGATCTGATGGCAACAAGGTCCGCTGCTGCTTGGTCCCTGTGCTGCCCTTGCAGGGAAGGGCCAGCATCTGGAGACAGAAGAGGGGGAATAAGTGAATTGTAGAAGGCACCATGAGGGTCATCTAGTCCAACCCCCTGCAATGCCCAATGTGAGGCTCGAACCCACAACCCTGAGATTAAAGGGTCTCATGCTTGTGCCCTACTGACTGAGCTATTGCTGGTCTTAACTGGACAGGAAGAGCCAGGATGTTGACAAGGAATAAAGAGGGGGGATGTGGCAAGTAGAGTTCTTAATTCCAAAGCTTGTTAGGAAGGAGGTGAAGCTCCAGTCATGGGTGTGGTGAAGCTGGGTGGAAAAAAGCATTCACAGCTGAGAAAAGGGGCTGGTGAGGGAATGGCTTTCTGTTCCTCCCATTTGTTCCTTGATGTGCTAATGGACCCTGGAGCACAAGGGAGCTGCCTCTCTTAAGTCTCCACCTCCCTGCTTTGGCACTCTTTAACCTTTGAGGTGTTTGTTTAATGGGCTTGGCCATGCTAATTGATATGCCAGCAGACCTTGAGTGGCTGAAGTCTTGGGTGCTTGTGAATTCGCCAGCAGCCAGCTGGCCGGCTTTTGTGGGGAGCAGTGTGTCTTTTCCTTCCAATACAGGAGAGAGGAGGACCCACTGCTTGGGGTAGCAGTTGGGTCAAAGTCCTGGAATAGCTCCCTTCCAAAATATGACCTGTGTATCCCTTTGACGGCAATGATCTTTGTGGATTGGTGCTAACACCTTAATGGCTACCCTTGGTGATGGTAGTGGAGCCTTTTCTTCTCCCAACCCTGCAATATTTTGGACAACTTTTTCCATTTATATCATGCCCTTCCTTCAAAGGATATCAGGGCTGCAAACACAGCAGCGATAAAACAGTTAAAAAATAAAAGCATAGTTGAAAACGGTTGCCTAATCTCACAGCTGATAATTTCAGGGTTGCTGGGAATGTTATCTTTTAGCCATTTAATGCCTGAGTAGACTGGAGCGCTTTTAAATTCCTCCTAGATGTGACTAATAAGGAATACCTACACACCTCACCAGGAAGGGCACTCCCCAAATGGAGAAGTGCCACCGAGAAGGCCCTGCCACTGGTCAGTGCCAACCGCATGCCATCACCAAGTTGGCTTCCCTGCCAACTGTAGGGCCCCAAAGTGGGTGATACTGGGGCAGCCGCTCTTTAAAGAACTTGAGTCCAAAACCTTTTAGTGCTAACACGGTAGCTTATTGGTAGGCAGTGGAGGACTGGTGGCAAGGGTTCCCAACAGGCTGGACCGCTTGCCAACCTGGCAGTCACGCTCTATCCTGGCTGCAGTCTCTGGACGTGGGGCAGCCCCATATAGAGTGCAATGCAGTGGTTCAGGTGGGAGGTCACCTGAGATTGGGCTGGTCCAGGAACTTCCATAGCTGGTGAACCAACCTAAGTTGGGCATAAGCAGTCCTAGCCACAGAAGCCACTTGAGACTCCAGTAACATGTTGGAATCCATGAGTTCTCCTAGGCTACAAACCTGTTCCTTCAGGGTTGTGCAACTCCTCTCATAACTGGTTACCTACCTAATTCCTGGACACAGGAACCACCCACCCACAGAACCTCCATCTTCTCGGGTTTCTCCCAGACACAGGTCCTGATGTCCTCACTTTCCAAAATGTATTTAGTGTACTGTCTCTTGCTGCTCCTGAGTTTTTTGCCTTGCACCCTTCCATGTGGAGCTTGAATGCTCTAGACCTGAGATGTCTTAAACAGGGACTCAGTGTGGTTGCAACCCAAACTGTGAAATACCTTAAGTCTTAAGTATTCAGATATGCTAATGAAGAACTGTGTCCTGAGTTAGGAGGCACCACAAGGATCATCTGGTCCAACCCTCTGCAATGCAGGATTTTTTGTGTGCAATGTGGGGCTCAAACTCAGCACCCTGAGACTAAGAGACTCGTGCTTTATTGACTGAGCTACCTTTCCCACCTTCCCCAAACTCCCCTTCTTGGCCTTGTTTGAGAAACATTGGCCCATTCGATGGGACCAAAGAAAGAAGTGGTGACTGGCCATTGGGGAGAAAAAGAGCATTGTTGTCAATGCTTCAATTGTGGCTTGGGCTTTAGTTCTGTGCATGTGTGCAGTGTGTGGCGCTGTCTGTTTCATGCATTCTGGGTTGGGTTCAGGCCTAAAGCAGACTGATGTGATGTATTTGCAATGTTGATTCTGCTGTTGGCTTGTCCCTTTGTGTGTGTGTGTGTGTGTGTGTGTGTGTGTGTGAAAGAGAGGAGGTCTTTTGTCTCATGTGGAGTTTGCCTCTGTAAGGCATCGGGTTCTCAGGTTTTCTGTAGGAATTTGAGCATGGGAATGCGGCTTTCAGTCTTTCCTTGTGCATCTAATTATTATTATTGTTGTTGTTAATAATAATAATATGTTGCCCTTCTGACTGGGTTGTTCCAGCCATTCTGAACAGATTCCAACAAATCAAAACATCCAACAAAGTAAAAACTTCACTATGCAGTGATACCTCAATTTAAGAACAGCCCTGTTTATGAACTATTCAGTTTACAAACTGTGCAAAACCCGAAGTCCTTTCTTAAACTGAAATCATTCTTAAACCGAGGTGCACTTGCCCTAATGAGGCTCCTGCCGCTGGTGCTCTTCCACCGTTCATATTCCGTTCATATTCCGTTCTTAGACTGAGGTAAAGTTTGCAAACTGGGACACCACTTCCAGTTTTGTGGAGTTTCCATAGGGAGGGCACCACTGCCGAGAAGCCCCTCTGCCTGGTTCCCTGTAACCACACTTATCGCAGTGAGGGGACTGCCAGAAGGTCCTCTGAGGTGGACCTCAGTGTGATTCTGGGCTGAACAATGGGGGTGGAGGCGCTGCTTCAGGTATACAAGGCCAAAGCCATTTAGGGATTTAAAGGTCAGCACCAATACTTTGAATTTTGCTCAGAAACATACTGGGAGCCAGTGTAGATCTTTCAGGACTGGTGTTATATGGTCCCAGCGTCTGTTCCTAGTCACCAGTCTAGCTGTCAAATTCTGGATTAATTGTAGTTTTCAAATCGCCTTCAAGGGTAGCCCTGCATAGAGTGCATTGCAGTAGTCCAAACGAGGGATAGCCAGAGCATGCACCACTCTGGTGAGACAGTGCATAGGCAGGTAGGGTCTCTGATGGAGCTGGTAGACAGTGGACCTGGACACAGAAGTGGACAGCTGTGAGTCCAAAATGATTCCTAGGCTACACACCTGGTCTTGAACTGTTATTTACAGGTAGATTCATGAAGCCTGCTTGGCTACGAGAAGCCATCTGTTGTTGGTGGGAGAAGGTTGTTTGAGAGAAGGCATTGAGAAAATGGTACCTTCTGGTAATTTCTTAAGTGATTCCTATAAGTTCCCAGAGCGTACGGCAGTCTTCTGTTGTGCAAGCCGCTGCTGTTCCCAGTTTTCAGATGGGGAACTGAGTCTGGGGGTGATCCTTGCCTGAAACCACACTGTGTTTATAGTTGTCGTGGGACATGCAACCCCAAGTGTCCCAGGCCCACCCAGCTAGTGAAGTACTGAGACAGGAGCTGCACCAGTCAAACCCCCCCCCCAAATAAAACCCCACTAGGGCTGCTGCTTTGCAAATTCCCTTAGCTGCTTTACTCCCCTCCCTCTTAAGGCAAGTGTGGCTGCCTCTTGCTGCCCCCTCCCCATTCCAGCCACTGCTGCTCTTCCTGATTTTGAAGGGCAGAGTCTGAAGGGTGTGCAGCTCCCTCTCCTTGGCCTGCGTCTTCTGCACTTCGGGATGGGGGTGAGGCAGGGCGCCTTCCCGGGTGCAGGGAGGCTTCCTGTGGGTGTAAGGCACCGCGAAATGGCGCAGCACCCAGACTTCCTCTGCTGTCTGTCTCGTGCCTGCATTGGCAGCACAGGTGGGTGCCTGGTTGCTTGGTCCTGCCAAGAGGGAAGAGGCTGGGCTGGGCTGGGCTGGGCCAGGAGCCTGCCTCCTTCCTCCTCTTGCCTGTGCAACGCGAGTGACTCAGGCGTGTAGGCGTGGGATTTTCTCCGACTGGTTTGGGCAGTGCTGGGGCCGAATGGCTGTGACTGTGGGTGGGGTTTTGGGTGCTCCCTGGTTCTCTTCAGCCTGCCTCTCTCCTCTCCCTGTCTCGGTGTCTCTGCAGTGCAGCAGACTCTGCGATCTGACACCACCGGCAGCTCCCGGCACTCATGTTCCTGGCCTTCCCAGGGTGGGGGTGGGGGGCTGTCCCCTGCCTTGCCCATGTTTGGCAAGCCCGACCCTCCATGCCGCTCCCCAGCAGGTTTGCAGGCTGATATTCTCTCCTCCCCCCCACTCCCCCCCCCACCCTCTGTCGTTTTCTCAAAGTCTGGCAGATGAAAAGTCTCAGCTGCTGGCAAAACTGGCCTGGGGTTTTTCCTACTTAGGGGTGAGTATTTTGCATCTTTTCTGTGCATGTTTTGAGGATGGCGGGGTGAGGTGGGGAGGCTGTTCCACATTGAGACCTCGACTTTCTGCTTGCCCCCGTTTTGGGAAGGGGGTGGCATGGAGCAGGGTGGGTGGAGGAAAGGAATTGCATAGCAAATATCTTTTATTCGTTGCCGGCATTGGTTTGGGTTGGGCCTCAGCCTGGGGAGGGAAGGGTGCTTGGCACGGGAGCTGGCCTGCCTAAAGAATTAACTGGGCATATTTGGAGCGCCGGGGAAACGACTCCTGCTCGCAGTTGCCTCTCCCCAGACCTTGGGGTGGTGCTGACTGTCTGCAAAACTTCGCGTGGGCTTTTCAGGGGAGACTAGCTACTTCAGCTGGGCCTCCCCTAAAGCAACGACCTACCTTCCTGTACCTCCTCTGGGGCCTCTGGCTTCAGTTTTTTTTGGTCTGGCCCCTTTTCTTTCTGGGAGCATGGCTGTCCCTGCAGTTTGGTTTTGCAAGAGGTGTGGGGGTGCTTCTGTTTCCATGTCTGGAAAATTGAGAACCGTTTGGGGTGGTGTCTCCTGGTAGACGTGCCCCATCAAGCTGTGTGGAGCTGCTTCCTATATAGGAAGGGCTGCTGCAGGCTCCCTCCTTGCCTGTCTGCGTGATGCTGCACCACACTGTGTCTAGATGCTCAAAGGTGGGGGGGGGGGAATAATTGTTGCAAACTGTGCAGTTGTGGTCTGTGTAGCTTCAGCTGCTCCCCCGCTCCTAAATCTGCACACGCACACACAGAAAGGTAGTATGCACTAAATGCTGGTCCTTAAAAAAAAGTATCCCGTTTTAGTAAGTGCTGAGAATACTGGGGAGAAGGAAAGTATGAGAACTGGTGGCTCTTAATTCCGAGTGGAGGTGAAGAAATTGATGCTGATGTGCCACCCACACCCAGGACCACCACATATACTTAAGGGTTTTGTTGTTGTTGTTGTTGTTGTTGCCAATGCCCTGGGAAATTTTCAGAATCAAAAGGCTTGGGGAGTTAGGGTGCCCTCGGCGAGGCCCCCCACAAATATCTGGCCACACTGTTCTTGTGTGCTGAACTGGAGCCCTGCAGAAGCCTCCTGATCCTGTCTTGGTTTTTTTGCCTCCTTTGCATTGCGTACGTTTCCTCCTCTCTCCCAAAGTCTTTAGTCGCCTGAAACGCTGACAGCAGAAAAAAATCAGACCAAAGGGATCCTATTCCCATAAGGTTCCACAGGGCAGCTGTAGGACTGTTTACTGCCTGGCGTCCTGGAAGAAGTTCCCTCTGCCCTGCCAGCCTGGCCTATGCACCTTCTCCCATCTGCGTCTGCTTGTGAAAGCTGCAGCCAGTTAGCCCTTGCTTAGGCTGAGGCCTGTAGATCAGGGGTCAGCAAACTTTTTCAGCAGGGGGCCGGTCCACTTTCCCTCAGATCTTGTGGGGGGCTGGACTATATCTTTTTTGGGGGGGGAATGAACGAATTCCTATGCCCCACAAATAACCCAGAGATGCATTTTAAATAAAAGGACACATTCTACTCATGTAAAAAACACACTGATTCTTGGACCATCTGTGGGCCGGATTTAGAAGGCGGTTGGGCCGGATCTGGTCCCCGGGCCTTTGTTTGCCTACCCATGCTGTCGACCATTAGGAGGCGTCTAAACCCACCTTAGCCCAAGCAGGCACTTGGTGGAGCAAACCTGGGATGGGGCGGGGGTCTTTTCTTGTCCTATGTTGGAGCTGGCTTCTCAGATGTTTGCTCCTCATTCCCACCCAGGTGGATTTGGCTGCTTTGTCATATAATACGATGCTGGGTGGGCTTGCAACATGGTTCATTTTTGACTTGGCCTATTGCACTAGGGAGCACAATATCGAGAAGAGCTGGCATAATACCTCTGCAGGAAATGTGTGAGGGGCTCTCACTTGCCCCTTGTAGTGACTGAGAAAATGGGGAGGACGTGTTGCGAGGGGGTAGTGGGGATCACCATGGTGCATTAGATTTGTGTGTCTGGTTTGGAGGCAGAAAACGCTGTGGAAGTCCTTGGCTGGCCAGCCAAAATATCTAGAGTTGAAGCTCCGGTGTTGGCTGGAGGCAGTGCAGGGAAGTGGTGGGTGCTGCTGCACTACCCTGTGTGAGAGCTGCTGGGCGGGGAGAATGAACAGTGTAAACAAAGTCTCTGTGTGCCTCCATTCTCCTTGGAGCTTCCCCCGTCCTCGCTGGGCTCCAGAGAGGGTCTCCTGATGAACCCCGAGGACTCTCCAGCTCTCTCTCACCATTTCCTGGTATTCCATTTATTTATTTCCTGGCACCATGTGTGTTTGCAATCACATGGGAGGTGGAGGGATGCCTGTATGGTGGAAGGCCCCAGAGCAAAGGCCAATGCCATGAAAATGGGTTGACTTCCTCGCATTATTTGTATACAGTCTAATGGCCAGCAAGAGTCGATAGTGAGTAGAGTTGGGGTCAATTCAGAGTCTGGGTCTTAGGTGGGTGGTTCTCAAAATGGTTTCTTACTGTGGCCGCAAGTGGGGCCAGAGACATGCATGATAGCTGCCCTGATAGCCCCATGCATCCATATCCCATATAGATCAGTGGAACAAACTGCGGCACCTTAGCTGTTGCTTTCAAGACATACGGGGGTCTTGGATAACCTCCATCCTTCAGCTTACCCGGAGAGACTTGGCTCCGACATTGGTCCAAAGGCATTCTACATACTGCACATCTCTAAATGTATCTTTTCATTGGGTGCCTCTTTGATGCGCTTTAATATGGATCATTCATTGTGTGGTGCTGCTTTGCTTTCACGGACTGGGTGGGATTGATCTCAGCTTCTCTGCTGGATGCCTTTCAGGTGAATTGGGATAGAAGAGTGCAGTTTACAGCCAATTTGAGACCCTTTTGACACTACCGCAGCAACTTTTCATCTGAGAGTTGTTGGGGTTTTTTTGAGAGAGATGATTAACTTAGGGCTGAATGCAAGCTGGCAAGGTTTTGTGCGCAGAATTTTTAAAAAGTCAATATTTTCCCCCAGATACTGTGTTTGGGCAGGTGGGAGATGATAACTTTTTGAAAAAGCTTCTTAAGAAGCAGGAGACATAGAAGAAAGGAAGACAGAAGCCATTCATCAGATAGCCCTATGTTTCTCTGGGAATTATGGGTACTAATGAGGGTTCAAAAGGTCCCCCTTCCTCATTCATAGTTGTTGCAGGCATGGTGGCTAGAAACTTGATTTTTAAAATAGATATATACATATATTATAATGTTTCAGTTGCAAATGGATACCTGCACTTCCTAGGTGCCCTCCAATCAGCCCCAAGCAGCACAACTGATGGAAGTTGTACACTAAAACAGATGGAGGAACTAGGTGTGTGGCTGCTGGAGGCCCATGTGGGTGTCTCTGTAGCAATACAGAGCATCTTCAGGTGAAATTTAAGCCAAGGCACTCTGCGCTAGATGAACATCAAGCTGCCTAAGGATGCACAGGCATAAGGTTAGGGAGCGAGTCTGCAGTGGGGGCTGCACCACTAAAAAAGTGCGTACAAGTATAAAGGTACACGGGGTGGCTATTTATCTTGGTACCAAAAGATGCAGTTGCCTAGGAGTCCTCTGGGACTCTCATTGGCAACATCCATTATAGCCCCTCCCCTGAATTTTGCCTGAAGTTGCTGCTGTTCCATTTCTTCTCTGATCCAATCGTCATGCGGCGCCATGAGATCCGTCCGTGCAGTGGCACTCAGGCTACTTGGAAGTGCGGTCTGGAGGGCTGACCATCCATCCTTGCTTGGGCTGCTTCTGTTTGCCCTTCCATTCTGCTGCGGGGTCCAGTTTTAGCTTGGAATTTCCCCCTCCGCCTCTAGTTGTGTTGCGTTCCTTCCGTGCTCATTTTTACCATGCCTCTTTTTCTCTATCTCAACAGGTAGCAAGGGGATCCTTATGCAGCACCACGTGAAATGAACAAAACTCCACAGCCCTCAGGAGGAACCCCATCAGCCCCACACCCCTCCCCCTCTCCTGGACTTCCACAGGTAAAAGGATTCTCCCTCCCAAGCTGCCATGTCCCCCTCTGTTCTACAATATGTAATAAAAACTATCATCTTTCCCCCGTTCGCAACCTCCACTGGCTGCTCTGTCTTCTCTGGTGGCTCCTCTTCAACACAAGTTCTCCCCCCCCCCCACACACATGCACACCTTTCTGCATTTCTCTTGCCTTTTGCTTGTGGGTCAGTTCTGCACTGTGGGTCCAAACAACCTTGCAAGGCAGGATTTGATTGGACGACCCTCTTGAGCCCCCTTTGCAAAGTTTGCCTTAGGCTCTCTGCGTGCGCCGAGTGTTCGCACAAATTTTCCACGCACCCCAATCTTGCTCTCTAGAGGGTGGGGTTTGGGTGTGGGTTGGGGGCAGCTACGGAAGCTGCTAACTTCCTCTTCCTCCCTTCTCCCCCTCCCCCAGCAGTCAGCATTTCCTCCTGGCCAGACGGCACCTGTGGTTTTTAACCCAGCGCAAGCTACCCAAATGAATACGCCTTCCCAGCCTCGACAGGTAAGGGGGTGGCTGCTCTTGCCACTGCTGCTCTTCGGCCGTGAGATCTCTGGGGTGGCAGCCAGGCCTTCTCCAAGGGGCTGCCAAACAGGTTCTTCCATGTGGCTCGGGGATTGCTGGGCAAAGGGAGCCCTGGAGGCTGACTCCGTCTGCAGGCGCCGCTGACTCAGGAGTTTATCTGCAGCGCATGCTGGGTGGATATGTCTGTTTGGGTGAGCGCAGTTGAGACAGCCATGAAGGCAGAGGTGTGGTGGAAATTGCCCTATCCTTGGTCCTCGCACAGTGGGGGGTTGTGGGGGTTCTGAGAAGGCAGGTAGGGTGACTAGATAACGCCGAGGAGTGAGTTGGTGGCGGTGGCGGGGGGGATGCTTGTTTCTGTTAGTGATGTTCTGCTCTTGTCTCCTCTCCCCTCGCTCTTTCCTGTCTTAGTTTCCAGCAGGGCCTCGTGCTTTACATCAGCAGGTACTAACCCTTCTCTACTCCCTTCACTGCATGCTGCGTATGCAATCCGGGACTGGGCTGGGGTGCATCTACGTTGGGGAGGGGGTTTCCTTGGACACTGCAGGGAACCTGGCTGGAGAAGTGTAGAGACTGCTGGTCGTTTGTCCTGGCTGGCAAGGCAAGAACAGCCTGAGATGTGTGGTGCACATGCTGTAAAAGACATAAGCTGTGAAGCCCCTGGTCCAAAATTTTTGGCTGCTGCCTGAGGTCATCAGGTGGCCCAAGGCAAGCTGCACTTACTTGCCCTCAGCTCTCTGCCCTCAGTAAGAGGATAATGACACCAGCCACTCCTTACAGGGGTGTTGCAGTGATCACACGATAATAGACGTGAGATGTTCCGGATGTTCTGAAGTGCTGGATGAATTGCATTCCTAAAGAGAAGCATTTTAAAGCACACAGAGAGGAAATGAATTAAGTCAAATAGGAAAATGAAACATGGGAAGGCAAATCTATATCTCAGGTGCTCGGCTGTGTCTGCTGATCCCAGGGGTGACCGGGCTGCTAGGGTCTGTTTGACTGCAGTGTCCAAGGCAGAGGGCTCTCTCCCCTTCCCATGTGACTTGCATGCCATGCTGACTCATGACAGCTGCTTCCCTGCTGCTACTTCTGCTTGCGTTTCTTCCTTGTTCTGTGCCACCCCTTCCCTTCCTGTGGAACAAGCTGCCTGTCTGTGCCCAGAGATTGGTTTTAGGACCATTTCAATACTGTTGGCTTGCTTTCCTTTCTCGCCCCCCCCCCCAGTTGCCCTTTGGGGTGCCATGGAGAGATGACGAGGCTTCATAGTGTTGCCCCCCAGGCATTCTCTCGAAAGCTTCAGTTACTGTTAACTTTAAGGGGATCTGACCCAAAAAAGGTTGGAGGTCTTATTCCAGGGGTGGGGAACCTCTGGACCACCAGACATAGTTGTAGTTCCCTCGTATCAGGGCCCATTCATTGGGGGTGATAGGAGTTTTAGTCCAGCAAAATATGTAGAGCCATAGATTCACTCATTCCCAGAAGTTACATATTCAGGAACTGTTTCCTGTAACCCTACATGCTTGGTTAGGAGTTTTTAAAAGGTGTCACCTAGGATTTTGAGTCTGGTCTCGTTCCTCCTCATTGGTTCACTCTGAAGAGCCCAATCCACTTGTGGTCAAATAGCACCTGTAATGCTAACCGAAGAGATTTGTATCTTGGCTGCCCCTGTGCTAACCTTGCTGGACCTCAGATTGTATTCTCATTTTGAAGCTGGTGTCCCAGTGCCTAGTCAGAACTCCTGACTCCTTGAGTCAGCCCTTGGCTGTGTGGGTGTCATACACACCCACAGTGGACAAAACATGGAGTATGGTTTTTCAGTAGAGAATCTGTGGGCCGCTTCAGATCCCCTACTACAGTGTTTCTCAAACTTGGGTCCCCAGCAACTGCTGGACTACAGCTCCCATCATTCCTAGCTAGCAGGACCAGTGGTCAAGGATGCTGGGAGTTGTAGTTCAACAACAGCAGGAGACCCAAGTTTGAGAAACACTGGCCTACTGTTACAGATAGGTAGCCGTGTTGGTCTGCCATAGTCAAAACAAAAAAATTCCTTCCAGTAGCACCTTAAAGACCAACTAAGTTAGTTCTAGGTATGAGCTTTCGTGTGCATGCACACTTCTTCAGATACCTGTCAAATGGCCTACTGTGTCTCTTGCTAAGATACTGGGCTGGGAATGAGGAAATCTGGGCTTCAGGTCTCACCTCTGCCATGATCTCAGTGTGTGACTTTAGGAAGTCGCCACCTGTCAGTATCAGCCTTCCAGAGAAGATGATATGGCCTGTATTACAGTACTATTGTCAGAGTGAGTGAGATTTTTTAAAAAAGATTAGCTGGGAATACTTCTGTTCCACAGTTCAATTTCTGAAGATGACCTGTTAAGAATTATTGCTACTCTTTATCAACTCAATCCTGGTTCCCTTAGTTCAGAACTGATTCACTGTGTTAAATTACATATTCTAGCAGTTTTCCAGTTTGCATGCCCAGTATCTTAAGGAACTGCAGAGTAAAGAGCACCTTCTGGGTGCATAGAGGGGATTGCCCCAAGGTGGCAGGTTGATGATGCAGGGGGAGGCAGCTACACCTGACATCCATGTTGATGACTATCTAGAATAGCCCTTGTCCTCAATGCTTGGATGGCTTTAGAGCGGATGGGACAAAATCTGTGGAGAACAAGGCTCTCAGTGGCTGCAAGTCTGGATGTCTGCATAGCAGCTCCAGTATCGGAGGCATTTGGCTCCTGAATACCGGCTGCTAGGGATCAAGAGCTATCGTGCTCATGTCCTACTTGTGGCTTCCCAATGGTTGACCTCTTTGGGAAATCGGAGGGCAGGTTAGACTGGCCTTTGGTTTGATGCAGCAGGGCTGTTACCATTCTTCACGTCTGCCCCCCGCCCTCTGGGGACGTCATTATGGATCTGGCTGTTGCTAATGAAGCCCATGAGAAGTAGCTCGGCGAGAGGTTCCTTGTCACGGCAAGATGTGCTGGTGGGTCACTGGTAGCCCACTCCCATCTGTGATCTCCTCTTCTGCTACACTGCCCCTTGTCCCTTGGGGTTTGAATTCCCCTCTTTACCTCTTCCAATTTGCACAGCACTGCCACTTTGCTAACCACTGAGGCCTCCAGCTGCTTTGGGTTCAAGGCTGTGCACATGCGCATGCAAGTACACATTTGCAGTTATGGCTCATTTGGGCTGTGCTTAGAAAGGGGTTGAGGGTGGCTTTGCCCTTCGTAACCACACATGGCCTCCTTTGTGATCCCAAAGCTTCCCCTCCCTTCTTCCCATCTTCCCATCTTTTGAGGGCCTGCCCAAGAGCTTAGAAAGCTGGAAAACTGAGATAGTGTTATGCACTGGCTCCCAGTTTGTTTCCAAGGACAATTCAAAGTGTTGGTGCTGACCTTTAAAGCCCTAAATGGCCTTGGTCCAGTATACTTGAAAGAGCGTCTCCACCCCATTGTTCTGCCTGGACACTGAGGTCCAGTGCCGAGGGCCTTCTGGCGGTTCCCTCGCTGCGAGAAGCCAAATTATAGGGAACCAGGCAGAGGGCCTTCTCGGTAGTGGCACCCGCCCTTTTGAACGCCCTCCCACCAGATGTCAAAGAGAAAAACAACTACCAGACTTTTAGAATATATCTGAAGGCAGTCCTGTTTAGGGAAGCTTTTAATGTTTAATAGATTATTGTATTTTAATATTCTGTTGGAAGCCGCCCAGAGTGGCTGGGGAAACCCAGCCAGATGGGCGGAGTATAAATAATAAGTTATGACGACGACGACGACGACGATGATGCAGGGAGCACGGCAGCTGAAAGGTGTTTCTTTCCTTCAGAAATGGAGCATGGGTTCCAGCAAGGAAAACCTGCTCATTCATGGAGGATAAGACTGCCAATGGTTATTGGGCTCATTGGCTGCATTCTGCCTACACTGTTGGAGGTAATATGCCTCTGAATCCTAGTTGCTGGCAAAGATTTTAGGGATAGTGCGATTCCACCTGGTTGCAGGTTTCCCATTGGTTGGCCAATGTAGGAACAGGATGCTGGACTAGATGGCTCTGTGGCCTGACCCTATAAGGCTCTTCCTATGTTCTTACATTTTAGTCATGGGGACACTACAGGTAAAAGCAGTTAAGGCTTTTATTGGCTTCTCCTCTTTCTGCCCCCCTTCCCATTTGTTGGCATCCGTCTGTCTCAAGAGACAATGGAGTGCACCTATGGGGTGAAGTCAAACCACCGTGTTAGCAGCACCAAAATGACCTCCCTGGGGTGGAAGCCTGGGCAGAGTGTATGGAGGTCCTGGGCTGCCCAGATGACAAGACCCCTCTATTGGACTCTGATGTGGTTCAAAGGAAAGCAGAGCAAAATGTTTGGCACCAGCTTGGCTGCAGCAGTTGCTGGAAGGAGGCGTACAAGGTGCCATCATTTATTCCCATTTATTCATTACGAAATTGAAAGCATTCGTGCAAATATCGAATCGTATACAAAGAAAAGAACCTTGCGTTCAAATCTGTATACATCTATTTCCAGCAGTGCTGTCATTATATAATGTGCAGTTGAACTGCAAACACCTCCTTACGTTTTCATACTGTATCTGCTGGCCTAACCAAAATAAACAAATCCCATCACTTCCTTAAGCAATCACTTTTTCCTGGTGCAAAGATCACTTTCCAGTGTTGTGCAAATTCCAGTCAATGAGAGCAAACAGTGTTGGATCACATAAAGAGGAAAACCGTATTTGCACAGTTCAGTAGAAATAGAAAGTTCAAAAAATTAGATGAACCTTTCAGAGCAGTTCTTCAATAAAAATTTTTTAAAAAATCAAGAGAAATGTACAATACTTAAAAACATGCAAATGTTAAAATGCTAAAGTAGATTAAAATTACCCAACTCATCTGTGTAGGCTTGTCTAAATAATGTTTTTTAGCAGGTGCCGAAAAGAGTACAGCAAAGGTATCAATAGGCAGTGAGTTCCAAAACATAGGTGCTATCACAGTAAACAATCAAGTTCTTACAAATGTGGAACAGATATTACGTGGCATTTGCAATAGTGCCAATTCCGCCCATCGAAGCGATCGAGTGGATATGTGGTGTAAGCCGATTTCATAGACAAATTGGTCCCAAGTTGTTTTGGGCTTTATATGCTGATACTAACACCTTGAACTTGGCTCAGTAGCAAAGGGGCAGCCAGTGCAGGTCTCTGGACACAGTTGTTACGTGCTGACAAGGCCTCATTCTTGTCAGCAATTGTGCTGCAGCACTCTGCACCAACTGCAGCCTCTGGTACAAGCACTAGGGAAGCCCCACATGGAGCGCTGTGCTGGGGTGCTACACCCAGATGCATATTCTTGTAGGACTTGTAAATAACACTTTTGATTAATGTTTTCAGCAACTTCTATGACTCTTGAGTGCTGTCGGGCGCCCATCTTACACTGAAGTTCCCAAGGATGTGTTCCAAGTCAATTAACTGATGCCATAGGTGACATGTGCCATTTCCCCCTTCCTCTTTCCCGGTGTCTCCAATAAAGACATTATTATAAAATAGTTATTATTAGTAAATTCACACTGCCCTTCACCCAAACACCAGAGGGCAATTTAACAGCATTAAAAATCCAAAATGAAAACAAACCGTAATAAGAACAGCAAAAACTGCAATATTTTCTTTTCTAGGTTACAGGATTTGTTGCCTCTAGTATGGGAGATGCTGCGGATGAATCCCTAGTTCAGAGTTCTTACTCAGGGCCGACAGTGTTTTGGGCGCTGTGACAGTCTCTGCCCAAAGGCCGGAGCAGGAGATGCTAGGACATGAGTGTGAGAAGGAGGCAGATTATATAGATGAGCTTGGCAGCCAGTGGGAAAGAGGCAAGGGGAAGGAAGACGAGTCAGAATGCAGAGATGGAGAATGCTTTGCAAGTGAGGGCTGGACCACTTGCAAGTTAAATGCAGAGCATGGCAATCAGTGTAAAGGAGGCCGGCACCATTTGTGACTCATGAGCTGATCTTAATGCGGCACAGCTGCACATTCTGGCCTGCCCAGCTGCTTCACAAACAACACCCTCCCCAAAACACACTCACACACACACTTTTCTGCAGTCAGGTCCAGAGTTTCATTGAACCCTTGGTGGAAAGTGCTGTAAGGACTTTGCAAGCAGAGTTGTTCCCCAGGATGGCGTTTTCTTGCCTCTGGTCATGCATCCCAGCCTATTTCCCTTTTCTCCCTTGAGCCGCCTCCTCCTCCTCCTCCTCCTCCCCCCCCCCCAATTCCAGTTTCCTTCTCATCGCGCTGCTGTTGCTTTCCTGCTCAGCATTCAGCTGTTCCCCTGAGCCTGGTAACTTGTCTGGCTGTAGGTAACTCCTGTCTCTTTCTCTGTGTGTCTCTCTTCTCTCTCCCTTTTCTCCGTGTGTGCGTGTGTGCGTGTGCGTGCGTGCTTGCTAACAGGGAGGATTCAGGTCTCTTCAGGTAATGCCTTTTCTATAACCCTACTCTGGTTGGGAGCGGGAGGGTCCGAGCATTGGTGCAAGTCACTTAGAGCCCACTCTAGTCTCCAATCCATAGCTCAGTGCGCAACTAAAACAAAAATCAGTATATAGGGTCAGTCTTTGTGGGGATGGGGAGAAGCACAACTCCTTGGCTAGAGTACCACTTTCATTGTGCAGAGGGCTGAGAAAGAGAGTCACGTGAATCGGCGTGATCCATAATGGGCTTCCTTTGCATCCTGGCAAGGGGTGGAGATGTTCCGTACTGATCTGGCTGCCTCTGGAACATCCTCTTGCTCTTGCTTAATTTCTTTAAAAATATTTGCTCTGTGGGTTGCAGAATTCACTGCTCTTGTCTTCTATTCCCCCGCTATCTTGCCTTGCCCATGTGATGTTGCGTTGCATCCTAGGACTTGTATGCATATGCCGTAGCACCTCTAGAAACCCCCGGTTGGCTGCAGATGAGCTTCATGTGTTAGTTCCGTGAAATTCAGGAGAGGCAACCCAGGCCTGAAATTGCCTAGTGTTGCCAGTTCCTGTTGGATGTAGTCAACTATCATTTGATCTTGAGTTTTGAAGAAACTTGACCCATTTGTAGTCAAGGTAATTTGCATCATGTATCCTCTCTGCACATCTTGCATTGAGTTTGTTTTGTTGAATTTTGGTTATGCTTATTTGATTAAGGAGGATCTACACACATAGAACAGTATAGCATTGAAGGTCTGCAACAGGAGACCCCAGGCTAAGTTGAACCATTTTCTCTGCCCCTTCAGCTATATTTGTTGACAAAGTGGTGGGCCACTCATAAGAGGTGGAAGTGCCAACCCACCACCATTCTCCTGTTTCTCACAGTGGTCCTTCAGGTAAACTAGGTTGCTGCCTAGGGCCGCTGGAGGATTGTGGTCTCTGCCATCTTATCATAGATACCCTGTAACCTTCCATCTGGAAGACCAGAGCAAGGAATGTGGAAATTGGCCATATGTATTTCTCTGCAGCCTTCCAAGTCCCGAAACTTGCTTTCCTTCTTCGAAATAAAAACAAAAGCTTGGTTTCCAGAGAATCCATGTTTGGAATTGGCAGTCCCTGTGCCATGCTTTTATGGGTACACGCAGATTCTTGTGTGCCACCTTCTCCACATAGCCACAGCCAGTGTCTTTGGGAGGTGGACATGGGACTGGCAGCTGTGTCTTTGGGGTTTCCTCAGGCCAGGCCTTGCTAACCAAGCATGCCACTCTCTCTTCTCTCTCCCTCTCTCTCTTTCTTGAAGCATTTCTACCAGAACAGGGCCCAGCCTCCGACAAGTGCTTCCCGGGTGCAGAGTAATACGTCGGCTCGGCCTGGCCCACCCACTCATGTTTATCCAGCTGCTTCCCAGGTGATGATGATCCCCTCACAGATCTCCTACCCTGCTTCGCAAGGCTACTACATCCCTGGACAGCAGGTGAGGGCTAGAACGGGGCTGAGGGCAGACCTGGAGAGCTCTTTGCACTTTCCCAAGCGAGCCTTGTCTCCGGGAGCCTGCTGCTGGCTTGTTTTTCCTCGGGCCTCTTGATAAGAGTTGTGGGTCAGGCTTTGGACCCTCGCTCCTGGCGCCCTCACCTTGACTGCGTACCTGTTAACCCCCAGCACTCTCCTCCTGCCTCCAACGTTTCCTGTGGTTATTTATGGGCACTGCTGTCTTGTTTCGTAAAATAAGATTAATGGTAACCCCGCTTATGCATGTGCAGACATTCCTGGCAGATGTGCTGGTCAGAAACAGGGCTCCGGCAAGCTCTGGGAGCAGCAGGGAAATGTCCACAGTCCTGATGAGAGGGGGCAGTTGCAGAGATTTGGCATGTCTGATGTGATCCATGTCCCGCTTATTGAGCTGTAGGAGCTTAAGAGGTAGTGAAACTGCTCTTGCAACCCTGTGTGTGAACTATTTACTTCATGGGACGTGTAACCCACACTATCCCAAGGGCTTGGGGTGGGTAACCTGCTAATTATGCTGCCCTCTCCCTTCTCGTTCACCCCAAATGAGTTTGAATAAATATCATCTTGCACCATTTCAGGAAACCATGAAAGGCTGGGCTTGGGTGAGTCACCCAGAACTGAGGGATGACCACTGAGAACATTTTTGTGTGTGTGCACGCTTTCAGGCTGGTTTGATGCAGCTATGACGTCTGTATGGGCTGCGAAGTTTAATCAGTTTAAACCATTTTGATCAACTCAAAAAACAAAAAAGTGGCCCCTGATTTTGTCAGGTAGCGGATCTAAAATGTAATGTTGGTTTCAGGGTGGATAAAAATCAGTGATTAAAAAAATGGGTTTTTAAAAAATTGGCTTTCTAAAATTTAAATCGAATTTTAAAAATAAAATGCTTTTGGAGGAAAAATCTTTCTAAAGATAGTTTTCTAATTAAGTTACGTTATAGTCCAAAGGCTGTTAATCAGGAAATAAGGATTTGTTTTAAGTTTTTCATGTGTGCTAAAACTCAGTCTTAAGTTTTTTTAAAAAAAGATTGTTTAACCACATCAGTTAACAAACATGGATACATATGCTGTAATGTTATTGTTTGAGTTAAATAAATTGTTTAAATTGTTATTAATGAAATGATTATTTTTCTTCTTCCAATAAAGTACAGTAGAAAAGTTGTCCAAATATAAATAGTTAACTTACTAAACCTCACAATTTCCATAATTATCTGTCTATGTATTTCTAATAGTAAAACCAAGTCAGTAATTTTTGATATAACTGTAAAAACTACCCTGAAATTTTATTATTCCAAAAATGAAACCTTTATCTGGTTGTAAATATTAAGATTATACCAGCAAGAATGAGTCTTTTTGTAAAAAAATGATTTAAATCAAATCTTACTGATGTACTGGTTGGTTTTAATACAAGTCTTTTCAAAAGCTGCAAAGGGCAAGCCTTGTTTTTCAGAAAGCATTAACTTGTACAGGAAGGCGGGGGGGGGTCTCTCATTGGTGATGACTGCAGCAACTCCTGGGCACACCATAAAACAAACAAACCGTGCTGCTGTTTTCTTTTGAACTGGTGTGTATTCTTGTGTGAAAATGTATACAGAGAGGATGTTGACAATTTATTTCACTCGTACTGTTTTTATCAATTTGAGATCTGATCCACTTGCAGCCCTAAGCTCTCCTGGGCTATGTGTCTACTATTTATTTAATTTCTATGCTGCCCTTCGTCCAGGGATCACAGGATGGTTTACAGTATA